>NC_092213.1:86026055-86036986 GCF_043381705.1 Parasteatoda tepidariorum | reverse complement strand
TTTTTTTTTTTTTTTTTTTACTCTGTTTTATTTTTTTTTAAGTTTAAAACCAAAAAATAGGAGGATACAGAGAATAGCAGTTTTGGTTTTACCTATCATTTCAATTAATATTATTTTAATGCGTTTTTAAATTTATTGATGTGTCATTGACTTCTAACTTGTGTTATTTATTTTATCAATTTAAAATTCTAGTTTAGGCATTTTATATTACACTTACTTTTAAGAACAAATAAAACAACTTTAAATTACTACTTATATCTGGCTGTATGTAATTATTTGCTTTCTTATTTTTTTCCAGCTAGTTGATTGCTTCAACTCTTTTCTTTATTTTTTTTACACTGTTTTTTTAAGTTTAAAATCAATAAATATGAAGATGCAGAGAATAACAGTTTTAGTCATAATTTCAATTCATATTATTATAATGCTTTTTTGGCTTTATTGTTGTGTTTTTGAGATCAAACTTATTTTATTTATTTTATCAATTTAAAATTCTAGTTTAGGCATTTCATATTAAACTTTTGAGAAGAAGTAAAACAAGTTTAAATTACTACATACACTGTATGTAATAATTTGCTTTTGTGTTTTTTTTCCAGCCACTCTTTTCTTTCTTTTTTACTCTGTTTTTTTATGTCTAAAATCAATACATATGAAGATGCAGGGAATAACAGTTTTGGATATAATTTTAATTAATGTTATTTTAATTCTTTTTTAAATTTATTCTTGTGTTTTTGAATTCAAAGTTATTTTATTTATTTTATCAGTATAAAATTATAGTGTAGGCATTTTATATTACACTTTTGAGAAGAAGTAAAACAAGTTTAAATTACTACATATATCTGACTGTATGTAATTATTTGCTTTTGTATTTTTTTTCCAGCTAGTTTATTGCTTCAACTCTATTATTTCTTTTTTTCTTTGTTTTTTTATGTTTAAAATCAATAAATAAGAAGATGCAGAGAATAACAGTTTTAGTTATAATTTCAATTAATGTTATTATAATGCTTTTTTAAATTTATTGTTGTGTTTTTGAAGTCAGACTTATTTTATTTATTTTATCAGTTTGAATTTCTAGTTTCAGCTTTTTATATTGAGCTTACATTTAAGAGGAAATAAATCAACTTAAAATTACTACTTATATCTGACTGTATGTAAATATTTGCTTTTGTACTTTTTTTCCAGCTAGTTTATTGCTTCAACTCTTTTCTTTCTTTTTTGCTCTGTTTTTTTAAGTTTAAAATCTATAAATATGAAGAAGCAGAGAATAACAGTTTAAGTTATAATTTCAATTAATATTATTATAATGCTTTTTTAAATTTATTGTTGTGTTTTTGAGATCAATCTTATGTTATTTATTTTATCAATTTAAAGTTCTAGTTTAGGCATTTTATATTACACTTTTAAGAAGAAATAAAACAGCTTTAAATTACTACATATATCTGACTGTATGTAATCATTTGCTTTTGTGTTTTTTTTTTCCAGATAGTTTATTGCTTCAACTCTTTGTTTTCTTTTTTACTCTGTTTTTTTATGTTTAAAATCAATAAATATGAAGATGCAGAGAATAACAGTTTTGGTTATGCCTATCATTTCAATTAATGTTATTATAATGATTTTTTAAATTTATTGTTGTGTTTATGAGTTCAAACTTATGTTATTTACTTTATCAATTTAAAATTCTATTTTAGACTTTTTATATTACATTTACTTTTAAGAAGATATTAAACAACTTTAAATTACTACATATATAAGACTGTATGTAATTATTTGCTTTTGTATTTTTTTTCAGCTAGTTTATTGCTTCAACTCTATTCTTTCTTTTTTTCTTTGTTTTTTTATGTTTAAAATCAATAAATAAGAAGATGCAGAGAATAACAGTTTTAGTTATAATTTCAATTGATGTTATTATAATGCTTTTTTAAATTTATTGTTGTGTTTTTGACTTCAGACTTATTTTATTTATTTAGTCAATTTAAAATTCTAGTTTAGGCATTTTATATTACACTTTTGAGAAGAAGTAAAACAAGTTTAAATTACTACATATATATTACTGTATGTAATTATTTGCTTTTGTGTTTTTTTTTTCAGCAACTCTTTTCTTTCTTTTTTACTCTGTTTTTTTATGTTTAAAATCAATAAATATGAAGATGCAGAGAATAACAGTTTTGGTTATAATTTCAATTAATGTTATTATAATGCTTTTTTAAATTGTTTTTTTTTTTTTTTACTTTAGACTTAATTTTTTCTTTTTATCAATTGAAAATTCTAGTTTTTATTTTTTATATTACACTTTTAAGAAGAAATAAAACAACACTTACTACATATTACTTCACATACACTTACTATAAATTACTACATATATCTGACTGTATGTAATTATTTGCTTTTTTTTTCCCAGCTAGTTTATTGCTTCAACTCTTTTCTTTCTTTTTTACTCTGTTTTTTTTTAAGTTTGAAATCTATAAATATGATGATTAAGAGAATTACAGTTTTGTTTATAATTTCTATTAATGTTATTATGAAGCTTTTTAAAATTATAGTTGTGTTTTTGACTTCAGACTTATTTTATTTATTTTATCAATTTAAAATTGTATTTCGAACATTTTATATTACATTTACTTTTCAGAAGATATAAAACAACTTTAATCATGTACCACATGTATCTGACTGTATGTAATTATTTGCTTTTTTTTCCCAGCAACTCTTTTCTTCCTTTTTTACTCTTTTTTTTATGTTTAAAATCAATAAATATGAAGATGCAGAGAATAACAGTTTTGGATATAATTTCAATTAATGTTATTATAATGCTTTTTTAAATTTATTGATGTGTTTTTGACGTCAGACTTATTTTGTTAATTTTTTCAATTTAAAATTCTATTTTAGACATTTTATATTACATTTACTTTTATGAAGATATAAAACAACTTAAAATTACCACACATATCTGACTGTATGTAATTATTTGCTTTTGTGTTTTTTTTTCCCAGCTAGATTATTGCTTCAACTCTTTTCTTTCTTTTTTATTCTATTTTTTAAAGTTTAATATCAATAAACCTGAAGATGCAGAGAATAAGTTTTGGTTATGCCTATCATTTCAATTAATGCTATTATAAAGATTTTTTAAATTTTTTGTTTTGTTTTTGAGTTCAAACTTATGTTATTTACTTTATCAATTTAAAATTCCAGTTTAGGCTTTTTATATTACACTTACATTTAAGAGGAAATAAATCAACTTAAAATTACTACATATATCTGACTGTATGTAATTATTTGCTTTTGTATTTTTTTTCCAGCAAGTTTATTTCTTCATTTTTTTTCTTTTTTTTTACTCTGTTTTTTTAAGTTTAATATCTATAACTATGAAGATGCAAAGAATTTCAGTTTAGTTTATAATTTCAATTAATGTTATTATAATGCTTTTTTAAACTTATTCTTGTGTTTTTGACTTCAAAGTTATTTTATTTATTTTATCAGTATAAAATTATAGTTTAGGCATTTTATATTACACTTTTGAGAAGAAGTAAAACAAGTTTAAATTACTACATATATCTGACTGTATGTCATTATTTGCTTTTGTATTTTTTTCCAGCTAGTTTATTGCTTCAACTCTTTTCTTTATTTTTTACACTGTTTTTTTTTAAGTTTAAAATCAATAAATATGAAGATGCAGAGAATAACAGTTTTGGTTATACCTATCATTTCAATTATTGTTATAATAATGCTTTTTTAAACTTATTGTTGTGTTTTTGACTTTTAACTTGTGTTATTTATTTTATCAATTTAAAATTCTAGTTTAGGCATTTTATATTACACTTACTTTAGAGAAGAAATAAATCAACCTTAAATTATTACATATATCTGACTGTATGTAATTATTTGCTTTTGTATTTTTTTCTTCAACTTTTGTATTTTTTTCTTCAACAAAGTTTTTGTGTTTATTGCTTCAACTCTATTCTTTCTTTTTTTCTCTGTTTTTTGAAGTTTGAAATCAATAAATATGAAGATGCAGAGAATAACAGTTTTAGTTATAATTTCAATTCATATTATTATAATGCTTTTTTAGCTTTATTGTTGTGTTTTTGAGATCAAACTTATGTTATTTATTTTATCAATTTAAAATTCTAGTTTAGGCATTTCATATTAATCTTTTGAGAAGAAGTAAAACAAGTTTAAATTACTACATATATATGACTGTATGTAATTATTTGCTTTTGTGTTTGTTTTTTTTTTCAGCAACTCCTTTCTTTTTTACTCAGTTTTTTTAAGTTTAAAATCAATAAATATTTAGATGCAGAGAATAACACTTTTAGTTATAATTTCAATTAATGTTATTATAATGTTTTTTTAAATTTATTGTTGTGTTTTTGACTTCAAACTTATTTTAATTATTTTTCAGTTTAAAATTCTAGTATGGGCATTTTATGTTACACTTACTTTTAAGAAGAAATAAAACAACTTTAAATACTATATATCTGAATATATTTAATTATTTGCTTTTGTATTTTTTTTTCCAGCTAGCTTATTGCTTCAACTCTTTTCTTTCTTTTTTGCTCTGTTTTTTTAAGTTTAAAATCTATAAATATGAAGAAGCAGAAAATTACAGTTTTGTTTATAATTTCAATTAATGTTATTATAATGCTTTTTTTAAATTTATTGTTGTGTTTTTGACTTCAGACTTATTTTATCAATTTAGTATTCTAGTTTCGGCTTTTTATATTACACTTACATTTAAGTGGAAATAAATCAACTTAAAATTACTACATATATCTGACTGTATGTAATTATTTGCTTTTGTATTTTTTTTCCAGCTAGTTTATTCCTTCAATTCTTTTCTTTCTTTTTTACTTTGTTTTTTTATGTTTAAAATCAATAAATAAGAAGATGCAGAGAATAACAGTTTTAGTTATAATTTCAATTGATGTTATTATAATGCTTTTTTAAATTTATTGTTGTGTTTTTGAGTTCAAACTTATTTTATTTATTTTATCATTTTAAGTATCAGGTATTTTATATTACACTTTTGAGAAGAAGTAAAACAAGAATAAATTACTACATATATCTGTCTGTATGTCATTTTTTGTATTTTTTTCCAGCTAGTTTATTGCTTCAACTCTTTTTTTTTTTTNTTTTTTTTTTTTTTTTTTTTTTTTTTTTTTTTTTTTAAGTTTAAAACCAAAAAATATGAGGATACAGAATATAGCAGTTTTGGTTTTACCTATCATTTCAATTAATATTATTTTAATGCGTTTTTAAATTTATTGTTGTGTCTTTGACTTCTAACTTGTGTTATTTATTTTATCAATTTAAAATTCTAGTTTAGGCATTTTATATTACACTTACTTTTAAGAAGAAATAAAACAACTTTACATTACTACATGTATCTGACTGTATGTAATTATTTGCTTTTGTATTTTTTTCCAGCTAGTTTATTGCTTCAACTCTTTTTTTTTTTTTACTCTGTTTTTTTTTTAAGTTTAAAATCAAAAAATATGAGGATATAGAAGTATCACATTTTTGGTTTTACCTATCATTTCAATTAATATTATTAAAATGTATTTTTAAATTTGTTGTTTTTTTGTTGGAAAAAATAGTAACTTCGGTAAGTCATGAAAAATTCTTGGAATTAGTATGAAAAATCATCAATTTGAAAATCTAAAATGTAGCAGATACCCTTAATTTATCTAAAAATGAATTTATTAATTTTTATGACTCTAGTGGCTGGTTTTCATAAGCTCTATTTATTTGCTTGTATGATTCCATTTTACAATGCTCTGATTTAAACTAAGAACATTTTATGCAACTCTAGGTTCATGAAAGAGACCAAGAAGTTGATTTTGGTCTTCTGATAGTGAAGAAATTTCTAAAGTTGAATTCTCCCCGAGTAAAAGTAAGTTTCTTCCTCAGTTTCTTGGAGACCATTCTTAATATTATGTTTATAGAATCTGCTGTCTAAACCATGTTTTTCACAGTTTAAGGGAGAAAAAATACAAGAATTGTGTGGGAAAACAGGGTGCTTAGCTTTTTTAAAAAGTGCTTATTTTGAATTTTCGTTTTTTAAAAGACCTTAAAAGTGCTTTTTTCCATGGATGTTTTTAAAAAGTGCTTAATTTTCCCTTTTCTGTAATGGGCTTTTTTTCTTTTTTTTTTTACCGTGTTTGGCTACGCTCCCTGGAAAATCAGAAATGCTAAAAAAAGTCTTAGAATACATAAGAAATTAGAAAAAAGATATATAGATTTAGTGCTCATTTTTAAAATTGTTTTGAAGTGATTGTTTGTGTCAGTATTTCCGTAATTTTCCGTACTTTTTATTTCTGTATCGTTTTTGAATTCCACCTGTTTGTTCAACCAAGAATGCTAATTTTACATTTTACATAATTTTACATCAACCAAGAATGCTAACTCACTATAAAATTTATTTGTTCAAAGCTAAGTATCCATCTAAACAATTATTCTTTACTAGTTTATTTCATAAGTGATAGAAAAAAATTGAATGATTAGGTATATGAAAACAGGGGTCTGTTTAGAAGAAATTTGGGTCTGTTAACGGACCCTTCGCAAAATATATTTTCATAAAAACAAAAAACAGACCCTTCACAAAATAATTTTTTAAATTTAATCATTGGTCCCTCCGCAAATTTGTTTATCTTCATTATTGTTTTGTTATCTGTTGCAATCTGCTTTCAGTAGTATAGGCTAAATACCAAATATTTGTATGTTGCTTCTCTAATTTAGTAGCAGCAATTGCTGTTTATTTTTTAAATTTTGATTTTTTTAATTGTAATTTTGCAGTGTAAAGTACAGTGTTTTACAATTTAAATACTCCTTTAAAAAGTTTTTTGCAATAACAGGACCCTATTTGCACAAATTCGCAAAAGCAGGACCCTGATTGAAAGAATGTGACTTAATGTTTATTTTATATTCACAAATTACGAGTCATTTTTGCACAATTTTACAAAAACGGACCTTACACAAAATGTCTGGACAGACCCCTGAAAAAGTTAGAATATTTTAAATACCGTTTTGCTAGAGCTACTTTTGTAAACCGTTTTGTTTTGATTCGGTTGGTGAAAATTGGATAAACCAGACGTGCTTTAAAATTTAGACTGAAATAACGCGGTAGATAAGTCCTTTAACCAGAATGCGATAAATCATCTATTGCTGTATTTGGCATAAATTGGTCAATGCTAAAATTATTTCCATCCCAGTTACTTTAGCTCATTTTCATGCCTGGAATCTTATTTAATTAATTTTTTTGATTCCCTTGTTAAGGGCATTAATTCCATTCCCTACATTACGCCTGGAAAAGCATTTTACTCTGATTATTTCTATAATGCCAAAATTCTTACCTCTCCTGTTGCATCAGCTCATCTCGAGGACCAGGATTCTTGTTTTCTTAATACGAATACTGATTTATGACACAAGTTCCTGGCCATTTCTCCATAGCACTTAGAACTACATTCTGCCTTGATTTGCCTCACTCAGCCACTAGGGTTTTTCTAGTTTCTTCATTCCTCTTATGGCGAGTCTTTTGTATATAAATGTTATGTATATAAATGTTATGTATATAAATATTATGTATATAAATGAGTTGTATATAAATGTTAGAGCGATTACTTTATAAGGCACAATATGCTTTTATATTAGATTTTATTGAACTCTGGTCTGAGCGAGGCGGGATTAAATGCAAATATTGTGAAATGATTGTTGATTTTTCTACGCATCCAGGATCAGAATTTTTTAACTTATGCTTTGAATTATTTTATTAATAGTGTTTAAGAATTATTTGTATAATATTTTTCTAATTACATGGTACGTAGCATTTTTAAAAAGTGCGTAAAGGTTCTTATTTTCGATTTTTCTTTTTTAAAAGCCCTTAAAGGTGCTTTTTTCTTTGGGGTTTTTTAAAAAGTGCTTATTTTTTACTTTTTCGAAAATGAGATTATTTTCCTTTTCTTTATCGATTTTCGCCAAGTATTATGCAAAAGCGTGCTTCTCACATTGTTCTATCCAACATTTTCACAATTCATCTCACCACAATCCATTTCGACTTACCGTCGGTCCATAGCTTATGAAAGTGCCAATCATTTTATGTGTTTGATGAAGCACTTATGAGTTCTCATGTCCTTCTACATAGCTGGGTTAGGATCAGAGTTGCACTCTCATGTGCAACTCTGATGCATTTTGCAAGATATTCTCCATTTCGGGCTTCATTTTCCAACTTCTGAAATCGAACCGAAAAATCCCTCTACCATTTTATAATAGCTAATATAATTAAGAAAAGAGTTCTTTGTCGGAAAATGGTTATTTTATCTTGATCGTGTAAAGGCTTTGAAAATTATTTAGCATTTTGTCAATGTATATAGTGCTTAAAAATATTTTTTGAGTGCTTTAAAAGTACTTAAAAGGTGCTTATTTTTTGTTGAAAAATTAGACTAGGCTCCCTGAATTAGTAAATTGAATATATTGTTGTGAAAAGAAGTGAATGGAAGAAGTTTAACACACAAGTCTATAAAAGTCAAGACTTTGTTAGGCACTTTATTAATTTCTTGATCAAAATAATGCCAATATTTATGCACATAAACTTTTATTTTTTTTTGTGTGTGAAATTGTCTTGTATGCCCACCTGTAATCTCATGATTTGTTGTTTTAGATTTACTCTGTTGTGAATGATGTCATGAAATTGGAACTAAATGTTAAAGATAGAAGCGGTATAATTCATTTTCTGAATAAGGAAATTGTTGAAGTGGGTCTTGCTGAACCTGCAGAAGAGAGTTTTGCATCAAAGGTAAATCCACAAAATGTTTGTTTAAAAGAATTCTAGAACAAACCTCATTATGAAGAGTCAGTTTCAATTTTTTTTACTCTTGCCTCTTCAATAAAATTAACTGATTTTGGCAGTTTTTACTAGTCTACTGGTTTCATTAAAATTTTCCTAATTTTTTTACATTTTACAAATTTCTTTAAAATTGAGTAAACTTTTTCAAAAAAAGTTCCTATTGAAATACACTCTATAACAAAAAAATCGACGCACCAAGAAGGAGTTGTCCGATTGAAACGAAAATTGGTGGATAGGAAGACAATGTACAGAATAGTTAATGATTAAAATTTCAGAACAATTGAATAATTTATTGCAGAGTTACAGTAACAAGTTCAATAAGGTGTTGACCCACCTCTAGACTGGATGCAAGCTGCCACACGGCGTGGCAGACCGATAAAGCTCCCGGATTTTCTCTTGCGGTATTTCCTGCCAAATTCGATCCAATTGTCGAACGAGGTCATCAACATTCCGTGCCAGATGCGATCGCCTTCCCATCATATGCCAGACATGCTCGAGGGGAGAGAGATCTGGTGATCTGGCAGGCCAGGGAAGAGTTTGACAAGCTTGCAGACAGTTCATAGCAACACGTGCCGTATGTGGTCCGGCATTGTCCTACTGAAAAACCAGCCTAGGGAGCTGCAAAAGGAATGGTAGCAAAACAGGTCTTAGGATGTCGTTGACGTACCGCTGTGCAGTAAGTGTACCTTTAATGACGACCAAACAGGTCCGGCTGTCAAAGGAAATGGCACCCCAGACCATAATACCTTGTTGAGAGCCGGTGTGGCGTGCAATAGTGAAGGCAGGATCCCCCTTCTGCCCTGTGTGTCTCCAAACACGGATTCGATGATCGTCAGGACACAGTTGAAAGCGGGATTCGTCGCTAAGGTCTGTACGTCCCCAGTCGGCATCATTCCATCCATATCTGTTCAAAACATTCATGCATACGAAATTTCAAAGCAATCGGGTGATTGCTTCTTGGTGCGTTGATTTTTTTGTTATTGAGTGTATTTGAATTATTGTACAGATTATTGCTTGCTTGCTGGAATATTTAAATAAGTATTAATAATACATAATGAAGCAAACCTCATTTATAGAAATCAGTGCAAAACTTTTTTTGTTATAAAATGTTAGTTTTTTCCCCCCCTCAGAAATGCCTTTTGAAATCAATTTAAAAAATCTTTAAATATATTTGATAAATTAAATACCTATTACTATTCAAAATTATGAATGACTATGCATAACATTTCAAGTTCATTTATTATCAATCATGACTGGAAAATATTGCAGTTTTTCTATTTTGATGATTATAAAAATCCCTTAAATTCCCTATGTGTTAAAATTTAGTACATTATGCAACAATTAGCATGAAATTTATATTATTTTATAGAATCTACTTCCTATCCCTGTTGGCATCTATGAATAATGTTCACTAAAATTAAAATTTAGCAGTCGGGCTTTGATGGCCCAAAAATATTTTTGCTTAGTTGCCAAAACAATTCAGATATAATTTTAATAGTAGTGAAACACTTTTTCTGGGTTCATTCTGGTCATTAAAAAAAGGCAGGCCACAAAAAAATTGAAAAAGGCACTACATCCCTCCAAAAAAGGTTACAAATCACAGAAAGACATGCTGTATTTCACAAAAATTTGAATAGCTTTTAAGAAACCCAATGTATACAAAGTTCTTAATTTTATCACTAAAAAAAAATTTCTTTTATAGTGAAAGAGTTTAATTTGAAAATAACTCTTCAGTTAGATGCATACTTTTTATCCTTTTAAATAAGCTTAATTTTAAAATGTTGCGTAATGTAATAGTTAGGACTGGGCAATGTTAAGATTTTGGTATCGTCACTCTAACATTGCGATATAACAATACATTTCGATGTTTCATTGCACTAATATTTTGCATTTGGTATTGTGTTATTTCAAATTCTTGCATTTTATGATTTATAAATTGAAGCAATTATATTCTTGTAATAAACGATGCATTGAAAATTAAAAAATGATGCATTGAAAATAAATTTGAAAAATTGAATAACTTGTGCTGGAAGAGGGGGACAAAATCAGTGCCTATGTCATTAAATAAATAATTATGAATATAAAAATACACATTGAG
>NC_092213.1:86009342-86025555 GCF_043381705.1 Parasteatoda tepidariorum | reverse complement strand
TTTGAACTTAAAAAAACAGAGTAAAAAAGAAAGAAAAGAGTGGAAGCAATAAACTAGCTGGAAAGAAAAATACAAAAGCAAATATTTACATACAGTCAGATATATGTAGTAATTTAAAGTTGTTTTATTTCTTCTTAAATGAGTAATATAAAAATATAAACTGGACTTTCAAATTGATAAAATAAATAGAATAAGTCTTAAGTCAAAAACACAACAATAGAATTAAAAAAGCATTATAATAACATTAATTGAAAATATAAACAAAACTGTAATTCTCTGCTTCTTCATATTTATAGATTTTAAACTTAAAAAAACAGAGTAAAAAAGGAAGAAAAGAGTTGAAGTATATATTGATACTAAATTAATAGTATATATTAAGAGTATATATTAATATTTACAATATATTAATAGTAAAATAATATTTGAAAAATTATTCATATAACTATCAAAACAACAACCATTCCGTAAATACAATAGAGAGAATAAACAACTACTTCTCTTTAATGTGAGATTCGTGCAAAATCAAACAAAGTAAATTTACTTACTAGAGAAGTTCAAATATTTAAAAAAAATCATATAAAGCCTGGCATAGTTAAATTTGAAAAATAACACCAATTTGCACCACAATATAATATCATAAACATTATAAATCAAACAATTTGACCCAGAGAATACAAATATCAAATAAACATCCTAAAAATTAAGAATCACAAATATATAATTTCATTATCCTGTGTATAAGATTAGTTATATGCTAAAAAGAGATCAGCTAAAAATAACATTAATTTGCACCACAATACAATATTATAAACATTATAAATCAAACAATATGACCCAGAGTATACAAATATCAAATAAACATCCTAAAAATTAAGAATCACAAATATGTAATTTCATTGTCCTGTATATAAGATTAGTTATATGCTAAAAAGAGATCAGCTAAAAATAACATCAATTTGCACCACAATACAATATCATAAACATTATAAATCAAACAATATGACCCAGAGAATACAAATATCAAATAAATATCCTAAAAATCAAGACTCACAAATATGTCATTTCATTATCATGTGAGTAAGATTGGTGATACGTTAAAAAGAGATCAGATAAAAAAATATAATTAGAATAGATTTATGATACAGTTGAACCTCATTAACACGAAACTGCATAACGTTAAATATCTATTTACATGAAACACATGTTTGGTCCAGTGAGTCAACTATCAATTATTGTTGTATTTTACATGTTTAATATGAAATTTTTAAGCTGATTATCTCTTAACATGAAATGTTGCCACTCGAATCTGGAGAAGCAAAAAAATTCCCTCTCTTTTCCCTGTACATATTAAAAATTCTCTGTTCTCCTTGTGGAGTGGCAACCCTGAAAGCATATTGCACTCAAATTTTTAGGGAAATTTGAAACCAGAAAAAAAAGAGGAAAATCTTTTTTACCTGTTAGTTTGCAGCTTCATTAAAGTAAGTAGAGTAGATTTGTCTGGTTTCGTCATTTTGCAATTCACTGATCGCTGGTCCCTCAGTGATGGCAGTACTATTATCGTCAACATCCTCCAAGGTAGTGAGGCTGACAGTTGCACCTGGCAATTCTAAGGTCTGTCTCCTAGTCAACAACTAAAGAACAAATTGTAAAATGCTTAGTCTTCAGCATGTGGGAAGGATGCACATGCTACAAAAACTAAAAAATACTAATGACCCCAGTGACATAATTTTTTCAGTTGGTTTTCTTCTTTGCAGAAATTTTTTCTCTATTTTTTATTTACTTTTAATACTTTTAACTTCCACGTAGTTTTGAAAATCCTATAATTTTAATAGAATATTATTTATTACAACAACGGAATCTTGAATTGAAAACAAGCATTTAGTAATCCTTTTTTGACCAGTCCACTTAGCGTGATTTCTCCGTCGGACATGCATACAGTCAGACCTCAATATAAGGTCACCCTAAGGGACATTGCAAAAGTGACCTAATAAGCGTGGTGACCTTTTAACAGATTCATTAGCAGTTCATAACTAAGCACGTAAATAGTACACATAATGATTTTTAAAAACGGTAATACAAACGAAAACAATCGGTCATAAATTAAATATTTAAGTCAATAAATTTTAACAGAATTAATAAATTAAAGAAAGTTAGATTATTGAACAAAAAACTAATTTAAAATAAAGCTGTTTACAAATTTCCTCAAAGTTTATAGACATACATCTAACCTTATTTAAAATAATCTATTATTATCGAACAATGTTTTCTAGATTTTGTAACTTCTCAAAATGTTCCTCAGCGCCCTCATGGCTTGTAACAAAATTTCGTTTGACATTTATTGCATTGAAGCTTTTCCTTTGGGTTACAGCTACAGTCTCAGGATCACTGTCCACAACTTCTGAAACTTGTAAAATAATTTCAGAAATTGTAGCTTCATAAGTGGTGGCAATTTCCTCATCAGTCAAACCATATACAGCCTCCTCTTCAATGGCATGGCCACGGTTTCGCCATTAATGATATTCAGAGAACTCTCAAAACCTGCATTACGAAAACAATTTTCTATGTATGTGGTGGACACCATGTTATGCCTCATAAAAATGACCTTATAAGCGATAACAACTTTTGAAACTTGACCATATATCCGATAATCTGTAACAAATAATTCCTATTCAGTCAACCGGGACTTTATTAAAGTGACCTTATACATGCGGTTGACCTTATATCGAGGTCTAACTGTATTTGTTATTAATAAAAGTTTCTTGAAGAAAGATATAGTTAGTACTAGAGAGGTAAGTCGAAGAAAGACTGAAAAAATTCTGCCAACACAATTTTTCAAAAAGCTTTAAGTTCAAAAATTCAACATACTTGTTCATTCTTTTCGTTATCCAGATACTTTTTAACATAAACATAACATTAATGAATTAAATACCTTTTACTATTCAAAATTATGCGTAAACATAATACATAACATTTCAAGTTCATTTAATGTCAATCATACCTGGAAAATATTGCAGTTTTTCTGTTTTGATGACTGTAAAATTCTCTATATGAAAAATATTTAGCACATTATGCAGCAATTATCATGAAATTTATAGAATTTCGTAAAATCCACTGGATTTTTTCCTTGCCATGTTTGTTTAATAATGAAACAAATCTTTCATTTTTATATATTTATCATAAAGAATTTTAACAAAACACAACATTCTATTCCTTAATAATCAAATAATGGTTATTAAAATAACTTACTGTGGAATGGTAGGACATGGCGGAGGAAACTGCTGCATATTATTGATGCCTGTACCACCTGTTGCAGTGGGTGCCACATTTAAATCTTCCAAATGGGCATTTAGGTCAAAAAAAGGGTTAATATGGTCCAATGTAATGGACATCTTTACTAGAAATAAAAAAAGAATTTTAATACTAGTTTTTAATTAATCTACAAACTACAAAATAATACAATTAGTTTATAGAGTATAAAAGATAATAAAATTAGTCTTCAATATAATACAATTAGTCTATAGACTAAACAGGATATAACCTACAGTGTTCATTCGAAACGAAGTTGGCCCTTTTGATGAAAGATTTACTCCTTTGAGCCTATAACCCAGGCCTCCCCAACCCTAATTAATTATTGCTAGCACTAAACATGTGTACTTATTGTTTTAAAATAAATAAATTTGTATCTTGAAAATAGCCTTTAAATGTTTATTTGTAAAATATTATTAAATTGTGTCCTATTGAATTTTGGAGAAAAATTTTTTTTCTGGAAATTAAATTATGCATATGTTAATATTCTTTTGACATTTATGAAAAGAAATTTTATCATTAGTGCGCAACTAATGATCATGTTATTAATACAAGAGTCCATAATAATTTCACACAATATGATGATAGATTTTTTTTTTTTTTTCCAGTGACGTGGCTTTCTAAATTTCGAATTATTAGAATACAATGATTATCAATTTCAGAACTCACTTTTCAAGACACGTTTAATTCACTACAAATCATTGCATTTTTCACGTAATTTTTAAACTCCAATGTTTTGTATTAAAACGACATTATTATAACACATAAATTTCAATTTCGCCTTCTTCAGGTGAAATTGAATTTTATGTGTTGTGACAATGTGAACAACACATAAGATTGCCAGATTTGAGTGACAACCATGTCCAGGTAATAAACACTGGACACGGTTGTCACTTAAATCTGGAAAAGAAGTTCCCGTGATTTCCATACACAATACATAAAGAGGAAACACAAAATAACTGTGCAAATGTGTGATCTTATATTAAGATAACTAATACTAGTTTCAATTGCTGGAAAAACTTAGAGAAATACAGAACAGTTCAACATACATAAAAAAATAAAAAAAATTATACAGAAAATGAAATAGTATAGTACCTACGGCTGAACTATCTTTAAATCTTAATTTGCACATTGAAAGGTCAACATTTTGTAAAAAAAAAAAAAATTGCCTGTNAAAATGCCTGTATTTGCACAGTTTAAAATGAAACATTCAAAATTCCCTGCATTTTCCCTGTGGAGTGGCAACCGTGCAGGGAGACGTCCTCCCTGCATTATCTTCTCCCTTTACTCATACCTTCTCCCTTGTCATCAGGGGTCTGTCCAAACATTTTGTGAAAGGTCCTGTTTTTGCAAAATTGTGAAAAAATGACTTGTAATTTGTGAATATAATATAAACGTTAAGTCACATTCTTTCAACTAGTGTCCTGCTTTTGTGAATTTGTGCAAATAGGGTCCTGCAATTGCAAAAACCTTTTTCAAGAAGTTTTTAAATTGTAAATAGATACAAGATTATGCTCAACACTGTAAAATTATAATTAAAAAAATTAAATTTTCAAAAATAAACAGCAATTACTGCTACTAAATTAGGGATGCAACATACAAATATTTGGCATTTAGCCTACACTGCTAAAAGCAGAATATTAATTTCGGACGAATAAAGAAAGAAGTGTCAGCCGAAGACAAAACTTACATCTGCCTCCCCCCTACCCGGGAAAAGTTTAACAATAACAACAAGCAAAACAATAATGAAGATAAACAAATTTGTGAAGGGTCCGATTAAAAGATAAATTGTTTTGTGAAGGGTCCGTTTTTAAGTTAAAATATTTTGAGAAGGGTTCGTTTTTATGAAAAGATATTTTGTAAGGGACCCAAATTTCTTCAAATTTCTAAGGGACTCAAATTTCTTCTTAATGGACCCAAATTTCTTCTAAACAGACCGCTGAGATCTCAGCAAAAAATTTATGACAACCATTTTTGCTCTAGGGAATTTAAATATTGAATGACCAAAAAAAAAAATATATTCTTGGAAAAAGAACTAACTAGAATCGTGTCATGTGTTTGTCTAACTAGAATCGTGTCATGTGTCATTGAATATCAAATATTTGGCTTAATAATGTTTTAAATTTTATATAATTTACAAAAATCAAGTTACTATGTGAAATCAATGTCGCTTTATTAACATTTCCAAGAAATTGAGGACATTTTTACTTTTTTAAAAGGCACCTCAGGGAAGCAGGGGTGATTGTGAGCCCAAGTCGAAATTCCGGAAAATTTCTTGAGTTTAAATTTAAAACAAGTTTTTTTTTTCTTTTTCTGAATATTTCTTAGTTTACTTAAAATGTATTTGAAATTTTACACATACCTGGAGAAGTAATTAAAATTTACAAACATGTCTATCTTTCGTGAGTTTATGATTATAATAACTATTTACGGATAAAAAATGAATATTAATCATGAATATAAGCTTATAAAGTATCTTTCTGGCTCTCCCTTATAAACAAATAAAATAAACTGAGTTTTTAAGTACCACCTTTGAAAATTTGATTTCCGGAAACTTCGGTGATCAACGATTTTTTAAAACGTCTGAACTTTCGATCTCCGGTAACTGCAGGATCACTGTTACCGAAAAATCCGGATTTTTTGCCAGAGCAAAATCAGCCCTTGGGAAGTCCCCCTCTGATGACATTTCTCTATTGCGATCTGCCACGCCAACTACAATAGCCGAGGTGCCACATTTTTTAATAGGAAATATTTAATGTAGAAGTTTACAGGGATCAGAAGTTGCCAAGACTGAGCGGGAAAATTCCCCCTGGGTCCCAAACTTCCAGCCCGACCCAGAGCTAAATTAACAGATAAAAGAGCCAAAGCGTAATGCCTCAAAAGACCTTTTTATTACTTTGATTAAAAAGAATCAATCAAGCGTCAGGGTGCATTGCCAAATTATTCAACAAGAAAATAAGCACCCTTTAAGCACTTTTCAAGCACTCAAATAATATTTTTCAAAAGCACGTTGAAAAAATCCCAATTAGGCAGAATTGGAAAGTGTTTAACAATTGACGATTTTATCTAGTTCTAACCGTCATTCAACAAAAAATTTTGGCATTGTTTTAGACAATTGTCACAATTTTTTACTCATATAAATCGAATGGCATTTTAATATGCTACGGACTGACGATATGCGGAAATAGATTGGAGTTTAATTAATTGCGAAAACGTTGAATAGAACAATGTGAAGTGTCTCTGCATACTTCGTAGCGAAATTTAACACGGTAAAGGAAAAATCTCATTTTGGAAAAGTGAAATATTAAGCACTTTTTAAAAACATCCAATGAAAAATGCAGCTTTAAGTACTTTTTACAAACGCTACGCACCCTGAGCGTGTAAAGAGGTTTATCCTTTCTCAAATAAACACAAAACAGAGATTGTTGCGTAATTAAAAACAGTTGAAAGTTATTCCTTGCTTCGGAGACCACCTTACTTATGAGGAAACAAACGCTCAAACAATTAAGAGGCTTCACCCTGAGTAACAGAATTGAAATGTCAGCATGCTTAACTCCTCGCAACGTTGCTAAAATGTGGTGTTTATAATGCAGGCGTCATTTTATAGCGGACAGGACTTAAATACAGCGTGGAAAATATTCACAAAAATCTGCTTCGTAACCAATTTAGCCGTAAACATCACGCCACTGAAAATTCCGCTGAAACAATTGGCAAATCTCATAACTAATAATATAGTTTAGAATCATCCAAAGTTTACTACTTAACTACAGTTAACAAGCATAGAATATTACAAAATGCGGAATAATAAATGTTTATACCTTAAAATTTTTCCAACCGAAATTCAATACCTAAAAAGTCCTACTTTGAGTATTGAGTATAGTTGAGTATAGTTAAGTGCTGCGAGCTCTCTGCTTATCGCTTATAGCTCTGCGTTTTAAAAGTCCTACTTTCGTATAAAAATGATGGTAGAATTGATTATAACCCGCGTGCAGTTTTGGAACTCTTTAAAGTATTTTGCTTATAGCTCGCTTATCGCAGAACGAGTGATAGGTTGTAGTTGTTGTACATTTACGTCGTACGTTGTTGTTGTTGCTGTTAATTTACGTCGAACTAGAGCTGCACAATGGGCTATTAGCGACGATCCGGAAACATCCCTGAGGATAATCCGGAGACATGCCATCGCAATTATGATCCTCAGCTGCGGATGGCTCCCCCGCTTCGGTAACCCGACTACTTGCACGTGAAGTCGAGCACTTTACGGTAAAACAGTTTAACGAGGACCAATACCGCACACCCCAGTCCCTACACACTACACAAACTGATCCAAGTGATCACCCACCTGAACACTGACCGCAGCCAGTTACGGCTGGACATCGGTTATCGGTTGGAACCGTGTCTTAGCAATCAGTCCACTGGGGGAAGAATAGTAATAGGGACAAGTGATAGGATAAAGTTTACAGAAAATAATAGCTTTTAGGAATCCACGAACTCAACGATTTATAGAGGACGTTGTTATCTAAGACGAATGACAGCTAGCAAAGCAACACGATCATCAGTTGCACTGGAGATTTCTTCATTGTACTCGGGCCGGCTTATGCATGTCGCGGCCCCTAGGCAATGCCTGTCTCCCCCCCCCCTCCTACCGTCTTCTAACTTCCTAATATATTTTTTCGCTAACACAACACTTTATTCATAATTACGCTGTTTTTTACTACATAGATATATTATCACATTATTCAATAAAAATATTGAATCAAACGAAAAGAATATAAGTAATTAATATATGCATTTAAAAAAAATCATACAATAAGCTTAAATATTAACTCTTCTAACTTTTTTTGTTACAAAATCGTTCAAGACATCCTGAAAGTTAACCTTTCCCAATACATCATTTTCAATTGACATTACGGCCAATGAATTTAAACTTCACATTTGTCAAGTCCTGTATTACGTAATAAAATATGAAAAAAATAATAAAACTTACGTATAGTAATTTTAACTTCAGTTTACACTTCAAGGGTTTTTACTCGTCGTTTCACAGATTTTCTCGAAGCCCGAAGCACTTCTGCAGTCTTTATAAATAAATATCCAATACTTAGCTCTAAATTCGTAAGTTTTGAAACACAAACTGTAAAACTCTCTTTTCATTCACAGCCGTAAAACTCGCAAACAAATTGCACGTAGTGAAAATTCACCGATTACATTAAAAATGTTTCAAAAATGTTGTCTATGACACAATACAACGTATGTATTTAGCGGATCGGGGAATTCTCCAGTCATGCGACGAAAGAATCAGTACTGCCAACCTTATTTTTACATACTCTTTGGTAGCTTGGCCATAGAATATACATACCTATGGTAGGTAGCAGAACAGTAACTGTGCATTCAGAACGCAGAATTTTGCGCGTTTTTCAAGCGTGTTGTGTTAAAAAAGCTGCTCTTGCTGTATAGTCATCTGATTAGTCGGCGTTAAAATAACCGCGATAAAATTGCTTGCGATTATATTACTGCGTTATATATGAACAAACTACCATAATATTAATATCTAATTTGGAATGCGCTCAGAAATGTACTAAAATAGCGTCGATGCAATGTACAGAGCAAGACAATCGTCATTGAAATTTCGAATTAATTTTTACTGTTTTAGAAACATTGTCAATTTTTTTTCTCTGTAGCACAGGGCCCCTGAACGTGGCGGGGCCCCTAGGCAGTTGCCTACAGTGCCTAATGGATAAAACGGCCCTGATTGTACCATTGTAATGTTTCCAACTTTATATAGCTGCTTACTAAATTTAAAAAAGAAAAATTTTTAATATTCTTTCTTATGCAAGCAAAACAAAATGGAATTTCTTTTTTAAAAAGAAAGAGCAACCCAAACACACCGGAAAAATATTCGTAAATAAACAGGAAAAAAATATGTATCATATTTTCTTTTTGAAGTTAAGACCTGTTACCTCTGAAATCGC
This sequence comes from Parasteatoda tepidariorum, assembly GCF_043381705.1. Classification (NCBI taxonomy): domain Eukaryota; kingdom Metazoa; phylum Arthropoda; class Arachnida; order Araneae; family Theridiidae; genus Parasteatoda; species Parasteatoda tepidariorum. The sequence goes on along the minus strand of NC_092213.1, from coordinate 86,016,283 downwards.
TCCAATAAATTTAATGATTTGATATGAAAGATCAGTTTAAACTTTACATTCCATACTTTTTTCAATCATAGAACTTCAAAAAATAAAATATGCAAAAAGTATACAGTGACACACAATGTCATGTAATTTAATCTTGAAAAAAAGCTTTTTAACGAAAATTGTAGACCAAAAAATGTAAAGTCTTCATAAAAAATCATTATTTAGAAACAAAAAAAATGTAGGATAAAAAATGCTTATAATAAAACAAAATCTTTTTTGCTTTTTTTTTGTTTTTTGTCTTAAAGTTCTAAGTCAGACATAGAAAATCACTCATCATCATTAAAAATCATCATTAAAAACGCAACAATGTGGCCCTGTAGTTTACTATGTATTTATAAATATAATAATGTGTTGAATAGCATTTAAATCAAAAAATTTCAATCAATATTCTGTATAAAAATATGGTCCTATATCTCCGTCTAATATTAACGCAAGGCCTGATATCAGACCTTAATATTGACCCATAATATTTTAATTGGACCACGTATTGTATTACCCTACCGAAGGAACTTATTATAGGTGCCATAGGGGGTACATAACGTGACCCTAAAGTTTACTATGTATGTATATCTAAAAGAGTGTTCTTAGAGGCTTTATTTTGAGGAAATTCGTCTTCTAAAATAGTTTGAAACGGGGACGTTCTAAGTAATTTTTCAATACTAACGCAAGGCGTGATATGGAACTTTAATATTGACCCATAATATTTTAATTGCACCACGCATTATATTCACATAGAATAGTGTACCCTAAAAAAGGAAATAATTATAGGTCCCATAGGGGGTACACAATGAGGACCCTAAAGTTTACTATGTATTTACTATGTGACCCAGTTTGTTGGACTTAGCAATATTTGCAATATGTTCAAATCAATACATTCTACTTTAGATGGTGGCAATTTACTTATTTTTCCCTTTTATTAAAACTTAATAAACAGGAAAAATTTAATTAAGGTAAGATTTTAAAATATATCTATTCTTTAGATAGTTAAAAGTGGTGTAAATATATATATTTTTTTTATGTGTTTTTCGATATTCTGGAGGGTCCTGCATGTAGGTAATAATTTTTTTTTATTGGGAAAATGGGAAAAAACTGGAAAAATCCAGAAAAATCAGTTTATTTGCACTTTTTCGTCTTCTTTTGTAACATTTCGGATATTCTAGCATGCATGGGGTGTTTTCTGTGTGTGAAATCCGGCAAAGAAAGCGTAACGGAATAATAAAAAAATAAAATGGCTCGAGAAAGGTTCAAATTTTAAGACCCCCTAGCTTCCTTTAATATCAAGGTATAATTTTCAAACTCGAACCCTAAGTAGCGGTCTATGGCCCAAACAAGGCTGCCGAAGAGAATTTTTATAGGCCAATTAGGGGGATCACAGTGGGCCAATAAAGGTACATTGCGAAGATGAGAGGAGAGAGCTTTTGAAGCGAAACTGTGGTAGGCTGCACGTATCACCGTGGACTGGATGGTAGGAAACCAGACAAACAAGTTCGCTGCTGGAGGGAGGGGTCCTGGGTTCGAATCCCAGAGACCAACAAATTTTCAAAAAATTATATATATTTTTCTTTTTTTGTTTGTTTTAAATTATATAATTTTTTTATGTGTTTTTCGATATTCTGGAGGGTCCTGCATGTAGGAAATAATTTTTTTTTATTGGGAAATTGGGAAAAAACTGGGAAAATCCAGGAATATCAGTTTATCTGCTCTTTTTCGACTTCCTTTGTAACATTTTGGATATTCTAGCATGCATGGAGTGTTTTCTGTGTGTGAAATCTAGCAAAGAAAGCGTAATTGAATAATAAAAAAAAGAATAAAAAATTAAAATGGCTCGAGAAAGGTTCAAATTTCAAGACCCCCTAGCTCTCCTTAATATCAAGGTATAATTTTCAAACTCAGACCCTAAGTAGGAGTCTATGGTCTAAACAAGGCTGCCGAAGAGAATTTTTATAGGCCAATTAGGGGGGTCACAGAGGGCCCCTAAAGGTATATTGCGAAGATGAGAGGAGAGAGCTTTTGAAGCGAAGCTGTCGTAGGCTTCACGTATCACTGTGGACTGGAAGGTAGGCCACCAGACAAGCAAGTTTGCTGCTTGAGGGAGAGGTCCTGGATTTGAATCCCAGAGACGAACAAATTTTCAAAAAATTATATATTTTTTTCTTTTTTTGTTTATTTTAAATTATATTATTGTTTTTATGTTTTTTTCGATATTCTGGAGGGTCCTGCATGTAGGAAATAATTTTTTTTTATTGGGAAAATGGAAAAAAAAAGAAACAATCCAGGAAATCAGTTTTTTAGCTCTTTTTCCACTTCTTTTGTAACATTTTGGATATTCTGGCATGCTTGGGGTGCTTTCTGTTTCGTGAAATCCAGCAAAGAAAGCGTAATGGAATAATAAAAAAAAGAATAAAGAAATAAAATGGCTCGAGAAAGGTTCAAATTTTAAGATCCCCTAGCTCCCTTTAATATCAAGGTACAATTTTCAAACTCGGACTCTAAGTAGGGGTCGATAGTCCAAACTAGGCTGCCGAAAAGAATTTTTATAGGCCAATTAGGGAGGTCACAGTGGGCCCCTAAATGTATATTGCGAAGATGAGAGGAGAGAGCTTTGGAAGCGAAACTGTGGTATGCTTCACATATCACCGTGGACTGGATGGTAGGCCACCAGTCAAGCAAGTCCGCTGCTGGAGGGAGTGGTCCTGGTTTCGAATCCCGGAGTCGGACACTTTTTCAAAAAATTTTCGTTTTTTGTTTGTTTGTTTATTTTAAATTATATTATTTTTTTAATGTGTTTTTCGATATTTCTAGCATGCATGGGCTGTTTTCTGTGTGTGAAATCCTGCAAAGAAAGCGTAATGGAATAATAAAAAGAAGAATAAAAAAATAAAAATTTCGCTAGTAAGGTTCGAATTTCGAGACCCCCTAGCTCCCTTTAATATCAAGGTATAACTTTCAAACTCGGACCCTAGGTAGGGGTCTATGGTCCAAACATGGCTGACGAAGAGAATTTTTATAGGCCAATTAGGGGGACCTCAGTGGGCCCCTAAAGGTATATTGGGAAGATGAGAGGAGAGAGCTTTTGAAGCGAAATTGTGGTGGCAGGCTTCACGTATCACCGTGGATTGGGTGATAAGACTCCGGACAAGCAAGTTTGCTGCTGGAGGCCTGGGTTCGAATCCCAGGGACGGACACTTTTTCAAAAATTTTTTCTTTTTTTCCCCTTTTGTTTATTTTACATTGTATTATTCCTGACTGCAACGCCATTGGCTTCGGGCTCGAATCCCGCTCTGTGCATGGATCTTTCCTCCTCTCCTTGTGCTGTCCTCTGTTGTGTGTGTGTGATGTGTGAATATGGTTCACAGGTGCCCACTGGGTAACGATAAATGAGCAACAATTCTGGCATCTTCATAGGCAAAGAATAAAATTCAGTGCCTGCCATTGGAAAAGAAAACGTTAGATTATTTTTTAATGTGTTTTTCGATATTCTGGAGATTATTTTATGTAGGAAATAATTTCTTTTAATTGGGAAAATGGGAAAAAACTGGAAAAATCTAGGAAAATCAGTTTAGTTGCTCTTTTTTGACTCCTTTTGCAACATTTTGAATATTCTAGCATGAGTGGGGTGTTCTGGGTGTGAAATCCAGCAAAGAAAGCTTAATGGAATAATAAAGAAAAATGAATAAAAAAAATGAAATGGCGCGAGTAAGGTTCAAATTTCGAGACCCCCTAGCTCCCTTTTAATATCAAGGTAGAAAAAAAAGAAAATTTTTTGAAAAATTGCCGCAGCTGGGATTCGAACCTGCGACCCCTAGCTCCAACCGTGAGTTACTAGTCCGGTGCCTTGACCTCCCGACCTCTCGAACACGTGAAGCCTGCCACAATTTCGCATCAAAAGCCTTCTCATGGTCAACTATGCAATTAATCTTTTGGGCCCACAATGCCCTCCCCCTAATTCACCTATAAAAGATTCCTCCGGCAGGCATGTTTGCACCACGGACCCCAACTTAGGGTCCGAGCTCAAAAATTATAGCTTAATATTTAATGTTACTCTGTACTTAACTCTGTAATGTTTACATAATGTTACTCTGTAATGTTACTTTTTGTATTTTATGTACTTTTCTGTTTTTCTTGATTTTAATAAACATTTACCCGTATGCCCTAAATTGGGGCAGGTCGGGGTAAATATTTCATAACTTAATACCTAAGGCTGTTTGACGTCTTCGAAATTCGAACCCCACCTTGCCATTTTACTTTATTATTATTCCATTATGAGTTCCTTAGCAAAGAAAGATGCTCGATTTTACACACAGAACACCTTAAGCATGATAAATTGTCGAATATATTGTAAAAATAATTTAAAACAATGTAAACAAACCAATTTCCCTTGATTTTTCCAGTTTTTACCCATTTTTCGCTATTTTTCCAATTTAAAAAACTTATTTCCTACATATAGGACCCCCTAAAATATGGAAAATAATGTTAAAAAATAATATAATGCAATTTAAGCGAACGAAAAAGAAAAGAAACTTTTTTGAAAAGTTGCCGCAGTTGGGATTCGAAACTGCGCCTCCTCGGCCCAGCTGTGAGTTAATACTCCGGTTTCTTGACCATCAGACCGCTCGAAAACGGGAATATCAAAGCAAAGGGAAAAAAGAACTGTTCGCAAATCAACTACGCGCGTACTCAATCCCGTTCGACGGATCATGGGTTAGAATCCCCTTGTCGTCAGGTTAACCGTGGGAGGTTTTCATGGATTTCCTTTTCATGTAACTCAAATGCAGGTTAGTTCCATCATAAAGTCCTCCACGTAGGCAAATTTCTCGCAAAACTTGATCCAGGAGTTCCCTTGTCTTCTGGATTTGGTTAAAAATCACAAAACAACTGAGTTAAACAGTAGTTGTCTTGAACACACAAAAAAATCAGATCGTCTGTTAAATAAAATAAAGTCAAATACATAGAAGGTCTTCTGTGGTAAACGCAACATGGGTAAGAGTCCCCTTGCAGTCAGTCTAACCGTGACAGGTTTCTGCGGTTTTCCTCTCCATACAACTACAAGGCGGGTTAGTTTCATCAAAAAAGTCAGCAACGGAGGCTTTCTCCAAATATATGTTCCAGGGGTTCCCTTGTCATCTGGATTGGATTCAAAATTACAAGGCTACGGTGTTGAACATTTCAGAGTCGTAAATACCACGAAAAGAATTGGGTCGGCTGTTTAACGACTGCTTTAATACAGAGAAGGGTGGCTGAGGGGATAGGGCACTTGCCTCTTAATAAGGTGACATGGGTTCTATTCCAATGATAGCTGGTCGATTCGAACTCAGCACCCAGCTCATACCGACCACAGTACAAACGAAAAATATCCACAGTGGTAGACGGGCCTTGAGTTAGAATAATCGCTAGACGTTAGGCTAACCGTGGAAGGTTTCACTTTCCTTGTAACGCAAATACGGATTATTTGCTTCAAAAAAATCATCCACGACGACAAAATTCTCCCCGATTCCAGAACTAGGAGTTCCCTTATCTTCTGGATTGGGTTCAAAATTACAAGTCTACGGAGCTGTAGATTAATAGTCGTAATCCCTAAAATTGGGTCGACTGTTCAACGCCGGTAACAAAATAAAATACCGAGAAGGACAGTGCGAAGATAAATCCAGGGTAAAAGCGGGATTCAAACCGGCTAACTCTACGCTCAGAATTAGATTATTTATTCTAATTTCTGCTCTTTTTTTTCAGATGTTTATTCTGCCGCACACTGTTATCTTACCTGTTATAAAAATTTGAATTAAAAAAAACAAGTCCCGCAATGGACTGATCGTTAAGACACGGTTCCCAGCAGATCACCGAAGTCAAGCATCTCTGGCTACGGTCAGTGTGCGGGTGGATGGCCACTTGGATCAGACTACGTAGGGACCGAGGGTGTGCGGTATTGCTCCTCGTTAAACTGTGCTACTGTAAAGTGCTCGACTTCGCGTGCAGGTCGTCGGGCTACTGAAGCGGGGATGCCATCCCCTCCACAGAGGATCAAAATTGTGATGCCTTCGGATCATCCTCCGGGATGTTTCCCAGACCGCCGCCAACAGCCCATTGTGCAGCTCTATAGTGCGACGTAAATTAACAACAACACCAGCAAAATCAAAAAAACAAAAAACTGAAAAAACGTCATAGAAAACTAGTAAGCTGAAAGCGGAAAAAATACTTTTACACAATCCTTCAAAACTGATTTAAAGCCAACATTGGACGTGTTTGTAATCCTGAGATGTGAGGCCCTCAAAAATTGCGCAATCTTCCGAGTTTAATCGGTAGTGGAATTTTACGAACGATTCCGAACAGACTGCTGTCTGCCATTTCTAAACATGCTTGTATTCATAAAATCGGATGAACTTGTTTCATATTTTTAAAAAATTAATATTCCTTATTTGTTTTGCCACAGATTTTATGCAGTTATTCACGGATTTTATGGTGTAATTAAAATGTATGGAATTCTGTAATAAATATAAAAACATTGAAATGCATGTTGATCATTTTATTGAGTTAGTGTTTGGAATTTTATGACATGTTTTTCGCTTTTTTAGTTCGATTTCTTTTTTTAAAAATAGAACATTCCTTAGATCTTTCTATTTAATATTTTAGTTTTACGAGTTGCTTTGCAATAATTGCTATTAAATATTTTATGATATTCATTATCAGATATAGGTATAGTTTAAAATTGTTCTATACTATCCCTTCGAGGATAAATAATGCGATATTGAAGTACATGAATGATTTAAAAAAAATCCTCCTCCCAATTAAAAAACCTAGATATCTATTTTCTCATTCCTTAAAAGACTTTTTTTTTTATCCAGCTTACTTATTTGTAAAAAATTCCAGTAATATTTAAATTCGAACAATTTAAATCAAAGTAATTTAGA
>NC_092213.1:85976112-86008842 GCF_043381705.1 Parasteatoda tepidariorum | reverse complement strand
CCCCCTGTAGTTCGTTGCGATCGCGAATTATGATTTTAGTAGGAGATATTACACGCTGAACACATACAATTCGTAAAGCGTGACGTCAGAGCTGAAGATCACGTGACAAGCGTTCACATCGATTAGCTTTGTTGATAACAATATTAAGTTCGCTTCACCTTCCAATCCCGTTCAATATCGTTTTCACGGAATTCTATTTTTTACTTTCACTAATGTGAGCAAGTATAAAGAAATTTTACTCATTTTCATCTTTCTAACAAATATTTTGAACTTTGGAACTAAAATATATTTAATATAGCGTGTTTTAAGAAAAATACTTTTAAAGTTTCATTGACGGAATTCGTTCAATAACTTGCTCACAGTATCTATATTCCTCCGCTTTCAAAATATTGATAGGAACGGCCACGGCATAGATCGATGTTTCTGTGCTACTTGGGTAAAGATCAACCAAGGTCCGGTTGTCCACGCTCAGTTCGTACAAAAACGTGCATAAAAAAAGTTGGTGAAAAAATGCGAAGAAATCCACACCGTTCTGCTAATAAAATTGCTGCAGAAGAGAAATTGAGTCTTACAACTGCGCAAGTTATATTAAATGAAAATGTGGTTTTATGTCCTTATTGCAAATGAAAAGTTTAATGTTTGACTATTGCACAGAAATTAAAAAGATTACAAACACGTACGAAATTGCTGAAATGGCGCGGTAAAAAAAGTGTTGACAGAATAATCTTTTCTGATGAAAAAATATTTTGTACTGAAGCAGGGCTTGAAGAAACTCAGAAATTTTACATATCCCCAAGGACGGCTTGTTCAACAATGAAACCATCCTCCTTTGAAACTAACCTGTAGCTTTAAAATAAATAAAAATATAATTTTTTCTTATTTATTACAAAGATTTAATATAAATGGCACTTTGAATTAGTAGTTACTAGGATTACATTATACAGTAACCTAAATATTTCCTTAGGGAACTAATAGTAAATTTTTATGAAATAATTTAAATGACAAAGGTCAAGTTATCTGGAATGTCAATTTAATCGGGGGTACTACGTTTTTTAAATGAATAAAATATGACGTTTGCCAATTCCGCAATCAAGCCAAATGATTTACAGTGGTTTCTGCTTAGAAATCTGAAAGGGGTTTTCTATTTAGGTATATATTTCTATTAGGTATCATATATATCGTATATTTAGAAATCATAATTGCGTTTAACGAATTTGAATATATTTAAATTATGAATATATTTAAATTATGCCCTTTATTGTGTCAATTATTGCAAAGAATGACAGCTTAAAAATTGAACAATTTTATTTTTGAATTATAAGGGGGGGGGGGGGAATGTTAAGTTAAAATTTCCGCTTAGTTCAAATGTAAATATATAGCTTTATATTTATATAGTGTGGTTTTAATTACATAATTCCAGAATATAAATAATGAATGATAATTGTGAAATTACAAATAGCTTAAGTTTTTACACACACGCACACGCGCACACGCACACACACACACACACACACACACACAACACACACACACACACACACACAGATATATATATTAATTAAATTGATTGAGATTTTGATAAAATAAGCCCAGTTTCTTAAAAAAAATCAAGAGTACATTTTAAAATTAAAGACTTTAAAATTATTAATGATATAAAATTTGTCAGAAAATCCATTGTATGAATAAAAGAAAAAAATATCAATAAAAGTTGCAATAAAATATTGTTTCCTAATTAAGTTTGAAATATTCAAAAAAATCAGCTGAACATAAGATATACTTTGGAGTAAGGAGGAGAAAAATAGAAGTTAGCAGAATTCACTAATATAATTTTATTTGGTATTTCTGTATTGCTAAGTAACTAATGCAAGCAATGACATAAAACTATTGTTCTATGTTTTAGTGCTTCACAACAATACAGAAAATTAAGTAAAATTATATCGCCGAATTATTCTACTACCATCCATATCTTCCTCTTGCTTACTCCAAAAAAAATAATAAGCAAAGCAAAATAATATGAGAAAATACAAAATCTAATATTATACAGCATCAAAACTAATGCAAAATAATATAATGATGAACGCTAGATAATATTAGTTTGCGCAGAATCTAATATTATATGAGGATGAGCAAACAGCGACCTCTTGTATCTTTCTAATATTAGAAGTTATGCAAGATAACGTTAGATTTTGCGGATTTTCTGATGTTATCTAATATTAGGTGCTACTTGGGACTTCTTGTTTAAGAGCAGTACGTAATGTGTTTTTTTTTTTGTAAGTTCATTGCTGAAAAGCCCCTTTCAACTGCTGCAATACTCCCAGAAAGAGAAAGCAGTGACGTCAGGAGATGGGCGGTACGTGATCAGAGGAATTGTTAATTCTTTTGTCACCCAAGTAGCACATAATATTATATAACGTCAGAAAATAGGCAAAATCTAACGTTATCTTGCACATCTTCTAATATTAGAAAGATACAAAAGATCGCTGTTTGCTCAGCCTTATATAATATTAGATTCCATGCAAACTAATATTATTTTGCATTTGTTTTGATGCTATATAATATTAGATTTTGTATTTTCTGATATTATTTTACTTTGCTTTTCATTTTTTTTTGGAGTAAGCAAGAGGAAGATATGGATAGTAGTAGAATAATTCGGTGATATAATTTTACTTAATTTTCTGTATTGTTGTGAAGCAATAAAACATAGAACAATAATTTTATATCATACCATGCATTATTTACTTAGTAATACAGAAATACTAAATAAAATTATATCAGTGAATCCTGCTACCTTCCATTTTTCTCCTCCTTACTCCAAAGTATATCTTATGTTCAGCTGATTTTTTTTGAATATTTCAAACTTAATTAGGAAATAATATTTTATTGCAACTTTTATTGTTATTTTTTTCTTTTATTCATACAATGGGTTTTCTGACAAATTTTATATCATTAATAATTTTCAAGTCTTTAATTTTAAAATGCACTCGTAATTTTTTTTTTAAAAGCTGGGCTTATTTTATAAAAATCTCAATTTAATTTGTTAGTTCATAATATATATATATATATTTTAAATGTGTAACTTAAGCCATTTGTAATTTCACAATTATCATTCATTATTAATATTCTGAAATTATATAATAAAAACCACACTATACAAATATAAAGTTATATATTTACATTTGAACTAAGCCCCCTTATAATTCTAAAATAAAATTGTTCAATTTTTAAGTGGACATTTCTTGTAATAATTGGCAGAATAAAGAACAAAATTTAAAAATATTCAAATTACTTACTTCAACAAATTTACACATATTTTTTCCCCTTCTTTTTTCACTGGAATTGCTAAATGGAGAAATACTTACGTAACTTTATTCTTTTAGCATTTGAAATTTTATTTAGCAAAACACCTAAAAACAAAACTCAAACGCAAGGAAGAAATTTTTCCAGCGAATGAAACCAGGAAAGCAACTAATATCATGAAAATTACTAATATTTTTTTTATAATGTCAAAATAACTTTTATGGGCACATCAGAAATTTTCATCAATTCGGTAATTATTTAAAGGTGTTATGTTCTATTAAACTAACAATCTTTGCAAACAATTTACAGCTAAAATAATGCAGCTATAAATGTTCAGCTAAATTTTAAATATTAATATTTACAAAGAATATACAAACCTTTCAGATGAAAGTTTAAGCATTATCCTTTTCTACATTGATTGGGAATTTTCATTAAAATGTAAATGTTATTCAGCTTAAAGTCAAAGAAATTTTTTACAATTATATTATTTTAAACGTGATAAAAATAAAAAAGCAAACTTTTTGTCTCAAATCTCAAATGAATAGTCATGTGAAAATTTTCTACATTTAAATGTTATTGAGCTTAAAATCGATGAAATTTTTACGATTAGAATCATTTGACAATTATATTATTCTAAACATGATAATAATAAAAAAGCAAACTTTTTATCTAACATTTCAAATGAATAATCAGGAGAAAATTTCTGAAATTAAAATAATAAAAATACTTAAAATTTTGAGATAAACTTTAAAATCAGCATTAAAAAAAAATCGCTTCCGGTATCATGCAGTCTGATTAAAATAACCAAAATTTAAATATATTCAACTGTTTTCATGACACTTAAGCACTCATAAAGATTTGTTAACATTACATTTTATCAACACAAATCAAAATTTTAAAATGATGAAGATTTATTACTAAGCCATAGAAAAAATTACACACTACAGTAATGAAGAAAAAAAATCTAAGATAAACATAATTATTTCACAGCATAATAATTTTATTGAAAAACAAAACACACTATAAAATAAACTTCATCAAATTGTAAATGCAATACATTACCTTCATTGTTTAAAATTAACGTCGACAACCTTTTAATAAAACACAAATTAAAAGAACATAATTGTTATTAAATGAAATAACTTTTTTTTCATGACTTTAGAAATATCTGCTACAGTTTGAGTTTATTCATATAATTGTAAGTCTTTATTTACTTGAAATTATATTTCGAAGTAGTAATTAAAAGTTTTCATGAAATGTTCATCAATATGTGAATATGAAATAAATTTAATAATGTGTGCAGGAAAAGTCACATAAGGACTTTTCGCTATGGCAGATTTAAAGCGGTCCTTGCTGAATATCCACACTGGTTGCATCATTCATTCACTGTAAGGATCAAACTTAGAACTACCAGCTGTCCATCATAGTGTGTGCAGTATCCAATTGTTCTTTTAAAATATTGAATCGGCTCTGAGAAGAAGTTTCTTTTGAAATCAATTTCTTCATAGTAAATTTTCCTGAAGATGAAGAGCTATATCTGAAATTGTATAGGAAAATTAAATTTACAATGGAAAAACCAAATTTAAAATTATAAAACAATGAATATTTATTTTAAATTTAAATTATTTAATTTGAAAATGTTTTGAAAAAATTGTAATATCCTTTACAATGAAATTCAATGAGTAAATTGCGGTATCGATACTTGCATCAAAAAATCTTGGTAGAGCCACACGAAAAGCAAAAAGTAACATAGTGGGAAGGTAACTCATAAACGCACTCAAGCAAACTATCATATGTCTTCATAAAAAAAAAAAATATTCAAACTACAAAACCCTTTAACCCCTTTTATTAGACCTGAAAATAAATACTCGCTATGTGGCAAGTCAACAGAAAAAAGTGTGAAATAAACAATTGCTTACTTTTTTCCATTGCTTATTTTAAATATTGATTAATGTAAGAGAATATCAATGTAAAAAGATACTATGAGAATTCAAAATCATCAATTCAGGATTGAAAAAATCATTTAGAAAGAGAATTCTTCAACAATTCACATATTTCTAAGTTGTAATATATATATATTAAATATAGTTCGCCCCTGCCTCCAAATATTTTTACATAACGTTCTTTAAAAGTCAGTGTGAATAACAAAATTTTATCAAATATTTTTTTACTATTTAATTAAATTTTTACAGCATTAGATTATTTCTAATAGAAATTTATTTAAAAAATAAAATTTCATCAAAGCTCTACATTCACTATTTTTAATAGATCATATTATTGTTTATTTTTTAATCATTTACAAATAAATATAAATAATGATGCTTAAAAAACATACACATCAGTCGGATATAGGAATTAAAACAACGGTTCAATTAGCAAACCATAATTTTAATTTAAAATTGTGATTTCCTTTTTTTCCTCTTGATTTTTAAAATGACAAAATAAATGTAACAGAAAATGTTTGTAAATGTAGTCATTCATCAAGAAATAAATAAATATTTAATCTATATATTTTTAGATTAAATATTCATCTTTAATTCTGTATCAAAATAGATAAGGTAAGGTAAAAAAAATTTAAAAATCTATGTACTCATAGGGATTTATTTTTCCACAAAATTTCTTTATAGAAAATCAGATAATATCAAAGATACTGTAAACATATTATGAGAAAAAATACCAGTTAATAACCCTACTGCTTCAAATAGACTTTCAAAGGGAAGAATGACATTATATCAGGAAAAAAATATCTGAATTCAACAGAATTTTTTATTTTTTCTATTTTTGGCATATTAGAGTAATTTTTTTTAAATATAACCTCAATCTTCCGAAATATACATTTTCCACCAATAAAGAATAACGTAGATTTTATTTCCACGCTTTTTCATTCAAAACGTATAATTTTAATTCACATTATTAGCATTATTTTTTGAAAAAAATTCATGTTTATTAATTACTTTCTACAGCTATGCAAGTCTTTATTAAGACAGCATTAAATGTTTACTTCAATCTGTACTTTCAGTCTCAAACATCAAAAGATTTTTAAAAATGTAATTTCAAAGTGTTGGAATTTAGCACACACTAAAGTAATTTCGTTAACTAAAATTAATTAATGCAGCAATTTATTTAAAATAAATTTTAAAACTAAGAAAATAATAAAAGTATCAATAATTTAAAACACTGTTTTTGAACTTCTAAAATCAATATGATGTTGATTTAAATCAAATGTTTTTTTTTTTTAAAAAAACATTTGATTTAAATCAACAAACCCTGCTCTCAAGTAATAATTTCATTTAATTTTTTTAAAAAGAAGAAATTATAGTGCAAAACCTTTAAGCACTTTTTATTTGAAATAAATATTCAAGTATATATACAAATACAAAAACATCAAATTCAATACTTTTTAATTTTTTTAGATCAAGTACAATGACACTTAACTATCAAAATATTTTTGTACATTGTACAAGCTCATAGAGCAAATAGGAAGTGTTCGCATTTTTTTAAGAACTTCCTGAATAAAAATTGTAACTCCGGATCAGCACTGCTCTTCATTTAACGTAAACACATTCTTCATAACGTAAACACATTGTTGCTTATTTTTTAATCATTTCCATTAGCTATCATTTACAAATTAATATAAATAATGATGTATCAAAAACATGCAAATATGTCTATATTTAAGAAATGAAAATAAAGATGTTAAACTTACTTTACAATATTTTAAACAGGAAATTTAAAATAATGTAACAATAGAGTTCACCTCATGAATAAAATTTCAAGCATTCTACATTGTAATGGTTTTAACTGAAAAGTAGCCGATTAATTAATAATTATTTTAACATGGCGAACTTGTTTACTAAAAATTAATTTTTATCTTTATCATTGTTATAGTGAAATTCTGTCAGATGCGAATTACCAAGTAAACATTGTTTTTACAAGCCTATTCTAAACTAAATATAGTACTTATTATTTATAGTCTGACTATACGTTTTAACAGAGTAGTCAACTACTACGACCGAGCATTGTTAAAAATGCGCACAATCATAATATTCACTGATAAATTTATTTTTATTAGATCATTAAACGAATTCATGAATGTTTCGATTAAGCGGTTAAGATTATTTATTACACTGAATGTTTCTACAGGAAAAACATTACCTACGATACTACTTTAAGGTTTTATCCCAGATAGCAATTTAAGGTATTTTTCACCCAACAAAAACCTTTTCATGTAAACCTAAAAAGGGCTCAGCTAAAATCTACCCTGTCATAAGATTTTCATTGACAATGCAATTTAATGCTATTGCTAGTGTACGTCAGCTAAAACGTCATTCTGAACGTGATGTCATCTCTCCCACGATTGTATGACGGCGCGTTTCATTATTTGTTTTATATTTTACTTCTTATAGCTTCCCAGTCCGAGGAAAATTCTCCTTTCCATCAATTTTGCTTGATTATTTTGGGGAAAATAGTCATTTTTTATCAGTCTGACTTACTTTGCTGTAGAAACATAGTGATTTACAAGTTAAAATATCGTTCAATATGAAATTTTTTATTTTATTTAACGATTTGATTAATAAAAACACAACATAAATAGAACATATGTAATACTCAAAGAGGGTCTGCGTATTTTTTCTTTCTTATTCAGAAATTTATGCGGTGTGAGATATTTTGATGAGTGCAAAAGTGTTCAGTTTTTTGTATATCAAAGAAAATTAACATGAAATATCTTCTTTTGTCAAAATAAATAAAATGCAACTGATTAATTATCTCTTACTTAATATGTATGATATGATAAATGTAGGAAATTTAATGATAACAAAATATTTTTTTTTTAAAAAATCGTTTAATGAATGTAGAAATTCCAAACATATTTTTTAATGCACAACAACAAATAAATATTATGATTATCATAACAATTAGTATATGACAAGTGCATTTGTACAAATCAGATATGCCATAATTATATTAGGTATTTTGTTAATATATAAAAATATTATCTGTATAATAACCATTAGTGAATAATACAAAACAGATGTACCATAATTAAATCAACTATTTCGTCAATACATAAACAAATGATATTATAGGTATAATAACCACCAGTGAATACGTAACATATTTAACATGAAGGAATTAGCGAAACAATCTTCATTCAAATAAATGACTTCCTCGTCAGATATGCTCCTTTCTCTGAAAAATAAGAGGAAATTTTTGTGTGCGTACTTGCGTATATTGAATGAAATTTTATGCATATACATATGAATTGTATGTACATACATATTGTACGTACAGGAATACATGCCTACATTATATGTATACAGGTGCATGCACACGTATAAATAAAAATACATGAATACACACGCAGTATATAATTATATATCTGTGGTTACTTTAACTATCGTTGTATGAATAACATTGTTATTAGACAGTACATGCATATAGTACTTGCACACGTGAGTACATTGTATGTCATATGGACGTAGAATGAATAAATTACTTGTTGAAAACAAAAAGCAGACTACTCTGAAAATTTTTTGATCTAATGATCGGTTGTTTTTGTTGGTCTATGTCGTACTAACGATGAACAATGGGCTATTGGTGTAGAGTTGGGAAACATTCTTGAGGATGATCCGAAGACATGTCAACACAATTTTGATCCTCTGCAGAGGGGATGGATCTCCTCCTTGACGACCTGCGCGTGAAGTCGAGCTCTTAATGGTGGAAAAGCTTAATTAGGATAGATACCGCACACCTTTGGTTCCTTTGTAGGTTGATCAAAGTGATCACCCATCCACACACTGACCGTAGCAAGTGATCCTTGACTTCGGTGTTCTACTGGGAACCGTGTCTTAAAGTTCACTCTACTGCGAGATGATCTAATGATCGGATATTTACGTTCTTGAACTCAATCTTAAGGGTTCAAAGGATCTCAAATATGTTAATTAATTAATGCAAACCATATTTTAAGTTATGAAATTAGACAAAAATAAAACGTACTTTCTCTGAAAAACATACCTTTTCTCGACGGATGCACATTTCTGACCCACAAAATATAGGGGGTAGCCGCACTCTGGGAAATATGGTCCTAATAATAGGTTGGTCAAAAGAGCCGTCCAACGGGTATTCGCAATCCGAAATAAATCGTCCCAATAGTGAGGTCTGAGTCCAAAGCTTAGACTCCTTAATGTTAATTTTACTTTTTGCGTATTTCACCATGTCCTGAGAACTTTTAAAACGAATTAAAGTAATTTTGCATACAAATATAAATTTTGTTTATCCAAAGATAATTCTTTGCAAAATATAACTTTCAGTAAATATTTACTGTTTTTAAATTTTATTTTGTAATAGCCGAAATTTTTTGATTATTAAGTATATAATTTTTTATAACATTTTAAAGAAGGAAATTTTAAATGGCAAAATACAACATTTGAGTAAAATGGATCGAATAGTTCCTGAAAAATTGAATTTTGAAAAAGTCGCATTTTTAAGAGCTATTCGATTGATTTCGTTCAAATTTTGCGCTTTGCCATTTAAAATTCTTTAACTTAAATTCAAAATTTTTTAGACTATCATTGAATAAAATAATAAAAAATGATTATTTTGACTAAAATTTATATTTTGCATGGAATTAGCTTTTGACAAACGAATTTTTTAATTGAGTGCAAAAATTTTTTCAATTCACATAAGATGCTCTCAAGATGTGGTCTCATACGTAAAAAATATTAACATTAAGGGGTACAAACTTTGAACCGCTCTTCTGACTATAACTATTGGGACTATTTTTTTCCAGATTACGGCCACCCCTATAATTTGAGAGTCAAAAACCCAAGAAACACCATAAAAAAGGCATGTTTGTTCAGAGAAAGTATGTTTTTGTGTCTGATTTCGTAACTTAAAATATCGTGGGCACAAATTAATTAGCATATATGTCATCCTCTCGAACCTTTAAGATTGAGTCCTTCAATGTGAAGATACCATCATTAGATGAAAAGTTATTTAGAGTGGACCATTTATTTTATGCGTATTGTACATACGTATATATACTTTAAGTTGTACATATAAGTATGCATGATCTTATGTACGTTAATTCACAAATATGCTGATACACACATACTTTATTGTTGTTGTTGTAGTGTTGTTAACGACGATCTGGGAAACACCCCTGAGGATGATCCGAAGACATGCCATCGCAATTTTGATCCTCTGCAGAGGGGATGGCACCCCCGCTTCGGTAGCCCGATGACCTGCACGCGAAGTCGAGCACTTTACGGTAGAACAGTTTAACGAGGACCAATACCGCATACTCTCTGTCCCTACGCAGACTGATCCAAGTGGTCACCCATCCGCACACTGACCGTAGCCAATGATGCTTGACTTCGGTGATCTGCTGGGAACCGTGTCTTAACGATCTGTCCACTGCGGGACACACATACTTTATGTGAATATACATATAATGTATCTATGTAAATGTGGGTATATTTGTACGCCCGTATGTTTGTACGTATATACACAATTTAATCTATGTTCAATATAAGTACGCATGTATTCATGTGCTATGTAATAACGATGTATGCATTTATGTATAAACAGGGCTCAAAAAAGGGAAAACCCTGAAAATATTTTATCTATTGATCGGACTTTAATGTACATACTACTACTCGATCTTATTTGTTTGAATGTCTAACTTTATGAGGAATTCAGCTCTTAGACCCTTAAACCAGGAGAAGCACCTGCTATCTGCAAAATATGGTATCAACAGTTTATGAAGGAGAGTGGTAGAAAGTTTGAATCACTTAATGTTAAAATTCCATTTTGCAAATATCACCTCGTAAAACTTTTAAAGCAAATTTAAAATTTGAATGAAATCAATCGAAGTGTTCTTCAGAAATTGAATTTTACATAAATAACTTCTTTTAGTATTGGACTACCTGGAAACTAGTAGTCCGATTTCATTCAAATTTCTCATTTTGCCTTTAAAATTACTTTCTTAAAAATTATAAAAAAAAATTTCTATATTTTACAATGCAAAGTGTTTTCGACAATTAGTAAATAAAATAAAAAATAATATTTATTTAAGGTTATTTTTTGCATAGAATTATCTTTGGATAAACGAATCTGATAATAGTGTGCAAAAACTTCATGATTCGCTTAAAAAAGTTTTTCAAATCTAGCGAAATACTCAAAAAGTTTTGTTAACATTAAGAAATCCAAACATTCAATCGCTCTACTACCTAAACAATTTTGGCAATATTTTCGGGCTGGAAAACATTTAAAATATTGACTATCTTTCATATTTTGAGGATCAAAAATTCAAATCCATCGGAGAAAAAAAAACTTTTTTTTTTTCTGGTTTGTAACTTGAAATATCGTTTATATAAATTAATCAGCATGTACAAGATTATGTCCTCGAACAAAAAAAAATTGAGACTCAAGACGTAAACCATTTACTTATTAGATTGAAAGTTATTTAAGACGAGTAATTTTGTTTCGCACGATACATAAATATGAAGTCGAATCAATAGATAAACTACATTCAAGTTCCGAAAATTTTGTGGTAGAAGCAATTCATCAATTAGTACCCAAGAACCGCTAAAATCGATCACGTTCTCTTCCATGTTATCTTCCTTGTTCCGAACTATCGCCTAAAACAAACTGAACTAGGGTGTCTTAGAACTGGTCACAAAAATTTTTATGGACATTATTCGAAACTTGACAGTATTCGACGATTGATTAATTGAAAAGATCAAAATTTCTCAAATGAATTCCAATTTCAAAATAAATCACAATTATTCCTATAAGCAATCAATTCCACGTATGGTGATTAGAAAACGAATAAAACATATATTATCCTGTCTTGAAATTAAAATTGCTTAAGATAATCGGAAAGTTACCGAAATTACAAGTACAATCTTCTAGCCATAGATACACTCGAAAGTGGGTTAAGAAAATATTATAAGTGCTACATTTGGCAAAATTCAGAATCAAATTATAGTAATACGCAGTTTCTATTTTAAAATCTCGATAACTAGTCTGGAGCCTCATAAAACTTTTTAATATGGAAAAATCATCAATTTCTGAAATATTATTTTTATTTGTTGAGCTATATTTTGGTATTAATGTAAATCTAACTAACGTTAGTGCTAATTTCCATTTTTTATAATAACTATAAATGTATTGTAAATGCTATTTACTTGAATCTATCGGCAACTCATACATCCAAAAATAATAATAATAATAATAATAATTAAGGTAAAATAGTAATAACAGTAATAAATTAAAGTATTGATAATTTAATTTAAATTATAGTTTCAGTGTTTACTTGAAACTTACTGAAATTAAGAAGGGAGCATAATAACCTTTTAATATCCTTTGGGTAAGGCCGTTCCAAGCATAAATATAAGTTTTAAATTAAGTTAATATTAATTGATAATCTTAAAAAAACAAATAGCAATGCGAAAATTAAATACTTAATAAGGCAAATGAAATGCAACTAAACTATGTACCTACTTTTTATATCAAAAGGGAAATATCTTAAACTTGGAACAATAAAACAGAATATCATTTAGAAACTTCAATTTCAAACTTAAATCAAGCAAGTAAACTCCGAAAGTGTAAATGATCAGAAGCCGTAATATTAGTGCAAAGTTGCGCATGACGTAAGCAGCAGTTTTCAAGACAGTATTTTGAGAGGGAGGAGAATCAGGGGTTTACAATAATTTTCAAAAGTTAAATTTAGTGAGTTTTTCTAGTTTTTAAAAGAACTTCGGTTAAAATTTTATTTATTGCTTTTCCATTTCAATCTTATGTATTTTAGACGTATATTTGTTTGATAATTCAAATAAGACGTCAAAAGAAAGAGAACAGATTTAAAATACTATCTTCCGATTTTTTGAACGACTTAATTAAAATTTAATTAAACAGACTTTTAGCGCCCCCCCCCCTTTAGAAAAACTTGTTTTTCACTTTATTAGTTCCTTTTACATTTTTTTTATTTTAAATTTTTATTTTCAACAGTGTTTTGCCGATAATGTATAGAAAAAATTCTTGACACGAAAAACTGCTGCAAAATTTCAGGAATCTTTGAACATTTACATACTTGCTAACTTATAAACTTTTTCGAGAAATTCTTTACCGAAGTCAAGCATCACTGGCTACGATCAGTGTGCGGGTGGGTGACCACTTGGATCAGGCTGCGGTGGGACCGAGGGTGTGCGGTATGGGTCCTCGTTAAACTGTTCTACCGTAAAGTGCTCGACTTCGCGTGCAGGTCGTCGGGCTACCGAAGCGGGGGTGCCATCCCCTCTGCAGAGGATCAAAATTGCGATGGTATGTCTTCGGATCATCCTCAGGGATGTTTCCCAGACTGTCGCCAATAGCCCATTATACAGCTCTAGTGCGACGTAAATGAGCAACAACAACAACATCGAGAAAATCTTTTACAGCAGTGACAAAATTTAAATTAAGACTTATAAAATTTTTACATCCTCTTAAAATATGTAATTTCACCTGACAAAATGCAAAATTTGAGCATAATCGGTTGAATAGTTTCTGAGAAATCGAATTTTAAATATATACAGGAACAATTCGATAGATTTAGCTCGATTTTGTATTTTGCCATGTAAAATTACATACATAAAAATTGTATAAAAAGTTGTATGCCTTATAAATCAAAAATTTCCAGCAATTATTTATTAACGTAATAAAAAATAATAAATATCTACTAAAGTTTATTTTCTGCATGCAATTATCTTTGGATAAATGAATTTTAATATTATGTTCAAAATTCTTTTAACTCGCTTAAAAAGGTCTCTATATATGGCGAAATATGCAAAATATAAAATTAAGATAGAGGCATCCAAACTTTGGATTGCCCTCATGATCAAACTATCGGGACAATGTTCCCCAGATTGTGGCTACCCCCTATATTTTGGGCGTTCAAAATCTGAATCCGTCGGAAAAAAGGTATGTTTATTCAGAGAAAACACATTTTTGTGTTTAATTTCGTAACTTAAATAATCGCCTGCACTAATTAATGAGATTTCCCCTTCGAAAAATTAAGATTGAGTTATAAAACGTGAAAATCATTAGATCAAAATCTATTCAGTTTGGTCTGTCTTTTATTTTGCACACTATACATCGAGTTCTGTGAACAAAATGCTCTTAAATTCACTCCAAAGATATGATGGAAAAAACTGTGGTTCTAGGTTTTGAATCCACCCAGTTTTAGAGCGGGTATCAGCTTGTCAGGGAAATAAAGGCGGTAGGTGCACAATGCTGATTTTATTTTCACCATCACTCCTCGTTAGTCATAAATCGTGGAGTCTTAATATCGATGACCCTTTAGCTCACAATAGACAGTTGGTCGAATTTTTTCTGTATATAAATATTTTAAATAAAATTTCTCTTCGCGGATATTTTATTGCTATACCATAACTAGATTTGCAATAAGGTAAAATGAACGAGAGAAGGCCAGACATTTTTAAGGAACCACAACGCATAGGACCCCTAAAGCCAAATTCGAGAAAAAAGTAAAATTTGTAAAAAAATATTGAAGAGTCAATTTTAAACTCCAGATTAAAATGTTTTTAAATTTTATTTATTTTTTAATGAGATTGTTTGAATGAAAAGTTTCTAAAAAAGAACTATTACTTATATTTGTGTCGAGAAACCTTTAAAAGAAAGTTTTTGTACTGTACTTTCGCAGACCTTAAAAAACAATCGAAAAACATGGTCTTATGCTCGTTTATTTGCTTTCCCTTAAATGAGGTCCTTTGCAAAATATTTTCTTACTATTTATTAATATTTTCGCTGAAAAGATTAATATTTGCTTTATTTCGTTTCCGTTGAAAAAGGTTTTCGCTTAATATTTCTGCTAATCTAATCATGACAGCAAACAAAAATGCAAAAAATAAGGTTTACAATTTGCTTGTTTTTTAACCTAAATAACAATATTTTTAAAAAAAGATTTAAAAATCATTTAGTTTTCCTTTAAGGAGGAAAGGTTGGAAATTGCAATATTTTTACGTCATTGAAAAAAGGTTTTTACCGCAAACCTTTTCGTAACAATGAAAGTAAAGTTAAAACTCAAGGTTGTCGTAAGGTTACATGCCTTCTGGGTATCACTTGTCACTATCACTATTCGTCCCCCAGTGGACTGATTGCTAAGACACGGTTCCAACCGATAACCGGTGTCCAGCCATAACTGACTNCTTGTGCTTTTTCGCATAAAATTACATTGGCTAAAAATGATATTTTTATTAATATTTCATTTATTGTTTTCTTTCATAAATAATTGTTTTTTTATTAATAATATGGGATAACCTTTCGCAAAAATGTGGCACTGTACCAAAAGTAATGAAATAGATGATTATTTTGAGAGTTCGAATGTTACTATTAGAAGATAGGATTCAAGAGTATTGCGTTTTCTAGCACGGCAGTATTATATTGCATCTTTCTGATATTAGATCATATCTTTTTGCTACCTGGGCAGAAGTCCAAATGCACAAAGCAATTTTTCCTTTGTTTACCAATTGCGTGAGCATGAGCATTTGGTCTGACGAAGAAATTATCGGGATTTCTAGATTAGAGAGTCATTTTAGAAGTGAGGCGCTAGACTGTAGTAAGACAAAAAAAAATCGAAAATTTATCACGAGCATTAACGGGAAAATGGCCATCTGCGCGAACGTCGGATTCGAGAAATTCGTTGTCAGAGGGGAATTTTTGACAGCCGAGGACGTTTTTTGATCCCTGTGCTGAAGTTTTAATACCGAAATAATGTTGCAAATTCAGCAAACTTTGATAGTAAATCTGAAAATGTTTGAACTGTACAACACTTTCAGAAAAACAGTTCTGTAATGATTTGGGCTGCAGAAGTTTTGGGCACAGAAATTTTGACTCAGACTTTCTTTATTGCATGAATGGGACAAATTACCTCTTAAAATGATTCATCCCAGATAGCAATTTAAGGCTTTTTCAACACAACAAAAACCTTTTCATGTAAACTTAAAAAGGGTTTTTACACGGTTTACGTGTAAACCTTCTAACCTTAAAACGAGGTCTGCGACAAGCTGCTCTATTCTACGCACATTCCCCTAATCCAAAACCTTGGAAAACAACCTTTAACATAACAACCTTAAAACGAGGTTGTCTTAGGGTTTTCAAGCGGAAAAAAAACCTTGAATAAAGCTAGTTCTAAGATGAAAATCATCTTAAATCTACATAATTATAAGGTTTCCGTTCGCAGCGTTTCAAATGCTCAGATAAAATCTACTCTGCCATAAGATTTTCATTGACAATATAATTTAATGCTATTGCTAGTGTATGTCAGCTAAAACGTCATTCTGAACGTGGTCTTTTCCACGATTGTATGACGGCGAGTTTTATTATTTGTTTTATATTTTACTTCTTATAGCTTCCCAGTCCGAGGAAAATTCTCCTTTCCATCAATTTTGCTTGATTATTTTGGCGAAAATAGTAGTTTTTTATCAGTCTGACTTACTTTGCTGTAAGAACTTAATCATTTACAAGTTAAAATATAGTTTAATATGAATTTTTTTTAAATTAACGATTTGATTAATGAAAACACAAAATAAATAGAACATATGTAATACTCAAAGAGGGTCTGCGTATTTTCTTCTTTCTTATTCAGAAATTTATGCGGTGTGAGAAATTTTGATGAGTGCAAAAATGTTCAGTTTTTTGTATATCAAAAATTAACATGAAATATCTTCTTTTGTCAAAATAAATAAAACGCAACTGATTAATTATCTCTTACCTAATATGTATGATATGATAAATGTAGGAAATTTAATGATAACAAAATATTTTTTTAAAAAAAATCGTTTAATGAATGTAGAATTTCCAAACATATTTTTTAATGCACAACAACAAATAAATATTATGATTATCATAACAATTAGTATATGATAAGTGCATTAGTACAAATCAGATATGCCATAATTATATTAGGTATTTTGTAATTATATAAAAATATTATCAGTATAATAACCATTAGTAAATAATAGAAAACAGACATACCATAATTAAATCAACTATTTCGTCAATACATAAACAAATGATATTATAGGTATAATAACCACCAGTGAATACGTAACATATTTAACATGAAGGAATTAGCGAAACAATATTTATTCAAATAAATGACTTCGTCAGATATGCTCATTTCTCTGAAAAATAAAAGGAAATTTTTGTGTACGTACTTACGTATATTGAATGAAATTTTATGCATATACGCATGAATTGTATGTACGTACATATTGTATGTACAGGAATACATGCGTACATTATATGTACACAGGTTCATGCACACGTATAGATAAAAATACATGCATACACACGCAGTATATACGAGGGTTGTAAATTAAATAGTGGCAACTTAACCTTAAAACTCACAGAAGGGCGGGCATGCACAAATAGGGTATGGGTGCGGTGAGGTGGCTCTGTTGTCGATGTGTAGAGTGCAAAAAACAGGCGATTTGCTTAGGAGGGTAGTTGTTGTGTGGCGTTAAAGTGAGGAGTTTCGTTTCCATCGCTCTAAAGCATGTTTTCAAAAGATGATCAGCGGTCATGGCTTAAAATCGAGATTGCCTGTGGCAAAAATGCAACAGAATGCTATCGAGGATTAGTGGAAGCCTGTAGCGCAAATGATTTACCGTATAGGACAGTAGCACGATGGGTTCAAGCATCTCATCTTTTTTCGTCATTAAGCCTCTTGACAACATGCTTTAGAGCGATGGAAACGAAACTCCTCACTTTAACGCCACACGACAACTACCTTTCTAAGTAAATCGACTGTTTTTTGCACTCTACACATCGACAACAGAGCCACCTCACCGCATCCATACCCTATTTGCGCATGCCCGCCCTTCTGTGAGTTTCAAGGTTAAGTTGCCACTATTTAATTTACAACCCTCGTAATTATATATCCGTGGTTACTTTAAATATCGCTGTATGAATAACATTGTTATTAGACAGTACATGCATATAGTACATGCACACGTGAGTGCATTGTATGTCATATGGACGTAGAATGAATAAATTATTTGTTGAAAACAAAAAGCAAACTACTCTGAAAATATTTTGATCTAATGATCGGTTATTTTTGTTGGTCTATGTCGCACTAACGATGAGCGATGGCCTATTGGTGTAGAGTTGGGAAACATTCCTGAGGATGATCTGAAGAGCATGTCAACACAATTTTGATCCTCTCCAGAGGGGTGGATCTCCTGTTTGACGACCTGTGAGTGAAGTCGAGCTCTTAATGGTTGAAAAGCTTAATTAGGATAGATACCGCACACCTTTGGTTCCTTTGCAGGTTGATCAAAGTGATCACCCATCCACACACTGTCCGTAGCCAGTGATTCTTGGCTTCGGTGCTCTACTGGGAACCGTGTCTTAATGTTCAGTCTACTGCGAGATGAACTTATGATCGGATATTTGCGTTCTTGAACTCAATCTTAAGAGTTAAAAGGATCTCAAATGTGTTAATTAATACAAACTATATTTTAAATTATGAAATTAGACAAAAATAAAACGTACTTTCTCTGAAAAACATACCTTTTCTCGACGGATGAACATTTCTGACCCACAAAATATAGGGGGTAGTCGCACTCTGGGAAATATGGTCCCAATATTAGGTTGGTCAAACGAGCTGTCCAACGGGTATTCGCAATCCGAAATAAATCGTCCTAATAGTGAGGTCTGAGTCCAAAGCTTAGACTCCTTAATGTTAATTTTACTATTTGCGTATTTCATCATGGCTTGAGAGCTTTTAAAACGAATTAAAGTAATTTTACATACAAATATAAATTTCGTTTATCCAATCCATTCTTTGTAACCTTTGTAATCCATTCTTTTTAGTAAATATTTAATTTTTTAAAATTTTATTTTGTAATAGCCGAAACTTTTTTGATTATTAAAGTATACATTTTTTTTAACATTTTAAAGAAAGAAATTTTAAATGGCAAAATACAGCATTTGAATAAAATGGATAGAATAGTTCCTGAAAAATGGAATTTTGAAAAAGCCGCATTTTTAAGAGCTATTCGATTGATTTCATTCAAATTTTGAGCTTTGCCATTTAAAATTGTTCAACTTAAATTCAAAATTTTTTAGACTATCATTGAATAAAATAATAAAAAATAATTATTTTGACTAAAATTTATATTTTTCATGGAATTAGCTTTGGACAAATGAATTTTTTTAATTGAGTGCAAAAAATTTTTCAATTCACTTAAGATGCCCTCAAGATGTGGTCTCATACGTAAAAAATATTAACATTAAGGGGTACAAACTTTGAACCTTTCTTCTGGTTATAACTATTGGGATTATTTTTTTCCAGATTGCGACCACCCCTATAATTTGAGAGACAAAAACCGAAGAAACACCATAAAACAGGTATGTTTGTTCAGAGAAAGTATGTTTATGTGTTTGATTTCATAACTTAAAATATTATTAATTAGCATACATGTCATCCTCTCGAACCTTTAAGATTGAGTCCTTGAATGTGAAGATACGATCATTAGACGAAAAGTTATTTAGAATGGTTCATTTATTTTTTGCGTATTGTACATACGTATATATACTTTAAGTAGTACATATAAGTATGCATAATCTTATGTACGTTAATTCACATATATGCTGATACACACATACTTTATATGAATATATAATGTATTTATGTATCTATGTAAATGTGGGTATATTTGTACGCTTGTACGTATATACACAATTTATCTATGTTCAATATATATACGCATGTATTCATGCGCTATGTAATAACGATGTATGCATTTATGTATAAGCAGGGCTCAAAAAAGGGAAAACCCTGAAAATATTTTGTCTATTGATCGGATTTTAATGTACATACTACTATTCGATCTTATTCGTTTGAATGTCTAACTTTATGAGGAATTCAGCTCTTAGACCCTTAAACCAGGAGAAGCACCTGCTATCTGCAAAATATGGTATCAACAGTTTAAGAAGGAGAGCGGTAGAAAGTTTGAATCACTTAATGTTAAAACTCCTTTTTGCAAATATCACCTCGTAAAACTTTTAAAGCAAATTTAAAATTTGAATGAAATCAATCGAAGTGTTCTTCAGAAATCGAATTTTACATAAGTAACTTTTTTTAGAATTGGACTACCTGGAAGCTATCAGTCCGATTTCATTCAAATTTCTCATTTTGCCTTTAAAATTACTTTCTTAAAAATTATGACAAGAAATTTCTATATTTTGCAATGCAAAGTGTTTTAGACAGTTAGTAAATAAAATAAAGAAGAATATTTAAAGTTATTTTCTGCATAGAATTATCTTTAGATTAACGAATCTTATATTAGTGTGCAAAAGTTCTTCAAATATAGCGAAATAGTCAGAAAGCTTTGTTAACATTAGGAGATCCAAACATTCAATCGCTCTCCTGCCTGAACAACTTTGGCAATATTTTCAGGCTGGAAAACTTTTAAAATATTGACTACCTTCCTTATTTTGAGGATCAAAAATTCCTTCAGAGGAAAAAAAATTGTTTTTTTTGTCTTGTAACTTAAAATATCGTTTGTATAAATTAATTAGCATGTACAAAATAATGTCCTCGAGCAAAAAAAAAAAAAAAAAAAAAAAAAAAAAAAAANAAAAAATTGAGACTCAAGACGTAAACCATTTACATATTAGATTGAAAGTTATTTAAGACGAGCAATTTTGTTTCGCACTATACATAAGTATGAAATCGAATCAATAGATAAACTACATTCAAGTTTCGAAAATTTTGCGGTAGAAGCAATCTATCAATTAGTACCCAAGAGCCGCTACAATCGATCACGTTATCTTCCATGTTGAACCCAAACTATCGCCTAAAACAAACTGAACTAGGGAGTCTTAGTACTGGTCACAAAATTTTTTATGGCCATCATTCGAAACTTGACAGTATTCCACGATTTTTGATCAATTATAGAGATCAAATTTCTCAAATGAATTCCAATATCAAATTGAATCACAATTATTCCTATAAGCAATCAATTCTACTTATGGTGATTAGAAAACGAATAAAACATGTATTATCCTGTCTTGAAATTAAAAGTGCTTAAGCTAATCGGAAAGTTACCGAAATTACAGGTACAATCTTCTAGCCATGGATACACTCGTGGTGTACACAAGTGGGTTAAGAAAATATTATAAATGCTACGTTTAGCAAAAATCAGAATCAAATTATAGTAATACACAGTTTCTATTTTAAAATCCTGATAAGTAGTCTGGAGCCTCATAAAACTTTTTAATATGGATAAATCTTCAATTTCTGAAATATTATTTTTATTTGTCCAGCTATATTTTGTTATTAATGTAAATCTAACTAACGTTATGTTGGGATCTTTCATGTAATTCCACTGGCGCTAGTATCGCGGTTGTGATGTAACTGCAACTGTGTTTACATTGTATGTTTCAGTTTCGATTTCCAGTATGTTCTTTTGTTGATGTGTTCTATGTAGGTATTGTGAATAAAGTTATTGTTATGTTATAAGTGATCAATATTAGTGCTATCATTGTCAATCATCCTAAATACATATCCCATGCCTTATAATAAACGGTCACAACGCGTTAGTGCTAATTTTCATTTTTTATAATTACTATAAATGTATTGTAAATGTTATTTGCTTGAATCTATCGGCATCTCACTCATCAAAAAAAAAAAAAAAAAATTAAGGTAAAATAGTAATAACAGTAATAAATTGATAGTATTGATAATTAAATTTAAATTATGTTTCAGTGTTTACTTGAAACTTACTGAAATTAAGAAGGGAACATAATGACAATTTAATGTCCTTTGGGTAAGCCCGTTCCAAGCATAAATTTAAGTTTTAAATTAAGTTAATCTTAATTGATAATCTTAAGAAAACATGTAACAATGCGTAAATTAAATATTTAATAGGGCAGATGAAATGCAATTAAACCGTGTACCTACTTTTTAGATCAACGAAAGGGAAATTTCTTAAACTTGGAACAATAAAACAGAATATCATTAAGAAACTTCAATTTCAAACTTTTATCACGCAAGTAAACTCCAAAAGTGTAAATGATCAGCAGCCGTAATATTAGTGCAAAGTTGTGCATGACGTAAGCAGCAGTTTTTAAGACAGTATTTTGAGAGGGAGTAGAATCTGGGGTTTACAATAATTTTCAAAAGTTAAATTTAGTGAGATTATTTTTTTTTTTTCTTTTATTTTTATTATTATTTTTAATTGAATAAGAATATTGAAGTTTGAACATTAAGCATTGCCTCAAAGTTTCGGTACAATAAGGCTAATAGAAGTTTTTCTAGTTTTTAAAAGAACTTCGTTTAAAATTTTATTTATTGCTTTTCCATTTTAATTTTATGTATTTTAGACGTATATTTGTTTGATAATTCAAATAAGACGTTAAAAGAAAGAGAACAGATTTAAAATACTATCTTCCGATTTTTTGAACGACTTAATTAAAATTTAATTAAACAGACTTTTAGCCTCCCCCCCCCCTTTAGAAAGACATATTTTTCTTTAAATTAGTTCCGTTTACATTTTTTTTTAATTTTAAATTTTTACTTTCAACAGTGTTTTGCCGATANCCCCCTCCTTCAGAAAAACTTGTTTTTATTTATATTAGTTCCTTTTACATTTTTTTTATTTTAAATTTTTATTTTCAACAGTGTTTTATCGATAATGTTTAGAAAAAATTCTTGACACGAAAAAACTGCTGAAAAATTTCAGGAATGGTTGAACATTTACATACCTGCTAACTTATGAACTTTTTCGAGAAAATCTTTCACAGCAGTGACAAAATTTAAATTGAGAGGTATAAAATTTTTACATCCTTTTAAAATATGTAATTTCACGTGACAAGAAGCAAAATTTGAGCATAATCGGTTGAATAGTTTCTGAGAAATTGAATTTTAAATATATATAGGAACAATTCGATCGATTTAGCTCGATTTTGTATTTTGACAAGTAAAATTACGTACATAAAAATTGTATAAAAAGTTGTATGCCTTATAGTTCAAAAATTTTACAGCTATTATTTAATAGCGTAATAAAAAATAATAAATATTTACTAAAGTTTATTTTCTGCATGCCATTATCTTTGGATAAACGAATTTTAAAATTATGTTCAAATTTTTTTTAACTCGCTTAAAAAGATCTCTTTGTATGGCGAAATATGCAAAATATAAAATTAAGATAGAGGCATCCAAACTTTGGATCACCCTCATGATCAAACTATAGGGACAATATTCCAAAGATTGTGGCTACCCCCTATATTTTGGGGGTTCAAAATCTGAATCCGTCGGAAAAAAGGTATGTTTATTCAGAGAAAACACATTTTTGTGTTTAATTTCGTAACTTAAATAATCGCCTACACTAATTAATTAGCATATTTGAGATCACCCATTCGAAAAATTAAGATTGAGTTATAAAACGTGAAAATTCAATCATTAGATCAAAATCTATTCTCTATTCAGGGTGGTCTGTCTTTTATTTTGCACACTATGCATCGAGTTCTGTGAACAAAATGTTCTTAAATTCACTCCAAAGATATGATGAAAAAAACTGTGGGTCTAGGTTTTGAATTCACCCAGGTTTAGAGCGGGTACCAGCTTGTCAGGGAAATAAAGGCGGTAGTTGCACAATGCTGATTTTATTTTCACCATCACTCCTCGTTAGTCATAAATCGCGGAGTCATAATATTGATGACCCTCTAGCTCACAATAGACTGTCGGGCGAATTTTTTCTGTACATAAATATTTTAAATAAAATTCTCTTCGCGCGAATATTTTATTGCTATACCATAATTAGGTTTGCAATAAGGTAAAATGAACGAGAGAAGGCCACACATTTTAAAGGAACCGCAACGCATAGGACGACCCCTAAAGCCAAATTCGAGAAGAAAAAAAACAGGTAAAAAAATATTGAAGAGTCAATTTTAAACTCCAAATTCAAATTTTTTAAAATTTTATTTATTATTTTAGTAAGATTGTTCGAATGAAAAGTTTCTGAAAAAAAAAAACTATTATTTATACTTGTGTCAAGAAACCTTTAAAAAAAGTTTTCGTATTGTACTTTCGCAGACCATAAAAAAAAATCCAAAATCATGGTCTTATGCTCGTTTATTCGCTTTCCTTTAAATGAGGTCCTTTGCAAAATATTTTCTTATTATTTATTAATATTTACGCTGAAAAGGTTAATATTTGCTTTATTTCGTTTCCCTTGAAAAAGGTTTTCGCTTAATATTTCTGCTAACCTAACCATGACAGAAAACAAAAATGCTTACAATTTGCTTGTTTTTTAACCTAAATAACAATATTTTTAAAAAAGATTTAAAAATCATTTACTTTTCCTTTAAGGAGGAAAGGTTGGAAATTGCAATATTTTTACGTCATTGAAAAAAGGTTTTTACCGCAAACCTTTTCGTGACAATGAAAATAAAGTTAAAACACAAGGTTGTCGTAAGGTTACATGCTTTCTGGGATATTGCCATCAGACTATGGTGTGAGAGATTATCTATCTTTATTAATGAATAAAAATGGTGGTCGATTCATATAAAATTTCTGAATGTAAACTTCTATTTATAGTGTTCATCATATTTGTGTATTCACTGTTCTCTATTTAATATGTGTATAATAAAATGATTTGATATTTGTAACAATAGCCACCCTGTATATAATCAAAATGTAAATGATTAATTAGGCTGAACTAGTGAACTTTTGGAACCACACATTACTTGAAATTATTAAATGAAATTACTATAACTTTAATAATAGAAAATAGTCTGAACGCTCCAAAATTAATAAAAATCAGAATAACACCATAACAGTTTTTAAGGTTAATGGCAATGTTTTATATAAAAATTTCAAAGATAAGAAAAAATTTGTAATTGAACTTTATTTTCAAATGACACTCTAAAAAGTAGTAATTGCAACTAACTATTCTAACAGATTTAATTACATCTAATAAAGATTAGACTACAATAAACTATTGTCTGAAATTTAGAAAACAAATCAAATAATACATTTTTCAAACTAAGTACATAGGCAATTTTTGTTTGAATCTCGATAATCTTATATATTGCAATCTAAAATATTAAACTAATTATAACATTTTTGTTTTCTACAGAAAACTTAAGACAAAATGAAGTAAAATATTTTATTTGGATATTTAATGTACAAAATAATTTCACTATAAATATTATTTTGAATTGAGTATTTATAACATCAACACAAATAAAATATTATACACTTTCGTAAAGACATATGAAAAACAAACTATATTTTAACAATATTTATAATAAACATATTTTTTAAAAATACATATGTATTAAAAGTTATTAAACACAGATTGTTTTACAAACATAGCACTGGTGAAAAAATCCTATTTCTTAATATAAAACTGACTTGCACTGCTTAAACAATCTGTACTGTTAAACTGCACAAGCAAACAAAAGATTTTTTGTAGGAAAAGTATAGAGAATTTGTTTACAATTATTCAACAAATTGCGCGTTTGTATAGTATATTTTATTTGTCAAACACTTTCTTTGGTATAAATTTATATCAATATTGATTACTGATTCCTTTCAGAATTTAAAAATTTAGAAAAAATGCTACAATCAGAAGAAAATTTTCTGGGGCAATTCTATCATTTACTTAAATTATATTTCCAGACTTTAAATTATTAACTCAGGTAAGAAAAAAAAATTAAGCAGTTCTAATATAAATAAAAGAGATAAATAAAGGAAAAGTAATCCAGAAGATGTTTGTCCATTCATGATAGAGTAGGAGCCTGGAATATGCTACTCTATCCACAGTCGAGACGACCAACGCACCTAGAATCTGAAGTAGTCGTAATTGTAGCAGCAGTCGTAGTAGTAACTCCAAGTCCTTGGAGGTATTTACTAATTTCAAGATTTTGTTTTTCATAGGCAGCTTCCAATGCAGTTTTATTATTGGAATTCAGTGCGTTTAGATTAATAGTTCTTTCTTTTGTTTCGATTAAATGCATGACACATTCTAAGCAGTTAAGTGAAGAGCTGTAATACAACGGAGTATTTTGAAATATATCTTTTCTGTTGATATCAGAAATACGGCTAACAAAAAATGTAAATATTTCCATATTCTTATATTCAATGGCATAAATCAATGGAGTATACTCTTTTGAACCTATGGAACAGTCTCCATCTATCTCCGCTCCTTTACTAACTAAATACTTGACGACATCATAATGTCCTTTTTCCATTGCATTACACAAAGCCGTTTGTCCGTTTCTATTCTCGCTTACATGGTAAGCAGCTTCTTCAACTAAATATTCTACAATTTCCAGTTGACCTTCTGAAGCTGCAGTTTGTAATGGATCGCATGATATTTCGCTCTGCTCTATTAAATATTTTATAATATCCAGCTGACCAGAAGCAATGGCTTTGCAAGAAACTTCGTCCAATTGTGGACGACTGATTGTTTCGTTCTCAAAAATGAATTCTACAATGTTTTTATGACCATTTTCAACAGCCAAGTCATAAAACGTCTTATTCTCGAAATCTGAGCCATTAGCATTTGCACCTCTACTAAGAAAATATTGCACCATTTCAATGTTTCCAATCTTCGCGAAAGTATGCAAAAGTGGTCTTCCTTCCCCGTAAAGCCCAGTCAAATTAAGTCCTTTATCTACAAATTCAATAATAATATCGTTATATGAATTCTCTATAGCTATGTCCACAGATGATTTGCCAGTGATATCTTTCTCATACACAATGTTGATATCTTCTTCAATAAACAGTTTCGTAACATCTAAATGACCATGGGATACCGCCTCATGGATCGGATATCGCTTTTCTTTGTTACGAACCAGCATACTTGCTTCCTTTTCCAAAAGATCTTGTACTATTTTAATTCTGCCTGCCGAAGCCGCATAATGCAATGGGGTGGAATAGTTTTTGGTACGGGCTTCGATATTTGCCCCCATTTCAACTAACTTATAAGCAGTTTCGGACTCTTTTCTCATAGCTGCTAAGTGAAGTGCTGTGTATCCATCCTCTGTTTCAGCTTCAATATTGATGTTTTTTTCGAGCAACTTGGGAATAACTTCCTTTTGTCCAGCCGATACTGCTAAATGCAAAAAAGTGACATTTCCATCAAGACGCAACGATAAATCGATTTTTTCATTTCTTACCAGTTTTAAAGCTGCATCTGTATTCCTTTTAAATAATGCATAGTGCAAAGCAGTCCAACCATTCTTACATTCAGCATTTGGGTCAATTTTTTCCTTTGCATTAAGTAATTCTTCGACGATCGCAATAGTTTTTTCTGACGGAAGAGCAAGTGCTGCGTAGTGAAGAGGAGCAAGGCCATCAAGGTCTCTAGCATTCAAGTGTGTCACATTGTTTCTAACTAAAACTTGTGTAACTTCCAGGTCTCCTTTCATTACTGCAAGATGTAATGGAGTAAATTTACGAAATTCAGACATCGCATTGACATTTGGATTAAAATTTGTTTTCATGAGAAAAAAATTCATAACACTTTTTCCTCCTTTGACGGCTGCATGAAGAGGTGTGAATCCGAATTTGTCTTTTCCGTTTACAGTTTTCTTATTAATTAAATGTTGTAATAGCTCCGAATATCCATTTTTACTTGCAAGATGTAACGGTGTCAGTAAATCCATTTTGGTTATTGCTCTTTTCCTTGCTCTCATACTCACCAAATATTTAGTAACATTTTTTCTACCAGCTTCAGCGGCTAAATGCAAGGGAGTGTAACCTTCATCATCTGCCATATTAATATCAACTCCTTTTTCGTGTAGATATTGTACTAAATTTGTATGACCGGCTAGAACAGCTTCGTGAATAGCACTTCTTCCGTATTCAAATGTCGCCTTAATATCAGCACCATGTTTCCTGTATAATTCTACTTCTTTCATAGCTTCTTCCTCCAATGGATTTTTCACAGCATTGTAAAGATCCCTATTGATATCCCAAAAACGAGTTTGTGAAGTATTGACCATTCCTACTAACTCTGCTTTATTATCCCCTATCTGACGAAAAATGAGTCGCTTGTTTTCCGTATCAATTGGTATTCTTAGGGTCAGATAACCTTTTTTCTCTATTCTGGATGGTGTTGTCCATTGACTGATTTTCGAATAAACTCCTTCTTTCTTAAATTGCAAAGCGTATTTTATTGTACAATCACACCTAGGATATTCGGTCTCGTTAGAAATCGCTTCAAATGATATAAACATGTCATTAACGGGCCTTAATATTGTTACATTAAAGTTTAAAATTTCATACGTTAAATCATTAAGAAGTTTCGTCGAATCGGATAAAAAATTATTTTCATAATAAACTGGATTCGAAGGTACTTTTGATAATATATCTTCGGCGTATCCAATGATAGACTTATCTCTATGAATTAAAATGTTCGAATATTTTGTATATACATTGTCAATATTGGCCATTTCATTATTGTAGTCGTCTAAATTACCTTGTTGATAATGATAATTTGCGAGATATATATGTACTTGAATAAGAAAACTCATGACAGAGGAATAAGTTTGCGTTCCCCGCAATATCGTATCGATTGCTGATATTGGCACATCTTTTCCGTTTTCCAACAAACTATTTACAGTATCAAAAAGCATTAGTAATTTCGTCCACATTTCAGTTGGATCTCTAATGTCTCCCAAATGTTTTTTTACATTATCATCATCAACCCTTAAGAGTTGAAGCAGATAGTCTTGTTTTGGTNTAATTAGTGCTTTTCATCGATTTGAATTTTAATCTCATCGAATGGAATTTGATTACAGTCCATCGCAGTTGCAGCTAGATTCAACCTATTTTTTTTCAGGTAGAAGACGCTAGCCAGAGCTGAACAACCAGCTTTCATAAATTGTCCAACGATAGGGGCAGCATTTAGGACATCACCTGCATTGCTTAAATAATCTCCACCCATTGATAGTTCTCCAGATGCTATTCCCATAGATTTGCATTTTTCCGCTCTCGCTTTCAGTTCAGCTTTGTTTATCTTCGCATCTCTCCTTAAACGATTTAAA
The DNA here is from genome assembly GCF_043381705.1 of Parasteatoda tepidariorum. Taxonomy (NCBI): domain Eukaryota; kingdom Metazoa; phylum Arthropoda; class Arachnida; order Araneae; family Theridiidae; genus Parasteatoda; species Parasteatoda tepidariorum. The sequence goes on along the minus strand of NC_092213.1, from coordinate 85,979,475 downwards.
AAAATGCTATTTTCACTCGACAATGAAAAAATGGGCAGAGTCGAGAGAAGAAAGAGGCAAAAAATAATCGTCATTTTCCTTCAAGAAGCTGCTTCTTTAAAAATAACCGTCTGCACAAAAAATAGTGAATTCTGAAATGACAAACTGAATATATAAGTAGTGTATGTTTTTGTAAACACCTGCAGCATCATTTGGTAAACATTTCTTAATTGTTATGCTTAACATATTTGATTGACGGTTGGTAGAAATAAGCATTCAAACTTCAAGAATTCAAGTTTATTTTTCTCCTCTTTTTCTCCCTTCAAATCAACAGTTGTTGCCCATCTTCTGTAGAGAGAATAGCTTCAAGATCTCGCAATATGTCGTTTAATTCAATATTAAAATAGAAAAACAATATCTGCAGCTTTTTGGGAAAATAAAAAGATTTCAGCCAGGTTTTGTCAAGTGTCTTCGAAATTAATTGACATCGTTTCCTCTTTATCTTAATTTTTATAAAAAAGCTTACACAAACATCTGTACAAGTATCGAATGCAAAGTTATATGAGGAAAAATTAGATTTTCATTTATTCTCTTTTAGGATAGAAAAAAAAACTTATAAGAAAAATCAGTGAATTTTTAAAAAAACAAAAAAGAGAAAAAACTAGGGAAAATATAAAAGCTAACCCAAAGATAAGATGTGTTCTATATATTGTTCGTGTAAGTTCTTAGGCAAACCTCAATTACAAAAATAATACAAAGCTTTCACAAATAATATTTGTGTGTATAAATGTACTTCTACATTTACTTTCCTTACTATGGCCAGTTGTAAAATATGTATACTGTATGTGAGCAAAAAAGGAAAAGATATTATACTGAATAACTTTTGTCCTAATGATCGGAATTTCATATACTAAGTGTTAATTCCAGGGGCTGACTTCAAATATGTTAACTAATTATTAATTATATTTTTTAATTATAACTAAATAATAATTAAATATAATAATTATATTTTTATAAACATATTTTTTTTTTTTTTTTTACATTTTTGGATTCCTGACCATCAAATCAGAGGACAAGACGAAATTTCGGAAAATCATAAATTGAGGGGTTAGGAAGCTAAATATTAGTGCTGGGCATCATTCAAGGAAATTTTATTCATGTCTAAATTTAGTCAGAATAAATTCTTTCTGAATATTTGATTGACGGTGAATTCATTTACAAATTTAGTCATTATTTATCATTCATTATGCAAATTTATGCAAAGTTTTGTATAAAAATTGATGAATAAATTCATTAATCATGACTAATTTTTCTGAGTAAAATATTGAATAAATAGCAAAAAACGTCATTTTCATACCAAGTTGTGCATCAAATACAAATGTAATTAATTATAGATTATAATTGCTTAGTAATCAACTACTTGTAATGATCATAATTAAAAGTAATTACGATACGATAGTAATTACATACAATAGTAATTACATACAATAAGTAACAAATAATTACTATTTCTAATTTAAAGCGATTATGAAAAGTGATTACAGACAATCAGAATGATAAATAATCAAACCCTGGGATTGCTAGTCATCCTGACTACTTGTAATCATAAAGTAAAATTGCAAGAAATCATAACTACAAGTTATCACAAGAAATCATAACTACAAGTTTATCTAACAATTGCAGGTAATCTTTAATTTAAGAAATTGTGATATTTATAATTACAACATGATTAGATGTAATCATAATTTCAAGTGTGCTTGATTACATTTGTAATCGGGATTGTAGGTAATTGAATACTATTGAAACAATACATAAATTACATAAGTAAATAAACTGTTTAGTTTACTATTGTTTGGTTTATTAAATGAAAACTTTTAAACACAGAATTATATACTGAAATACGTACATAGAAACACGAATAAGATCATAGGGCGATTACAAGTAATTACGATTACATACTATATGCTTACTATTAATACTATATGTTAATTCAGTTTTTATGTATGTATTAACGCATTTTTATATACGTAGAGCGGACGTATAAATGCAATTCAATAATATGGAGGAAGGCATGTAAGTTTGTATGCATATAGACGTATATACGTAGCATGCCTACAATTTTCTCGTACATAGATATATTTTAAACCCCTTCAATATTTGTATGAATGCATGTGCATGTATTAACGTACGTATGCATATAAGATCTATGCATTAATGTACAGAAGTAAATGCAATGTATGTACAAACGTTATTTGTATCTACATTTTGCGTACTTAATTTTGCAAGTAATATAGATGCAAACATGTATGTTACTTTGTAGGTACGTATGTATGGACAGTAGATGTATGTACGTATGCATGTATTTATACACGCAAGTACATTCATAGTATGTACGTGAATTATACGTTAGAGCTTAGTTATACATACATGTACATATTTATGCATATAAAAAGTATTTTCAGACATGTACACATGGTTAGAACGGGCATTGTATGTTGATATTCATGTACTCACATATTTACATACATCGTCAAAAAAACGTGTTATGTATGAACAAATTTGTGTGTATGTACTTGCATTATACGTATGTATATACATTTTATGCATGTGCGTAAGTATAAATAACATATAAATGTGTGTATTTACAAGAAATGTATGTATGTGCAGACGTTATGTGTATGTAAGTTAGACACTCTCAAGGCTGTGTCTTTCCATGGATTAAGATGCATAACGTCGCTTGCTTTTGAACGTTTTATTTAAGAAATTTAGCTATAAAATTAAGACAAGTATGAATATATTTTTTTATGTTGTTAGATATTACTCCAGCCTAACATTATTATTTTATGAGTTCTTATACTTAGTTATGTTAAAACAAAGTTTTATAACAATTTAGTCATTTAAGTTCATTTTAATATTTGTTCGAAATTCTATAAAACTCAATTTCTTACTGTTTTTGAAAGCAAACGATAATCTTATTTTAAATTGCTAAATATAATTTCAACTTAAAAAATTAAACGCTTTATTGCCATGTAGACATTTTTCTGAACTATGCACCGTGTTGTATAAAAATAAATTTGAAACCATTGAAGCCTCAAAGATTTTATAAAAAATACTTAAAAAAGGATTTTTTATTCAGATATTTTTAAAATTGTATAGAACAATTAAAATTGACAATTGATTTTAAATATCATTTGATTTAGTCATTTAAATTACTTGAGTTATTAGTGGTCGTTATAATTAAAGTTTTGAAATTTAGGTAACTTGCATAAATTGTATATATATTTTGATATACATATATTGTATACATATACATACATTGGACAAACCTGTATGCACATAATAACAATAAATGATTGTCGAATATATGTATGTACAGTCCGCAAA
>NC_092213.1:85922477-85975612 GCF_043381705.1 Parasteatoda tepidariorum | reverse complement strand
TCCACGAAAATTGGCCTATTTCCATTGTTTTAAATTATTTTTACTATATATTCGACAGTTTCTGATGCGTAAGGTGTTCTATGAGTAAAATTGTGCATCTTTCGCTATTAAGGAACGCATAATGGAATAATATTAAAAATATAATAAATAAAATAAAATGTCGGGTTGGGGTTCGAATTTCGAAGCCGTCTAACTCCCTTTAATATTAAGTTATAATTTTCAAACTCGGACCCTAAGTAGGGGTCTATGGTCCAAATATATCTGCAGCAGGAAATTTTTATAGGTGAATTAGGGGGTGCAGGGGGGCCCTCGAAGTTCTATTGCATAGCTGGAAGTGAGAGGACTTTTGAAGAGAAATCGTGACAGGCTTCTCGTGTTCTAGTGGTATGGTGGTCAAGACACCGGAGTAGTAACTGACAACTGGGGAGAGGAGGCGCAGGTTCGAATCCCTGCCTTATGAACTTTTCAAAAAAAAATTTTTTTTTCTTTTTTCGTCTTTTTTGCATTATATTATTTTTTCAATGTGTTTTTCTATATTTTTGAGGTTCCTACATATAGGAAATAGTTTTTTTAGATTTTTAAAATGGCGAATAATGGGTAAAAACTGGAAAAACCACGAAAATTGGCCTATTTCCTTTGTTTTAAATTATTTTTACTATATATTCGACAGTTTCTGATGCGTAAGGTGTTCTATGAGTAAAATTGTGCATCTTTCGCTATTAAAGAACGCATAATGGAATAATATTAAAAATATAATAAATGAAATAAAATGTCTGGTTGGGGTTCGAATTTCGAAGCCGTCTAACTCCCTTTAATATTAAGTTATAATTTTCAAACTCGGACCCTAAGTAGGGGTCTATGGTCCAAATATATCTGCAGCAGGAAATTTTTATAGGTGAATTAGGGGGTGCAGGGGGGCCCTCGAAGTTCTATTGCATAGCTGGAAGTGAGAGGACTTTTGAAGAGAAATCGTGACAGGCTTCTCGTGTTCTAGTGGTATGGTGGTCAAGACACCGGATTAGTAACTGACGGCTGGGGAGAGGAGGCGCAGGTTCGAATCCCTGCCTTATGAACTTTTCAAAAAAAATTTTTTTTTTTTCTTTCGCCTTTTTTGCATTATATTATTTTTTCAATTTGTTTTTCTATATTTTTGAGGATCCTACATATAGGAAATAGTTTTTTTAAATTGGAAAAATGGCGAATAATGGGTAAAAACTGGAAAAATCCACGAAAATTTTCCTATTTCCATTGTTTTAAATTATTTTTACTATATATTCGACAGTTTCTGATGCGTAAGGTGTTCTATGAGTAAAATTGTGCATCTTTCGCTATTAAAGAACGCATAATGTAATAATATTAAAAATATGATAAATAAAATAAAATGTCGGGTTGGGGTTCGAATTTCGAAGCCGTCTAACTCCCTTTAAAATTAAGTTATAATTTTCAAACTCAGGCCCTAAGTAGGGGTCTATGGTCCAAATATATCTGCAGAAGGAAATTTTTATAGGTGAATTAGGGGGTGCAGGGGGGCCGTCGAAGTTCTATTGCATAGCTGGAAGTGAGAGGACTTTTGAAGAGAAATCGTGACAGGCTTCTCGTGTTCTAGTGGTATGGTGGTCAAAACACCGGAGTAGTAACTGACGGCTGGGGAGAGGAGGCGCAGGTTCGAATCCCTGCCTTATGAACTTTTCAAAAACATTTCTTTTTCTTTTCTTCCGATTATTTTGCATTATATTATTTTTTCAACGTGTTTTTCCATATTTTAGTGGGTCCTACAAATAGGAAATAATTTTTTCAAACTGGTGAAATGGCGATTAATGGGTAAAAACTGGAAAAATCCAGGAAAATTGACTTGTTTCCATTGTTTTAAATTATTTTTAAAATATATTCGACAGTTTCTCATGCGTAAGGTGTTCTATAAGTAGAATCGTGCATATCTCTTTGTTAAAGAACGCATAATAGAATAATAATAAAAAAATAAAATTATATGGCGGGGCTGGTGTTCGAATTTCGAAGCCGTCTAACTCTCTTTAATATTAAGTTCTAACTTTCAAACTCGGTCCCTAAGTAGGGGTCAATGGTCTAAACATGTCCGCTGGACTGGCTTCTAGTGTTCATGACTGGCTTCGAGTGCTCGAGTGGTCTGGTGGTCTAGACACCGGAGTAGTAACTGACAGCAGAGGAGAGGGGGCGCAGGTTCGAATCGCAACTTTATCAACTGTTCAAAAAAATTTCTTTTTTTTTCTTCTTTCCCCTATTTTGCATTATATTATTTTTTAATGTGTTTTTCTATATTTTAGAGGATCCTACATGTAGGAACAACGTCCTATATGTCGTTGTAGAATCCTACATATTGTACAACGAAAATTTATCTAAAATTTACTTATTATTATATGATTCATTCATTGTGAATCAATCAAAGGTTCCCAAGTGATACCTTGTGTAAATTTGTCACATAATCTAATGCCAAAAATAGACAGCATTCCATTTTTTTATGTCAAATGCACTGCACTGGGTTCCCATTAACTGCCAGAATTTATGAAATTTGGTTTCAGGGGGTATTTTGCATTCTAAATCAAATGTAATAAAAATAACTTTACCGAAAAAGTGTGTTCTTTCATTAAAACTGCACTTTAGACATTAACTATATGAATGAGCACTATTTTTCTCACTTAATAACCAACTGTGCACCATTTTATTAAAAATAACACAATTTATATAAAAAAAAATTTTATTGATAAAGAATAAAATTAACAACATTGAATGTACAAAAAATTTTTACATGAAAAAGTATACATGTTTGCGATACTACGAAGAGCACCTTTAACAGTACAAAAAAGTTAATAAATATTTTTACATATTTTTTCTTAAAAAATAGTTTTACTTATACAGCTACAAATGCAGAGGTAGGCCATGGTTTTATCTCTTGAATTTGACAATCAGCAATAGATACTTTTATCCCCAATGGCTTTGTAACTAAAATCAAATTTAGGGAAAATAAATATTATATCTTATTGTAGTGGTTTGGCTCACCGCTAGAGTGTGAGTTAATGAAACAGATTTGGACAAGATGATTACAATTCTTGTTTGATTAATCAATTTTTTAAGTGTTATGTATCAATAATTACTTATTTGTTTTTGAATAAAAATATTTTTAATAAAAAAAAATTATGGAGTTTTTTATATGATTTTTTATTAAGAATATTTTTAATAAAAAATCTTTTATAATTTTTTATTAAAAAAATGTTTTAATAATTTTGTTTTATATTTTAATAAAAATTTTTTTTTACTTGCCAGGGGGGTGCAAGTGTACTTCCTTGCCCCCTACCGGCGCCCTTGGTCGCAGATAATGTATTCCTTGGACACAAGAACATAATGCGCCTTTTCTTCAACTAAAAAAAGCTTTGGTTGAAGCTTCTTTTCTATATACGCCGATTTATAACTTACCTTTTATTATCCATGCTGATGCATCCCAGATTGCGGTGGCTGCGTGTTTGTCACAAAAAGTGCATGACAAAATACACCCTATCGCATATGCAAGCCAGAAATTAAGTGCTAGCTAGCAATCATGGTCTACTATAGAGCGAAAACATATTCCATAGTGAAAAAAATTCGAGGTTTGGGTTTTTGATTCAAAAATAAAGTTCTATACGGACCACAATCCTCTACCATTTTTAACCAAAAGTGCAAAGCAATCTGCACGACTTCAAAGATGGATCTTTACAAAGATATAACATTACTATCAAACATTGCCCTGGAGCTAAAATGCCCGCAGATGTTCTGTCTATTTTAGTGTTTTTACATAATTATTTTTTTTAGCTGTACATAATGAGCAACTTTAGTGCTTAAAGAACATTAATTTGTTTTTCATCAAGGTATTCGTAAACATTATTTATACTAATTTAATACATTAATATTGGTTTAAAATATATTAATATAATGGTAAATTTATTAATATATTTTATTAATAAGAATTTCCAGTTTTATGTAGTTTCCATGAAAATTGTAAAACTTGTGGTATTTCTTTTTACATATATTTACATTTCTTTAATTTTATATACTATTTTCATTTTAATATTTGGTAAGGTTATTTTAATATTTGATCATTTTTGTGTTAATATGTGATAATTATTATTTTAATAGTGGATAATTGTGATTTTCATGTGGATAATTAAAAGCTATTTCATCGAAATATTTAGAGTTTATTTTGATCTAATATATCAGATTGAAAATAAAGGTAATATTTCAATCTTGGTTGAGAGGGGGAGGGTGTAGTGAGTGGCTCACCTCTAGAGGGCGAGTTAATCACTAACACAGTTAAAGAATTAAGAGAAGAGGAGCCGGCGCGTTAGGCTGGTCTTTCCTCTATTAGAGCATATTTCTATATTTTGAGGGTTCCTAATATTTTCCATAACTGTTTTAAATATTAAAAAATATTTTTTTACTGTTACGTTATTGGATACATATCAAAAGGAATAATCCCCATGACACCAGTTCTGATACAGACAAATGAAATTTTAATCCTGAAGGTGTGCCTAATTGTCCAAAAAAAAGTTTACAGCAACATTTACGCAACCACTTGTTATATGAAACGTTTTTATACTTGTACATTTCAACAAAAATTAAACCAAAAATGTAATTAAAAAAATTTAGCCTTAGGATCAAAACTTATTTCAGATTTGATGTTGTAGTTCATTTACGCCGCACTAGAGCTGCACAATGGGCTATTGGCGACGGTCTGGGAAACATCCCTGAGGATGATCCGAAGACATGCCATCACAATTTTGATCCTCCGAAGCACCCCCGCTTCGGTAGCCCGACGACCTGCGCGCGAAGTCGAGCACTTTACGGTAGCACAGTTTAACGAGGACTAATACCGCACACCCTCGGACCTAAAGCAGACTGATTCAGGTGGTCACCCACCCGCACACTGACCGCAGCCAGTGATGCTTGACTTCGATGATCTGCTGGGAACCGTGTCTTAACGATCAGTCCACTGCAGGGCTAAAGACACATAGGTTCTTAATGAGCTTACAATTTAGTACGACTTTATTCTTTTAGGAAAACGTTACTATACTCTGATATTTAATTGACAGCAATTAAAAATGAAATTGCACCTCCAGTCAGGCCATTGTTTTAAATTAAATTCTAAAATAAACAGTCTTAAAAATACATGTTGCATTCAATTGATGTCCATGAAATTATAGGATTCAAATGATTTCCATGAAATTAAGAACAAAAACATACATTTTGAATCAACAAAGCAATTTCTTGACAAAAACTTAATGATAATTTATTAAAGCTAAAAATATCGTGAAAATAGAACATTTGTCTTTAGGGACAGAGTTTTAAACAATTCATCTTTTTCACAGAAAGTTTAATACCAACTTGCAGGACAAGCAGTACAAAAAAAGAATTAATATTTTCTTTAGCCAACTTGATTTGACTTTAAATCAGCAAATTCACGAGTTTAAGTATGCTTAAATTGGTCACAAATCGTGTATTTGAAATATCAGACCTCGATATAAGGTCACTTTTCCAAAGTCCCGGTTCACTGAATAGGAATTCTTTGTTACAGATTATCGGATATATGGTCAAGTTTTAAAAATCCGCTTATAAGGTCATTTTTATCGGAGTGGAGGGGAGCTCTTTTCTAACAAAAGCCTATTTAACTTCCTTACAAGGCAATTACCCCTCTCGAGTTCTAGGAAAATGTTGCAGCCAACGAACAAGCTACAATTTCCGAAATTGTTTCACAAGTTGTGGACTGTGAGGACAATGATCCTGATACTGTAACCCAAGTCGAAGCTTTCAATGCAATAAATGTCATACGAAATTTTTTTACAAACCATGAGGAAGCTGAGGAACATTTTGAGAAGTTACGAAATCTAGAAAACATTGTTCGAAAAATGAAACCAAAAACGAGACAGATCTGCATAAATGATTATTTTAAATAAGGTAAGATGTAATGTATGTATGTACACTTTGAAGAAATTTGTAAACAGCTTTATTTTAAATTAAAAAAATTTTTTTAAAAAAATCTTTCTTTAATTCATTACTAATTCTGTTAAAATTTATTGACTTAAACATTTAATTTATGGGCGATCGTTTTCGTTCGTATTACCATTTTTAAAAAATCATAATATGTAGGGGAGAGTGGGGTCAATTGTAACATTTTTTACTTAACTATTTTAACTAACAAAAAATCCAATATATTATTAGTATTAATTGACAGACGAGTAAAGTAGATCCTCTGCTAGAAAAAAAAAACCTTATTTTAAATGTTATTATATTAGTTATTAAAAATTTTTTACAGTCGTGCACTTGTTACAATTGTCCCGACTTACGGGGTCAATTGTAACAATTCATAAATTCAACTAAAACACTATTAATTATACATATTATCATAGTTGTGATATATTTTTTAATTGATCAAAATAGTAGTGATATTTTAGGAGTAAAAATAATAATGAGCAGAGACCTAAAGGGTTAAACTTTTAACTTTAAGGGGTTAAAAATTTTAATTTATGCTGTGAAAGGTGACAAATAAAATAATGCACATGCAACATAATATAAATGATATAGGAAACTATTGGTGGTTCTTAAAGAGTTAAGTAATGGTTTGTAAACATAAGATTATTTATTTTCAGCTGTTACAATCGTCCCTTTACTTATTGTTACAATCGTCCCCAAGACGCCATTTCAGCTTCATTTGTTAAAAACAATACTAGTTAAATAACAAAACAATTTTTTTTTTTTGAAATGTTAATTAAGGTTTCCACTTACATATTCGGTTAATAATTTTTATTTGTTTAAACAAAATTACTTTGTTACAATATAATATTCTAATATCAAAAAAAGTACTTATGTAGCGTGAAAATATCTTTTGTGATGTAACTCTTTCAAAAGTACGTAAAAATGGTTGCCAGGAAGGGATTTATTAAATACACCTTGTGCGCCACCTAGGAACCAAATCTAGAACCCGACACTTGAAATTTTTGCTCTGTTACAATTCTCCCCTACTATTACTACGAACTGCTAATGAATCGGTGAAAAGCTAGGTCACCCCGCTTATAAGGTCACTTTTGAGATGTCCCTTAGGGTGACCTTATATCGAGGTCTGACTGCATATTAAATCAATGGTTCATAATATTAAATGAATAAGAAAACACCTCTCTTGTTACTGTTCCTAAAGTGTTCTGCATAATCTAATAACACTCCTATTTAATTATGCCGAGTATTTTTATTAAGCACGGAAACTAAGCAAAATAATGCAGAAAGACAGGTGCATAGGAAAAGTTCTGGTCACACAATCAGACTGTCCACAAATAATGAGGACGTCGTAACTCCTTCAATGCTAAAGAAAGAAAAAGTTCATGAAGTTTCAATTGCTGAAAAAAAAAATTCTTCAATATAATAAAATCACAGCTGCCAACATGGACAAGAAAAAATCCAGTAGATTTTATGAAATAATATGAATTTCATGTTGCATAATCTACTAAATATTTTACTCACAGGAAATTTTAGGGATTTTTTTAGTCATGAAAATAGAAAAATTGCAATATTTTTTTCAGTTATGATTGACATTCTTGAAAATGTATGTATTTTGCAAACTCATAATTTCGAATATTAAAAGGCATTTAATTCATCAAAGATTTTTTTAAAATTAATTTAAAAAAGAGAGTTCTGAATAAAAATAAACTGAACTTTTTACCGATAAAACAAAAAAGTTTTGAACTGATTTCTGTAAATGAGATTCGCTTCATTATGTATTATTTAAGTATTCAAGCAAGAAAGCAATAATCTGTACAAAAATTCTAGTTACTTCTATAGGGATGTTTTTAAAAAACTTACTCAATTTTAGGGAGTTTTCTAAAATATAAAAAAAACCAGGAGAATTTTAATGAAACCAGTAGACTAAGAGAAACTAGAAAAATCCGGTAGAGTTGGCAGCTATGTTAAAATGCAAACAAATTATTAGAAGAGAACTTCTCCCTTGTCTAAGTTATTTATTTTCATTTCTACATTTTAAAATGTTCCTTTCAGTATTTGAAACACAGTGCCGGATTACCCATTATGCCATGGCCTGAGGCCCCCAATGATTAGGGGCCCCCTTAAAATGGATTTTTTGAAAATAAATTTTAAAAAAAATAATGATTTTTAAAAAAAAATCAATTTTAAGTATATATTAATAAAATATGATAATTTTTTTTACATAATGTTAATCATATTTATTTATTACTTATTTTAGTTATTATTTATGAGTATTTTTGAATACCAATTTTATAGTAGCGTTGATTTCGTAAAGTGCTAATAAATTTCAAATTTTTTCAAAATGTTGATTACTTTTTAGTTCTTCTTCGTCAGCACTACAGCCTAGTGCAGGCCAAGGCTTTCTCAATTAACTGCCTCCGGACTTTCAGCTAGATTTTTCCACCTGCTTATTCCCAACAATTTTAAGTCCTTCTCAACGCTGTCCAACCATCTTGTAGATGGTTTTCCACTCGTTCGAGTTCCTTCAATTTTCGAAAAAGTTTTTTTTTAAAACTAGAATCAACTCTTCAGGCCGAAAAACGTGTCCCAGCCATCTGATCCTGGAGACTTTAATAACCCTCAAAATATTAGGTGATCTATATTTATTGTATATCTCATGATTGTATAAACTTCTCCAAATATTATTTTCCTTAACTGCTCCAATTGACCGAAGGATCTCTCTTTTAAAAATGAGTAGTCTATTTTCCTCTGTTTGCCGCCCAGAAGGCCGAGTGGTTAGCGTGTCTGACTGCGGAGCCATTGGCCGCGGGTTCGAATTCTGCTCAGGGCATGGATGTCCTTTCTCCTTTGTGTGAATGTGACCCACCCTATAAATGGGTTTGTGGTTGTGTGACGTGGGCGACGCTGCTCCAGCGCCGTGGCTTCGCCACAAGTGCCCACTGCGTAACGAGAAAAAGAGTAGCAGTTCTTTCATGTGGCCAATGGGACAATCCCCATTTAAAAAAAAATTTTCCTCTGTCTTATTAATCGTCTAAGTCTCGGTACCATATAGAATAATTGGTCTGATTAAGGTTTTGTATAGATTTACTTTTGTACCAAGGGAGAGGAATTTTGATTTTAATTGGTTCCTCGGTTCTAATTTCACAAAATAGAGTAAAATTTAATTTATTATTATTTTAAATACGCTTTCTTAAATGAAAATATATATGAATACTTTTATATTTGAATAAATAAAAAAATATACGAGAAAATTTCTTTTTATCTAGGGGACCCAAAAATTCCGGCACTGTTGAAACATCATGGCTTACTCTAGATTTGTCTGAACTCACTTTAAATGAAGGAGAATTCTCGGAGTGGAAGACCATTGGTCTTCCTTTCCGAGAATTCTACAGAATTCCGAGAATTATCCTGGCTTATAGTGTTGGTCTTAGACCAACACTATAAGCCAGGGATGGGCAAACTGCAGAAAATTTTATTAAGATGGGATTTTAACTTGCCACAGTCCGTGGCGAACAATATAATTGTTTAAAGTTATTTATGTTCTTTCATTTAGCAGAAAGAACCTTTGACCTTTTTTCTTTCTCTAATTTTGTTCTACAAAACATATATTGATGGAAATAGCTAATAAAGATAGCTTTAATTGGTAAGATGAAGAAAGCAGAAGTTCTTTATAGAATAGCCCTAGCTGTTATTTCTAAATATGCCGAAGTTTGAATTTTACAAATAATAACCGAAGGCTGGTTTCCCAAATTTAGTATCTCACGCCCAGAAAACCAGAGCTATACTTGCTTATATATGTGAACGAGTGTTTTCAACTATGAACCTCAGAAAAAATAATTTCAGAATTAGACTAACAGACAAGCGCTTGTCTGTTGAATGCGCATTTATAGCCTTAAAATAAGAACATCTCACTTGGAACCTCAATGTAAGGAACTTTTAAAAATGAAATCGAAATTTCATTCACCCCGTTAAATATTTTAATTAAAACTTGTATATCGTTTTTTTAATTGTAGAAGTTTTTACTTAGCCCACCAAACTTTTTTTTGCCCTCGACCCAAAAAGTTTGTCTCATCCCTGATATCAGTGAAATGTGCATGATGTTTACAATAAAAATACAGAGTATAACTTGAACTGGTAAATTTTATTACAAAAGATTGATTAATCTCCTTTGTTCGGAATTATTTAGTTTCAAACATTTTCCAACACAACACAACTCATGATATACAGGGTTTGCCACCTAAATCTAGAAGGGGAAAAAATTCCATGTACAAAATATATTAAAAAGAGAAACTGTGCTCTTGTGTGTTGGAATAGTATTTAATTCCTGGAATAAGAAACAGCTCAACATACTTAAAACAAATAATGCTTATAGTAAATGAAATATCATCCTTAAAGAGATTGTGCTTTGAGTGATCAACATTTGTTAATCCCTTATAGTTCCTCTTCTCTATTATCCGTGTGCGGATTATCCGGTTTGCGGATTAACCGTGCTCATTCCGGAGTCACACAAAAAATATAAAGAGAAACATTTTCAAGATTAAAAAAATTTGATTCATGAAGTTATAACACTTCCAAATTTTTGGAAGCAATATTCGTTATTGGATTGCAGTATATGGAATATCAGCAACATGGTCAAAGGTAAAATCGTCTACGTTATCACGATCTTGGAGAAAGATCATACCGCTTGATGAACAATCCTCTTCAGATGTTCAAGAAAAATATGATAACAGTATTCTCGAACAAGCAAAAGAAATCTAAGGTTTCGAAATTCTTGATGAAGAAAATTTAGAAGATTGGTTTCAAAGTGATGCATGTGAGCCTGGCTTCCAGTATTTGACTGATGAAGACATCGTTATGTTGTTAAATCAAATAGTGATGATAGTAACTGATGCAGAAGATGTAGTAAATGAATGAAATACAATTTCTCATTCTGCTGCTCTGTGGAAACTTTATTAGATTATATGGGAGGATTTGATTACGGTGACATTACTGCGGTTCGTAAAATATGTGTATCGATATATGGCGAAGACGCATTACACATTTTTTAATAAGGAAAATTCCTAGTTTGATGTTATGCATGCAAATGTCATTAATTTTTATAGTTTTTGTACTGATATCTAATTTTTCTTTAACAAAAGGAGTTTTCGGATTATCCGTGTTTTTTGATTGTTCGTGCGACCTGTCCCGGTGATTAACCCGGATAATCGGGAGTGCACTGTATTAATTCACACTCCCCCTCTATCTTGTTCAAATTTTCAATCATTAAATAAAATACTTTTTTATTCACCCAATCAAGTTCAAGTACATTTTTTGTTTAAACTAAAACTTGTAAAACTAAAACTTTTTTTCAAATATGAATTCATTTATTAAATTTAATTTTAGTTTCATATGAAAGAAATTTTTTTAATTATTTTCTAAACTGCGACTGAAATAAATTTTTTTCTACGTTGACTTAAGTAGGAATTGATTTATAAAAAAAAAAAATTCTTTATATCTATTTATTACTTGTTTAAAAGAGGAAAAAAAATTCCCTTTTACTTTAGGTGATTATTTAATTCTCTGTATTTTCCATGTGGAGGGGGCATGGCTGAAAGTCCTTATATATAGCAAGACGGAAAAGATGAAAAACTGGTGCGAAAGCCATTTCATTATAGCATTTTTTTCCGAGAAAAATAAAATATCTGTAACTATCAAGATTTCTTTAAGATTTGAACATAGATATAAATCTGCTTCTTTTCCAAGATAAAATAGATATTGTTGAATAGTTTAAAAAAAGTATCCTTCCAAAAATGTTGCATTTCAAAAACAGTGTGGGGGCGGAGTCATGCCAACCTTCATCTATCCAAAGGTACCTCATGAATGAATCAAGTTAGCATGTCTTATGTAGTGGAGAGGGGGGTACATGTGAACAAATTTTTTTATTTCTTCATTTTTCAAAAAATATCAATTTCTCACAGTGAAGAAGTCCATATGTTTAAATAGTCTTTTCTTTATCTTATGGAATTGTTTGAGGGGCACATGTGAACATACCTGGGGCACATACGAACAATATTAAAAACACAAAGCAATCATCACATTTCAAAGAAAAAAATCTTTACTATAACAGATATAGATACGCATTATACTGAAGGGGTTGTAGCTTACTATGTGAATCTAAATTGTACAACAGTACTGTCAATAAGAAAATAATTTTTCAGCTGTACAATAATTTTTCCGCTGTTGGGTTTTTCGCAACTTCATGTTCCTCAGGAGTTGTAATGGGCCTTTTTCTTTCTTCTCTAATACTCTTTCATGATTATTTTTTTTTGTCATTTTTTCTATCTTTTCATTTGTAGCTTTAGCAATTCTATCTTTCTCAGGTGTATCAGTTAATAAGAGTAATGAGCGATCAACCATTTAATAAAAAAAAATTTTTTTTAAAGAAAAAATTAATTAATTAATTATGGAAAATTAAATAATAATAATTTTAAATGCATGCATATTTTTTAAACTTATAATATTATGAGGATAAAAATCTTGATACTATGTAGGGGCACATGTGAACTGTTCATATCTGCCCCAGATATTTTGTTCACAAGTGCCCCATCATCCTTCTTAAAGCTAATTTGAAAAATAAGGAAATTTTAATTGAGTAAAAANCACAGGAAAATCTGTCATTTTCCTTTCTTTCTTTCTAATACTCTGTCATGATTTTTTTTGTCATTTTTTCAAACCATTTAATAAAAAAACCCGATCAACCATTTAATAAAAAAAAAATTTTTTAAAGAAAAAATTTATAAATTAATTATGGAAAATTAAATAATAATAATTTTAAATGCATGCATATTTTTTAAACTTATAATATTATGAGGATAAAAATCTTGATACTATGTAGGGGCACATGTGAACTGTTCATATCTGCCCCAAATGTTTTGTTCACAAGCACCCCATCATCCTTCTTAAACCTAACTTGAAAAATAAAGAATTATTAATTGAGTAAAAAAAATAAATAACTGCCATAAATTTACCTGAATGTTCATATAATGGTCTGCAATAGTTAATTTTAGTTTATTAGTTGATTTATACTATGCTTTCACTTGGAGAAGCGAGTAATTATAATATATACAACACCAGCTGATACAAAAAAATTTTCAGAATAGAACAAAATGTCACATTGTTCTGAAAGTTTTGCAGAGAGGTAGAACTAGTACTGCCATCAATTGAAAATTTTTCGAGATTTTTTATTTCAAATCATATCGGTAAAATATACCATGTTCACATGTGCCCCCCTCTCCCCTACCAGTGAATTGATGTTTAATATTCGTAGTGGTAGTTGCGCCACAACAGTATCAATATTTTAATGCTCAATCATACCCATATTTAAACAAAATTTGTAATCAAGGTTACATTTTAAAGTAGGGTTTTCAACAGTGAATATGTAGTTTTTACTCAAGAAGGCGACTCTTTTAGGATGATTGGAATGAATCATTTTAAAAATCAAAATAAGGATAAATCTCAGGGTTGCCACAGAATACAAAATGGTCACTTTTAGTAGCATGTAAAAATAGTTACCTAAACAAAAATATTATCAAATGACTTAAATGTTATATACCATGAACCATTCAGTCAAGTGGGTAGCAAATATGATAATTTTTATATAAACAGTTTTAGCACTAAATTTTTAAATCAAGAAAAATTAAATACTTTTAATTACTCATTATCATCATATCTGGCTAGACAGCCCAGGGTGGGCCAGTGCCTTCCTTTGAATTCGAATCCACTTCTCTCTACTTTTGACACTTGTTCGCAAGTTTTTCTCCTTTAGAGTAAGGAAATCAGTCTCAACTAAATCCAGCCATCTCAGCCTGGGTCTACCTCTTTTCCTGTTCGTTAGGGGTTTGTGTAATAGGATTTTCTTTAAATTTGAGTCATCATTCCTTCTGAAAATGAGAGCTGCCCAGCTCATTCGATTTATTTTTATGAATTTCACAATACATTTAATTACTAGAATTTATTAAAAATAAACACAATTTTTCTAAAATTTTTTCCCCTTTTATCAATAATTGATTTAGCAAATATATATATTGTAAAAAGTGATTACTCAAATTCGAAATTTGCGCATTGTAATATCGTATTAAAATTTATTATTATTTTTTTAAATCTTGCAGAATTTCAAAGCAATAACCGTTGAAAAGACGAATCGAGAAACAAAATAGATTTACAATGGAATATGTGCGAATTGTGTGCATTAAAAAGTGATGACTCAAACTTGCAATTCAAAATAGTTCATCTTTTAAGAGAGAAGAAAAAAACTCATTATGCCAGGGCTGCAGGTTTATGCTAAATAAACATCGCTAAAAGTACAGAAAAGTCTTCCAATAGTCACCTGTGGCAACACTGCTAACTGTATTTGACGAAAATAATAAACAAGCGTACGACCCGTTGAATTCATTACAAATCTGTTCAATAGATTTTAAATAACTCAAAGAGCTTTATTTAATTTACAGTATTTAAAAAAGTTTTCCTCTCTTGTTTAGTTATTTCTCTTAATATAAACATTTTAAAACTGTTATATGAAATTTCAGATTCTTGTTTAAGGACATTTTTTAGGGGCGTCCAGACTCTAATTATTAAAAATCTAACTGTATTATAATGTTCTCATATAAATCTTTTTGAATTTGTGTTTTAACTCTTAACAATAAACATACCAACACTTAATAAATACCTATTTCCACCATTGCCGGTCAAATGACAGAACTTTGTTTCTTGATTGAATGTATGAAATAGGGATGTTTAGGAAGGAAATAAACTTTAAAAAAAAAAACTTTATTATAATTAAACAAAATTGTATGTATTGCCAATTTTTATAACACAAAGAATAAGAATTTTTAACTCATTGCTCAACGCATTTTTTACATATACAGGGAGTTTCCATTGTACATTTTCCACAAACATATTTCCTCTAATTATAATTATTTCTATAATTCTTGTAATTATTCTTATAATTATAAGAATATATACGAATTATAATTCTTATAATTAATATTATTTCTTTTAAGAACTTGTGCTGTCTCGATGGTTTCGACATTTTTCTGGGTAAAAACTAACAGTTAGTTGGAAATGAAGTAAAGCCAACAAAATAAAATATAAGCGACTTATCAAAACATTTCGTTTTTGTCACTTTTTCTGACACAAAAATGCCCACCTAAAATGTTAGGTACTTTCTTGAAATATGAATTCAGTTATTCTGACTGAACTAACTACGCAACAGTCTTTGCAAAAATGTGCGACTAATAGAATGCAATACATAGAACACACATTACATCGTTGTTTCTGATCCGATATCCTTGTAAAGCAATAAATTGTTCTCCCGGTCAAATGACCGGTTGTGGTAGATATAGGTATAGAGCAATTATTATTCGACACAAACAAAATGCAAAAATAATAATAATAGAATATTAACTGTATATAATTGTTAGAAAAAGTCAAAAGTAAAATGAGCAAAAACAATAAGATGATTAGCGCATTTTCGATGCATAAGTTCTTAAACGGGCATTTGACCGGTTATGGTATGTTTAGTGTTAAGGCTCTAATACATGGGTGATTCTCACAAAATGTGACAGTCTCTTGCTTCCAAGACCTAATACTATACTACTTTTAAAAAAGAACTTTTTTTTTTTTAAATTTTAATAAATAGCATTGCTGTTAGTATTTTGAAATGACCTTGTACTAGCATTGACTGTTTTGCATATTTAAAAAATTTAATTAAATTTCAAAATGTCATTTTCCTGATATGTCACAAACAATATTTTCAATAACTAGCTTCAAAACTTCCCATAAATTTTTCAATATCTAATTATTTTTTTTTATCTCTACCATTGTAAGCATTTCCAAAATATATGCAGAGGGTATTACTTACAAAAACTTAGTTGAAAATAATTTTTTCTCTCAATAATTTGTTTGTCACAGGAAAATCTGTCATTTTCCTAGCTACTTTTATTTAGTGATTTATAACCAAAATAGATAGCACCAGCAATCAATATCTTACGCTAATAAATTGATTTGAATACCGTCCTATCAGAACATGTCTTATTGCATGAATAAAGTACCAACTTTCTGGTTCAAAACCTATTTCAACAAATTTTTCAAGGTGAGTAGGTTTTTAAGTTGTCATTTTTTGGTTTTTATGTTGTCATACTTCTGGAAATCATCATTAATAACATAAAATACATAGATTAATCTGAGTTATTTCAAGAAATCCTGTTTTCTGAGGAATGTAAACATCTTAGGCCGATAATAAATTAAAGTTAAATGCTATAAAATAGCAAATTGTCATTATCCTGGCTTATGAATGCCAGGACATGGAAACAGTTACCAGAAATTTTTTTAAACAGTTTAATGTAAAGAGGGAAAGCAAATATTTATCTAATACCAAGTTTATGTAAGATTGTAATATGCTTGAATGTAATCAAAGTTATTTTTATTATTTAATGATTGATTATTATACACAATTTTATTCTGTATATCAGCAACAAAAACATTTTTGATTCTTTCTACAGTGGATAAAAGAATTAATTTAAGCAATTCATGGTCCAGTTGAGTTACTTACTATTAGCTTAAAATGACTGCTTTTTTAACTTCTAAGCTAATATGTGATTTTCCTGGCATTCAAAAATTAGAGAATTTCTATTTTTTTTTTTTTTTCCTTGAGCAAATGCCAATAAACTACACTGCTGTCTGTAAGATATCAATAAATGTAACTAAATAAATA
The DNA here is from genome assembly GCF_043381705.1 of Parasteatoda tepidariorum. Lineage (NCBI taxonomy): Eukaryota > Metazoa > Arthropoda > Arachnida > Araneae > Theridiidae > Parasteatoda > Parasteatoda tepidariorum. Next base: position 85,958,868 of record NC_092213.1, on the reverse strand, counting down.
TATATATTGAAACAAAAAATAGATAATTTTGAAGACTTTAAATTTGAAGAAATTTTGTTCTGAATTGTCATGTTTCCAAAGAATCGTCCACATATTTTATTTGAAGTTTAACAAAAAGGAGGGTAATTTTTATTTAAGTAAATCATTTAGATCAATAGGTGCTTACTTTCAATATTTAAGACTGATTTTTTTTCGGTTGGGGTCTACATAACAGAATTTTACTAAAATATATACAAATAAATAATAATACACAACTTATCTCAGAGGGAGAGTCAACTACTTTATTTTCGGCTTCAAGCTAAAAAATAATATAGTCTTCAAAAAAAAAATTTATGTTTCCCTTTTCAAATCACACTTACAAGGTATCTGCTATATTTTAGATTTTCAAATTCATGACTAATTCCAAGAACTTTTCATGACTTAACAAAGTTACTATTTTCTCCCGACAAAAACAGAACAATAAATTTAAAAAGCATTATAATAACTTCAATTGAAATGACAGGTATAACCAAAACTGTTATACTCTGCATCTTCATATTTATAGATTTTAAATTTAAAAAACAGAGAAAAAAAATAGAGTTGAAACAATAAAATAGCTGAAAAAATACAAAAGCAAATCATTTCTTTTTCTGCAGAATTATAATCGAAAGATAATTATGTTGTTCATCGGAAAGGAAAGAAATACTCCTGATTTTTCTGTTCTCATTTTGGAATAAAAAATATAAAAAATTCGCTATTGACTGGCTTGCTTCAGCTAGAATTTTAAAAGATAATTCACTCTAGAAATGATGTTTTCTCGTTCATATTTTTAAAAGAACACCATAATTTTTAAAGAACATGATAAAAAAATTTTATATTTTAATAAAACATGAATGTGAGTGGGGAATTTTTTTTAAACATTCAGATATTCGGAACACAATGAAATAAGGGGTGAGGGGAAAAATTCGGTGACCTATTTCCATGATTTTTAAGTGACCTAAATCCATGAATTTCCATAATTTTTTTTTAAAAAAAAAATAGTTAAAATCATGACATTTCATGACAAATTTTGTTCAATACCGAAATTCATGACTTTCCAGGTGCGCGGATAACCTGCACATATCAATTTCTTTACCTCTGTTAAATCTTCCTAATCAAAAGCTTTCTTTTTTTTTTTTTTCATCGATCAGATAAATAAAAAAACCAGGCAGAAAAAGAAACCTAAAAGCTATATATATAAAAAAGTAAGAGCTGAGGGGAATATTTATTGAAATAATATTAACTTTCAGAAGGAGCAGCATTTGTATTGTCTATTGTTTCACTATTTACAGTATTAGTTAATGGTTCATCACACCCAGAGGCAACAGAAGTGTCCATAACAGAAGTGTCCACAACAGGAGTGTCCACAACAGGAGTGTCCACAACAGGAGTATCCACTACAGGAGTATCCACTACAGGAGTGTCCACTACAGGAGTGTCCGCAACAGGAGTGTCCACCACAGGAGTGTTACTAGATTCTTCTTTCTGTTCAGCCTGCAAGGCTTTAGAAGATTGTTCATAACTTTGAAATTTTATTTCTATTTCAAACCGCTTCTGATCCTGGATTTCTCTCTCTTCGGACAAGGTCCTACCCCACCTCGACGAGCGCTTACTTCTTCCAGAGTCTGTTGTTGTCGTCATTGTTGTCTCACTACTTTTCGTCGTGACAGTTTCCTTCTTTTTTGTTTCTAACTTCTTCGAGAGATGGGACGCGTAACTGGGATTTTTGTCCCTTTGATAAAACCTCAGTTTAAACATATCGTCCATTAGACTTTTACTGTTTCTTTTGCTATTAGATTTCTGTTTGTCTTTTGATTCAACAGTCTTCTGCTTGACTTCGGCCATCGACCTATTTTCGTTGCGATAGTTCCGCCTCTCATTGAAATTTTCTTCACAGTCGAACCTGTCGGGTTCTCCCCAAGCTTTGTCGAACCCCCTCTCGAAATGATCGTAGTCGCGCGGGTACCAGTCGCGGCCGTCCATGGGCATCTCTCTACGCGGCATTCTGGGATGTGGCGCAAACTCCATGTGTTGGTGATTCGGGTGCATTCCTCTGGGCCCGCCCATCCTGGGAGGAAAGCCTCTGGGAAAACGCACGAGCCCACCCCTCGGATGATGGGGAAATTCGGTAGGACCTTGAAATCTAGGATCATTTCGTGGTGGATAATCTCTATCCATGGAAGATTCATCGTCCGTGCTTATTACCATATCGTGAGAGGGGCTGCTTCTGCTTCCTGAAATTTCCATATCGTCCGACTTCTTCTCCACCTCGTCCTGCTTGACCTTGTCCGGAATAAACGGCTTTTGCTGAAGCCAAGGAAACTGCGGAGGACGAATGCCGGGAGGGGGGAAACTGAAACCAAGAGTGGGTGGGGGGTATGGTATAGGTGCTCCGGCAGACGAGACAGGAGGCAGCATGGGGCGATTCTGGAGGCCCAATATAGCGTTAAACTGACTAACGGGATTGGATTGTTGTGCAGATGAAACAGCGTTTGAAATTGGAGAGTTGATTGTGCCGTCTTCTTCTGTGGGAGTGGCATCTCCAGAAGGTGAAACTGCATCACCGTTTTTGAAATTTTGCAAGGAGGCATTCGGTACAGGAGGAACAGCACGAGGGATCATGGGTGGCATTCCTATTGGATTTAGGATGGCTTGGGACTGTTGTTGCACCATCAACATCGGATTAGGTGGAGGTATACCCATAGGCACTTGCATCACCATTGCCTGAGGCGGAAGCAAACCTAAGCAGTAAAAGAAGGAAAAAAAATTCAAGGTTTTCATAGCAATTATTCAACTTATGCATAAAAAGGATATCTAAGCTTTTTAAGATATCACGCAATGAAGTTAGGTTATGAACAGGTCAAAGAGATAACTCCAGGGTTCATACAGAGATCAGAAGAAGAAATCCAAGGAGTCCAAACTTTTAAGGACTTATAAAGAATTTAAAAACTTCGTGTAAAAGATAACAAGACAGTTTTTTTTTTAAAAAATTAAAAAGCAGTTATTATAAGGAACTTGCAACAATGTATACTTTGCATATTTTTTTCTAGCCCTTTTGAAATAAATTTTGACTTTGTCAAACTTCATCAAGAAAAATAAAGTTATAACTTTTACACATAAATACATTTTCCAGTTTGAAATATTTTAATAAATCTTATTAAAGTACAGATGCTAAAGATTAACATAAAAACCTACCAATCTTATATTTCTAATTTGAATACAAAATCTATGGCATTTTATAAAATAAAAAAAATCACAGTAAATTATTAATTAAGTTTGCTTTCTAACACGTAAAATTAAAAATATTTGCTGTTATTTTTTTCTTCTAACCTTTGCAATTCAAATTTTTCTTCCTTTAAAGTTTTAGACTATAGATTAAACTATTAGATTTTAACAGCTAAGTCATATAATTTTGTTTCCCTGCATGGACAGCAAATTCATCAGCGGACTTAGTTCATATATGCAACACAATAATCTAAGGACTAATTTGGAAATCTAAGTAGTTCCAAGTACTCCTTGGAGACCTTTTTAATTCCAAGGAGTATAAGGAGTCTGTACGAACCCTGTAAACTAGTGTTTGCTTATTTACTCCATCGGTATTTTTTATATTTCTGTTTCTAAATTTTAATATTATTGAATTTCGATTTTTTTTTTTGTATTTTTAACCTGAAGATTTCCCTGGTTTGAGCAACCACAGATGCAATGAAGGAGATTTTTTATTTATTTATGTTTTCAAAAATAACACTTTTGATGTTTGGTAGCTTATCTTCAATGAGGTCATTTTTTTACTTGATCTAACTATAATTAATTTATATCAAATAAGTGCTTATTAATAAAATGAAAATTAAATAACACTTTTGATGTTCGGTTTCCTTTTTTTAAAGTTCAATGAGGTCAATTTTTTCACTTGATGTAACTATAATTAATTTATATCAAATAAGTGCTTATTAATAAAGTGAAAATTAAATAACACCTTTAATGTTCAGTTGCTTTTTTTATGTTCAATGAGATAAATTCCTATACTACATGTAACTATAATTAATTTATATCAAATAAATGCTTATTAATAAAATGATAATTAAATTTTCCAGAGTTAATATCTTCTATAGAAGATACTATATATATTTCTCAAATTATTATTAGCAGTCATTGCAGCATTTAAATAATTTTTCGCATGAAAAAAAAATCGCGGATAATACAGATTGCGGCTACAATAATTCAAACGAATAGTGTAAGAAAATTCTAAATAATTTAACTAACTTTTATTTTTTTTTTTTAAAGAAAAAACAAACAAACAATCGATACTCGAAAGTAATATAAAATTTAAAAAAGAATATTATGGATTAAATGATTATAGATTTTGATAACATTGATTGAGATGATAGATCTTGCCCAAAAATAAAAACATTTTAGAGATGAACTGGCAAAATAATGTGCAATATTGAGATATGAAGACAATGAAAAGAATTATAATTTTTTTTAAATCCACGAAATGAAACTATTAATAAAATTAAAAACATATACATTACTTTAAATATATATTGAAAATTATGCTGAAATAAATATTATTTCATCAATACAAATTTTGATCTGAGGTAACATTCAAACTACACAATAATCTGCATCAAATAACTTTGCAAATCAAGAAATTTAGAATTTTATAATCATAAAATAATCTGCTGAATGTTTGGAAAGAATAGGATCATTTAGAAGAGATTAATTGCTTAAAACTACATGAAGTTAGAATGCCTGTCTTTGTCATTTTTAATATATAGCCATGACACATATGGGGCATATGTCCCTTTTCCCCAAGGGTCAATTTCCCAGACACTTTTTAACAATCAAAATAAACAAACATTTCTTCATCTTCCCCTCTCCTTTAAGAAAAAAAAAAGTCGTTTGACAGGTTTTTCCCCTTCTCAGCTTCTAGAGATCTATGCATTGAACCCATAAATCAATAGAAAAGAGAACAGAAGATCTACTAAGACCATGACGCTCCTCCTCTGGAATGCAGGACAGGGGGGGGGATTTGTTTTCAAAAGAGCACAACTGAGTCCCCTCCCCCTTCTTTCCTATGCAGCTGGCTAGTAAAAGAGGCATTTCCTGGAACTTTTTTATTTGAGTGTCAGAGGAAGAAGAAATACTGTGAAAAAGGGTAAACACAGCAAATGTTAAAGTGGTTTTTATTGTTTAACAGGGAGCGTAGTGAAATCTTTCAACAATAAATGAGCACCTTTAAAGCACTCAAAGAATATTTTTAAGCGCTATGTACATTAACAAACTGCAAAATAATTTTCAAAGACTTTACGTGATCATGTTAAAATAACTATTTTCTGACCAAGAACTCTTTTCTCGATTAAATAGCCATTATAAAATGAGATTTTTCGGTTCAATATCAAAGGGTTGAAAATGCAGTCTGAAATTGAGAATATCTTACAAAATGCAACAGAGTGGAGCACGAGAGTGCAAGAATCTCACTGAACCCAGCTCAGTAGACACACATGCAGACTCTCAAGTATTTCCTCAAACATGTAAAATGATTGGGGATTTCATACGTTATGGACCCATGGTACGCCAAAATGGATTGTTGTTGAATTAATTGCGAAAATGTCGGATAGAACAATGTGAAAAGCACACTTTTGCATAATACGTGGCGAAAATAGACTTGGTAAAGTATTCTCATTTTTGAAAAGGGAAAATTCAGCACTTTATAAAAACACCCAATGAAAAAAGCACTTTTAAAGGCTTTTAAAAAAACTAAAATCGAAAATAAGTACCTTTAAGGACTTTTTAAAATGCTATTCATCATGTTTAAGAAGTAGAGAGAAAATTACAGGGTATCTGCTACATGTTAGATTTTCAAATACATGACTTTCCATGACTAATTCCAAGAATTTTTCATGACTTAACAAAGTTACTATTTTCTCCGACAAAAACACAACAATAAATTTAAAAAAGCATTATAATAACATTCTCTGAAATGATAGGTATAACCAAAACTGTTATACTCTGCATCTTCTTATTTATAGATTTCAAATTTAAAAAACAGAGTAAAGAAAGAGTTGAAGCGATAAAATAGCTGAAAATACAATAGCAAATAAATTTTCTTCTTCTTTTTTTCTACAGAATTACATTTTAAAGATACTTTTCTTGTTCAACAGAAAGGAAAGAAATTTCTGTTCTCATTTCAGAATAAAAAAATTCGCCAATGAATGGCTTGCTTCAGCTAAAATTTTAAATTGATAAAATAAAAAAATGAATAAATAATAACAAAAATTCTGAAATCACAGAAGTTAAAGGATAATTAGCTCAAAAAATGATGCTTTTTCTTCATTTTTTATTTTTAAAGAACACCATAATTTCTAAAAAACACGATAAAAACATTTTATATTTTAATAAAACATGACTGTGAGTGGGGATTTTGTTACTAATTCAGATATTCGGAACACCAAAAAATTGGAAGAGGTAATTCCATTTTAAAAATAAAATTTTTCGGCAACCTAAATCCATGACTTTCCACGATTTTTTTAAGAAAATAGTTAAAATCATGACAAATTTTGTTCAATACCAGAATTCATGACTTTCCAGGTGCGTGGATACCCAGCATGCATCATGTTTAAGAAGTAGAAAGAAAATTAAGTGTTGATAAGACAATAGGTGAAATAAGTTATTTTAAGAAGGGAAATTTATGACTTAACCTGGCAGGGGCAGTCCAAATTGTGGTTGCATGAGATGAACCATTCCTGACAAGTTAACCGGTGGAATGATGGGAGGTGGAGGAGGGACTGCCGTTGTGGGTAATGCTGCTGCCACCGCTGTACTGCTCATCTTGTTGTCCTTTGTCTCACTTCTCAACTCTGAAACATTCATCAAACACTTTAAATAATGAGGTAAATAATTTTACAGTTGTTTAAAATACAATAAAACCTTGCTGCAACAATATTTTGGGGACCCAATAAATAGATTGTTGCAGAGTGATATACAGGGTTTATTGATTTAAATCAAATGATTTTTTTTAAAAAAAAAATCATTGATTTAAATCAACTAATTCTTTTTATATATACAGTCGAACCTCTATTTTACAAAGTTGTTAAACCCCGATAATAAGTTCGTTCGTTAAACAGAAAATCTCCTTTTAAAATGCTTAAACACAAAACAGGTTTTAAACTCATAAACACTAGACTTAATTAAAAAAAAAAAAAGCAATGGATACACATAGTAGTATCTACTATTTATTTTATAAATCTTAACCATAAAAGAAATCTACATGGAAAACAATAGAGCAAAACATTATCCAGTGTGACACTATCACGCTATGTACATTTTCAACTAAACACAGCTATATTTATGCATAAAATTTTGAATGTATTTATTTGCTGTATACAATTATAACTGCAAATTAATTTATATAGGGAAAGTGGAAGTTAAATAGGGAAGTCTTCGTTAAATACCGCCATAAATAGAAAATTCACTTCGCTATTTGGAAGTTATTTTACGAAAAAATTTCCAAAATGTTCTTGGTTCCTCAAAAAAATTTGCTATAGAAAAATTCGCAAAATGGAAGGTTAAATAGAAGTCCGACTATATATTGATTTAAAAATTAAAACAGTGTTTTAAATTATTGATACTTTTATTATTTCTTTTCTAAGTTTTGAAATTTATTTTAAATAAATTGTGCATTAATTAATTTCAGCTAACGAAATTACTTTCCTTCTTGGTATGTGTTCAATATATTTGAAATAACATTTTTAAAAATCTTTTGATTCTTGAGATTGAAAGTACAGATTAAATTAAACATTTAAGTTTCTTTTCTCATAATATGTTTACAGTATCTATGACATTATCAGATTTTCTATAAAGAAATTTTGTGAAAAAAATTTCAATGAGTACATAGACTTTTTAAAAAAACTTTTTAGCTTATCTCTTTTAATACAGGATTAAAAATGAATATTTTATTTTAATATAAAAATATACAGATTAAATATTTATTTATTTTTTGATGAATGACTACATTTATAAACACAATCTGTTACATTTATTTTGACATTTTAAAAATCAAAAGAAAAAAAGAAAGAAATCACAATTTTAAATTAAAATTATGGTTTGGTAATTGAATCTTTGTTTTAAAGGTTAAAGTATTCTTTAAATTCTCTATTTCATCTAGTCTTTAAAATTCAATCATGCATTTGTTTCAAAATGGCATTCAAAGCTATGTATTATAATGAAAAATTGTTTTAGTTGGTTGGAGCTTCTAAAGTATTTTTATAATATAGTTTTAATATTAATTTCAATTTGATTAAAAATTTATAAAGTTTTCTTAGTCATAAATTAAGTTCTTACAATGTATTAGAATTTTAAAAAAAAATCACGAACCCTAGGGACATATCATTATATCGAGGACCTACTTACTTCGGGAAAATTTAAATGTTTATATGCATTAATTATAAATCTATTTACATATTACTTAAATATTCAATTTGCAGAGTGGTGATTATGGTTAAATATGAAACCAAATAGGAATGTTACATCTGTGACTTCTTAAGAGATAAGGGAGGTAATTCTAAGAATGGAAGGCCATGGGGTGGTCTGCGTACGTCAAGGATGGGGTATTGAAATCTAAATACAGTAGAAAACCGATTATCCGGAACGATCGGGACTATCGCTATTCCGGATAACGGATTTTTCCGGTTTTCTGAATCGCTACAAAAAGCAGTTTTTTTAGTGTTAAACCCAACTAAAAAAAAAAATATTTGGAAATAATCTTAAAAATAAGAAAAAACGATGAGGTAATACACTGATGATTATTTCTGAAATGATGGTAAGGTAAATATATTTCAAAAAAGAAAGAAAAATCCTAAAATCTTATGAGGAAAAAAAAAAATTTTTTTTTAAAAAAATTGCGGGAAAATTTATCGAATTTCGTTCCGGTTTTTTGGTTTTCCGGTTTTCTGATTTCCGGATAACGGGTTCTGTACTGTACAAAAGCCATTCACTGTGGTGAAAAGAAATAAGTACATATTCAGCAGTGAGACTTCTCTAGTCGGAAAAAAATGGCAAAATATAATAAAATAAGATTTTCTGCATTATTTAGAAACCAAAGATAAATTGAGAAAATAAGGTTGAAATTTGAAGGGGGGAAAATCGTTTTACAGGGGGGTTTATTGCTTCAGAGAATATTGAGAGGTGGATAACATTAATTCATATGCAAGTTGTTGGGACCACGAAACATTATTGTAATAGAGGGAGTTATTGTTGTATCGGATATCGTAGGAGCGAGAGTTCACTGTATAATTATCCTTTTTAATAGGAAAGGAATGTTGGTAAGTCACTGTACAGGGCTGGGGTTAGATTTCAGGAAGGGTTCACCGAAACCAGGGTTGTCACTATATTCGGAGCTATATTAGGCAAACCATATTTCTTAGTTTTGACTGCAGGAAAAAGTTAGAGAAAAAAAGCTGAACAAACTTAAATAATGCCATAGTAAATGAAATAGTTTAGTATAGCTGAAATATCCTTAAATATACGCAAATAGTTCAATTTGCATAGCCAAATTTTTTAACAAAATATAAGCACCTTTCAAGCACTCAAAAATATTTTTAAGCACTTTAAAAAAATATAAAGCAGGGTTGGCAAGTTTTTGAGTAGAGCCGAAAAACCAAAACTTTAGCGTAACGATAATTTTTAGCTATAATAAATAAGAAGTATTTTTAAATTAACATATACGTAAAATTAAAAGCGGTTCACCAATATTGTGTTCTTGAATTATTTTAGCGTAAAACTTCTTGTTTTGAAAATTACTGTCAAAAACCCAAATTTGTTTGTAGAAAATATTAAATAATTATAAATAAAAATGTGCCAAATTGCAATTTATCCAATCGCATAATTTGTTTAATTATTAAAAATAAAAATTCAAAAGTAATTATTTTATTAAAAAAAAACCTAAACAATAATCTTTTTTTTTTTTAAATGTAAAATGAGTTTTTACTTACTTCCATTTTAACTCCTTTTCCCCCCCAAAGAAAGCGATTACAAAAAAAAAAAAAATAGTTTCGAAGTTCCCTGTATTCCGGAGTTCATTTTTCAGTTTTGTATGAATAAGACCGAAATTCAGGGTTCCCCAAGTGGGCCCACCTTGAAAAAACCTACTTGGAACGATAAGTGGGTTTTTTCAAAAAAGAAATTTCTTTTTACTAAAACTTATTGTTTTGCATTTACTTTTATATAATTTATTGTGCAGCATAAATTTGTCAAATAGAGTTGCATGATTTATGTGATTAAGTTTTTAATATTAGTAAAGTAAAAGAAACTCGAATCTTCATATAATTTTATAGTAGGTACTACATATTGAAAACTTTAAGTGGGTTTTTTCAAAAAGTAATATTTTAATGATATTAAATAAAATAATAATTTCAATAATATAGTCTGAAAAGATCAATTTTTCGCATATAGTTGCATGCTTTATATATTAATAAACAAGTTATTATTATTAATTCATATGTTTAAATAAATTGAAAAGAAACAATTTTTTTCTTTTTTTACCAAGTGATACATTAACAAATTTAAACAGTTTTATTTTCTGGCTTTAAAAAAAAAGCTAAAACTTTTTATAAGAGAATTTTTTAAAATTATTTATCTAAAAATGAAATAATTTTCCTAGGGGTAATTCTTTGAAAACAAATGGAATAAGTAACTGATACTCTTTATAATTATACGTAGTTTTAATTTCACTTTCTATTAATCTTATTATAAAAATATGTAAGACCATTAAATATTTCAGTTTTTTATTTAATTCAAGTCAGATGAAATTTTAGTTTTTACTGATTATAAATATTTACTGATTATAGTTTTATAATAGGTAATATCCATATGTTTAATAAATATGGTAAATAAATGTGTGTGAAAACAAAAAGATTAATAAACTTGTTTCTTTTATATTACTGCATTGATATTTTATAATTCTTGAGTTAAAAAATTATGAAACATAATGTACTTAACAATAAAGAAGACTCAAATATGTGATAATAGTGATAATGCGTTATTTAAACTTAATATTAAATACATATAACCAGGGTTCCCCAAGTGAGCCCACTTTGAAAAAATCCACTTGGTGGTTTTTTTCACAAATTGTTTTTTTTAAATTTGGTTCAAAAAGAAGTATCTCCTAATACTATCATTGGATACATCGTTGAAGCTAACAAATATTTTAGAAGTGTGCATGAAGCACATGGATGGGCAAATGAAAAAAAACTGCTTGATGACCCAATGATACTTTTTGCCAATAATTACCATAAATATGAAGAGATAGCTCTTGAACATCAAAATGAATCTAATAATAATATGTCAAAAATATTAAATAATGTTGGGCTTTAAAAATAAACTATCAATTGAGAAAAATAGATATCAATTGTTTCTGAAGCTTTAAAAAAGCTTCAATCAGAAAACATTTCAATTTCAGAAGCTGTTGAAATATGAATTAGCTATAACTTTTTATCTATGCTTTTTTATAATTTTAAGATTAATTTGTTTTTTGAAACTATAAAGTTAAAATGTATCTAAAAATGCATATATTTATCTAAATATTTGAAAAAAGGGACAAGTAACTGATACTCTTTATAATTATACGCAATTTTAATTTCACTTTCCATTAATCCTATTGTAAAAACATGGAAGACCATTAAATATTTATTCCAGTTTAATTTTATTACAGGTAAAAGTCAGGTGAAATTTTAGTACTTACTTATACAACACTATTTAATACATAAAAATATTTTCACAGTAAAATTTATGAGCACTAAATGAAAAAACCCAATTTCCCCCGGGTTTTTTCAATAAAATCCGGGCGGGTTGGGTTTTTTCAAAAATCCCCGGGTTATTTCAAACCCTGCCGAAATTATAAACTATTCTTCCGATGGATGCTCAGTTCTTTAAGACTAGAAAGTTGACTAATATAACCGCTTCTAAACTAATATAACCAGGGGTCCGTCCAGATATTTTGTAAAAGGTCCGGTTTTCGTGAAATTGCGAAAAAATTACTCACATTCTTTCAACCAGGGTCCTGCTCCTATGAATTTGTGCAAATAGGATCCGGTTATTGCAAAAAACCTTTTCAAGGAGTTTTTAAATTGTAAATAGATAGAAGATTATGCTCAGCACAGTAAAAGTGTAAGAAAAAAAATTAAATTTTCAAAAATAAACAGCAATTGCTGCTTCTAAATTAGAAATGCAACATACAAATATTTGGTATTTAGCCTATACTGCTGTAAGCAGAATATTCATTTCGGACGAATAAAGGAAGAAGCGTTTGCCGAAGGCAAAACTTAATTCGTTTACATCCATATTTCTTGTTTTCGGCCCTGGGAAGGGTTTATTAAATTATCAAATCAATAATGAAGATAAACAAATTTGTGAAGGGTCCGTTTTTAAGTTAAAATATTTTGTGAAGGGACTGTTTTAATGAAAAGATATTTTGTGAAGGGCCCGTTAACGGATCTTTAATTTTTTCTGAACAGACCCCTGATAACATAATAAAATTACATGTTATTAAGAAATTTATTATAATAACTGTACTAAATATTGATGGTAACTTTTTTAAACCCTTGAATTGATTGATTGAAAAAATTATGAACTCATTTAAAAAAACATTTACATTTTTTGTAAATTATAATTAGCTTACTTATCAGGGAGTATGTTATATTTATTATTTATTGTAAATATTCATGTACATATAAGCAGAATTCTCTGTCCCAAATATATTTCCTTAGAACAAAGCTTTTTATGCATTATGTTTATTCATAATTTTAAGGAATATTATTCAAAGACAGTTACCTGAATTTTGTAAATGAGGCTTGCTTCATTATGTATTAGTGACACTTATTTAAATATTCAAACAAGCAATAATCTACATGAAAATTCTATTGCAATAATTTTTTTAAGGAAGCTTACTCAATTTTATGGAATTTTCTAAAATGTACAAAAACTAGGAGAATTTTTAATAAACCAGAAGAACAGGAGAAACTGGCCAGTAGTCTAATGGAAAATCCAGTAGAGTTGACAGCTATGGATATGGAATTTAACCCTTTGACTACAAACAATTCCAATGAAGAATACTAGCGGGATATATATGTCCCAGAGCAAAATCACAATGCTATTTCATGCGAGAAACTCTTTAGCACCATCTAGGGGATATTTGACACATGAAACACACATACTTGGTTCAACTCTACGACTGGGATATATTACAATGAGTTTCTAAGTGCTTTTCACCCCATTAGTAATTTTTAAACATTTGTTGGGACAAATGAGTCCCGTTAGTAGCCAAAGGGTTAAGATTTTGCAAGGGAAAAGTAAAATGAATTAAATATTTTTGCAAACATAGTACCTTTTAAATTGTCTGGCAAAGATTCTTCATCAATAAAGCCACCTTCTTCCAAAAGATCTAAAGATTCAGAAGAACCTTCAGGAATTTTTTCATGGGGCACATAGCTAACACCAGCATTAACATCCCAATATTCTTTATATTCTTTTCCCTTCACTCCTTTGCCAGGAGCCCAGGCCAACTACAAAAAAACAATGTTCACATTATATAAGTGTATAATTAACAAAAAGTATATTAAGAATTTATAGTTTTGTGCAGTGACCAATGAGGATGAATTTTGGTATTGTGTTTTTCAGTACCTTCACAAAAATTACGCGCACCAAAAACAGCGCATTCATAGAAAGTCACTTAAATATCATTTATCACCACAAATATTTCATAAAAACAGGTAACTTCTTAATAATTCTACCAAAAATTTATACCAAGAATCAGAACAGCAGATTCATATAAATTTATTCACAAACTTTCCTTGGTGAGAAAAAAAGTAAATAATCAGCACTGCATGATACTTTTATCATGCAAAATACATACAACATTGGAGAAATAAAATTATGGAAATTTTACTAGCAACATTTTTTGGGCTACGTGTAAAGTTTTGATACATCATGCATAATCTTGAAAGTCAAGAAGAGAAATTCAAAATTGGAAATAATATAAACAGTGACATTCGACGAAGTAAAAAATATGTATATAAATCTTAATTTAAAGAAGAATTTTTTAAAACCATTATTTATAATTATTTAAATTATGAACATTAAACATACTGCAGTACTGGCAATAGCACCATCTGTTGAGAAATAAGAGAAGTATTTTTGCCACTAGTGGATATTTTATCACAAAAAAAAAATATTTTTTAAAATTTCTTCAACAAATACAAAGAAATTTGAGAATATACAGGTGAACGTAAAATACAGGAGTCCTTATTAAAAAACAGGAGACTTGGCAAGTATGAAAATAGAAAAAAAAAATGAATAATTCAAATTTGATTTATTTCATTGTCTTACAACTCCAGCCAAGTGATTCACAACCTCTTAATGACTCACACAAAGAAAAAAAGTTTATAAATTGTTTAGTTACCTATAATACACAATGTAAAATACACTGGTTATCATAAATTAAGGAAAAATCACAAAAATAGCGATAACTCTTTCAAAAGTAAGCCAAACCGTGCAAAATTTGCATATGTTGTCCACTAAGAGNAATACACAATGTAAAATAGTTTATGATCATAATTTTGAATTAGAAATTTTTTAATTTTCAAAAAATTGTTTAGTTACCTATAATACACAGTGTAAAATAGTTTACGATCATAATTTTGAACTTTGATAATTTTGATTCCGGCTGTTACATTTTAGATTTTCAAATTCATGACTAATTTCACGAATTTTTCATGACTTAACGAAGTTACTATTTTCTCCAAAAAAACACAACAATAAATTTAAACAAAGCATTATAATAACATTAATTGAAATGATAGGTACAACCAAATCTGTTATACTCTTCATCTTCATATTAATAGATTATAAATAAAGAGTTGAAACAATAAAGAGTTGAAGCAGCGTAAAAAAAAGAGTTGAAACAATAAAATAGCTGGGGAAAAAATACAAAAGCAATATTTTTTTTTTTTTGCAGAATTATATTCTACAGATACTTATCTTGTTCATCGGAAAGGAAAGAAATACTTCTTATTTTTCTGTTCTCATTTCGGAATTAAAAAAAATTCGCCAATGACTGACTTGTTACAGTTAGAAATTTAAAAGATAATTTGCTCTAGAAATAATGTTTTCTCTTTCATTTTTTTTGAAAGAACACCATAATTTTTAAAGAAGAGGATTAAAATATTTTATGTTTTAATAAAATATGACTGTGAGTGAGGATTTTGTTACAAATTTAGATATTCGGAACGCCTTGAAATTCCATTTTAAAAACTAATTTTTTGGAGACCCTAAATCCATGACTTTCCATATTTTTTAAAAAATCATGACATTTCATGACAAATTTTGTTCAATACTGAAATTAAAGACTTTCCATGATTTTTTATGACTTTCCAGGAGCGCGGATAGCATGTATCAATAGTTAGCTTGCTTTATGCTAGTTATCCTTTGTTGATTTGTTTTTATAACTATTATTTGTATAGCTTATTTTAATGGTTAGCTTTTATTTCCTTTTGTAAGTTAACATTTAAATTGCTTTCTTTTGTTAATTAAAAATTTTAATAGTCATTAAATTTCCTACAACAATTAGATAAAAATGTATTTTTAATAATTGGATAAAAGAAATTCCTGAAAAAAAATTATTTTAAAGGAAATTTTATTTACTATCAAAAAATGCTTATAAATGTAAACATAAACATCAATTAGAGGCCTTGTCTGCAATTTGGAAAGAAATTTTTTTTTGCACACTAATCTTGTTTATTTGCGACCCTGTACCCAGGGAAAAAAATTAAGTATTTTTGAGAAAACACTCGGTTTTTACCAATAAACCTTAGGTTCTTGATAAAAAACCTAGGTGGGTCGGATTTTTTAAAACCTGTTTCTCTCAAATCTGCTTAATTTTTAATACAATCATGAATTTCAAAAAATGTTATGCTTTCTACAAATTTACAGTTACTTATACACATTGAAATATTATACAAAGTTATTTAATTAGAGATTTCAGGAAATAGTGTTCGTTATGGATTCTAGTTAAAAAAAAAAATTTCTCTTCTGATACTTCTTTTCTTAGCGTTTTACTTAATCCCTATAAGCAGATGCATTACTAGTATTTCAAAGGTTAGCGTGGGTCTTCTACTTAGGTACCTTAAAACTGCCCTTAAAAAAGAGCACTATATCTTCCATGTGTAGTATTCCCCTTGTCCACACTATTCTTTTCTTTTAAAATACTTCACTCTCCTCATAAAGTATCCTTCTAGGCAAAGGGCAGAATATATTAATGAAAGGACATGTTTTCTTCCCCTTGCCCCTCCCCCCTTTACACACACATTAATTTTTGTCTCTCTAAAATGCTTTACCATCGATGCATGGTCTAATTCTAAGTGATAAAAGAACTCCATTTTGTTTTAAAAAATTGAACTGAAAAATTGTTCCTATCAACCATAGTGATGCTAAAAAATTAAGAACTTTTAAAAACCTTGAACCAAAAAGTACTTTTAAGGACTATGGGAACTCTGTAACAAAATATTTTTGCCCTCCTATTAAAAGTGACTTTTTGCTAAACGAATTTTGCCCAAGAAACAATTTTTGAAAACTAAATTTATCTAATAAAAATATTAATGACTTAAATGTAATTTCTGTCTCCTAGAATATTTGCTGAAAGAATGAATTATACGTGATTCTGAAAGGGAAAACACGTAGAATAAGTAAACAAAATCTGCATAATAAAAACTTGCATTCGGTCGCACTTTTTGAAACATAATACAAGAAAAATTATGACATTCAATCAGCATAAACAAGTTTATAATTTTGAAATAAGAACAAAACCATGATCAATTCATTAAAGAGATGTGTCAGTTCATTTATAATCCTTCAAAAACAATAACAGGGCTCAAGTCAAAATTCTGGAAAATTTCTTGAGTAAAAAAAAAGCAAAATAAATAAATAAAATAAAAAATTTAAATAAGGTTTTTTCCTTTTTCTCAATATTTCTTAGCTTACTTAAAATATATGTAAAATTTTACACATACCTATGATGACCCGGAGAAGTAATTGAAATTTACAAATATGTCTTTCTTACTTGAGTTTATGATTACAATAACTATTTACTGATAAAAAATTAATATTAATCTTGAATATAAGCTTATAAAGTAGCACTCCTTACAAACAAATAAAATAATCTGTGTTTTTAAGTTCCACCTTTGAAAATTTGATTTACGAAAACTATTGTGATCAATGATTTTTTGAAATATCTGAACCTTCGGTCTCCGGTAACTTCCGGATCACGGTTAGCAAAAAATCCGGAAATCTGGATTTTTTCGAGAGTACAATCAGCCCTACAATAAAATAAAAATTTTTTTTTTTTTTAAAAAATTAATAAAAATTTTAAATAATTTATAAATTGCATGTTTGTTTTTTAGAGAAAATACTTAAAAAAATATATGTTAACTTTTCATCACGTTACAAAATAAATAAATAAAAATTCAGAATATATATAACTATTGCCAAAAAAAAAAAATACCATGCTTCTGCTCTAGTTATGAATCAAAAGTTTAACCTCCAACCAGTACTGGCATCATATGTCACAGTGAACAGAATAATAATGATATATTTTTAAAAAAAAGTGAAAAAGAATAAAAATAAATACTGCAAAATGAAAAAAAAAACATATATATACATACAGGAGTCTGTCCAGACATTTTGTAAAAGGTCCGTTTTTGTAAAATTGTGAAAAAATTACTCATAATTTGCGAATATAAAATAAACGTCAAGTAAAATTCTTTCAACCAGGGTCCTGCTTTTGTGAGTTTGTGCAAATAGGGTCCTGCTATTGCAAAAATCTTTTTCAAGGAGTTTTTAAATTGTAAAGACATACAAGATTATGCTCAACACTCTAAAATTATAATACAAAAAAATACATTTTCAAAAATAAACAGCAATTGCTGCTACTAAATTAGAGATGCAACAGACAAATATTTGGTATCTAGTCTATACTGCTGAAAGCAGAATATTCATTTCCGACGAATAAAGGAAGAACCGTCTGNTAATATTTGCAATATTCACCAAACTCGAGTGTAATTTCAGATTTTTCAATTTTAGTACGGCTTTATTGGCATCCTGTCTCCGATCCATGACGACAAAAGCACACCCCCTTGGAGGAATCATCTGCAAATCAAAAACAGCTGTTCAATTCACATACAATAAATTAGATAGTTATGACATACACCATCAGACTGGAAATTCAGTGTGGTATGGACTTCAACAAAACATCATTCTTGATCCTAAATTTCAAGAAATTTCTTATCAAGATTCCATTCCTAGGTTAGAAAATATGTAAGAATTTAGTTGTTGTTTCACTCAAAGGTAAAAATAAGAATTAAAGATTTTGTGTCATCCCACTTGACAATCATAGAATTGACAGCTTTTTTCAAAGTCTATACTTATTCAACTAATCGCCAGCCTTCTACTAAACTCAGAGGTGATTGCGAGCCCAACTCAAAAATCCCGAAAATTTCTCGAGTCAATTCAAAAATGACAATTCAAGAAAGGAATGTCTTTATAAATTTAAATCATTGATATTTCCAAAACATGAAATTCTAAATAAATTATATACAGCATAAAAAAGAATAATTATGCATAAATTTACTTTTATCTCTAATCACATTTATTATTCTACCAGAGAAAAATATTTACAAATGAAAGAGATGCAAAGCAAGTATAAATTCTAGTTCTAATATTTTTAAATAAAATATACAAGAATTTTTATCCGTAAATGTGATTGATGATTTCTTGAAACTTCTGGACTCTGGATTTTCGGATCATTCTCGGATCGCACGATCATCTCTGTATATTGTATATAATATAGGACCAAGTCAAAGAAGATTTGTTAGAATTAGTTGAAGTAGGGGTCAACGAAATTTTTTTTTTTAAAACGTTGGGCACTTGGGTCAATTTCCCATTGGCTACACAAATGCTAGAATTGCTACTCTCTTATCACTACCTAGTGGTCACCTGCAGTTATGCTACTGCGGTGGAGTAACATCGCCCACTTCATACAACCACAAACTTCTTTATAGGGCGGGCATTCACACAAATGAAAGAACATGAGCCAAGATGGCTCAGGAGATAAGAGCATTCGCCTTCCAATGAGGTGAAGCGGGGGTTCGATCCCGGCGGTGGCTGGTCAATACGAATTCCGCATCTGGCTTGCACCGTCCACAGTGCTGACGTGAAATATCCTCAGTGGTAGATGGATCATGGGTTAGGGCTAACAGTGGGAGGTTCTCATGGTCTTCCTCTCCATGCAATGTAAATGCGGGTTAGTTCGATCAAAAAGTCCTCCATGAAGGCAAATCTCACCCAATACTTGATCCAGGAGTTCCCTTGTCTTCTGGATTGGGTTCAAAATGACAAGGCTACGGAGCTGAACATTAGTAGTCGTAAACCCAAAAAATTGGGTCAGCTGTTCAATGACGGTTATAAAAAGAAAGAGAGAACATATAACACACTTGGAGGGAAACTAACATCCATGCTTATGGTGGGATTCGAACCAACGACCACTGGCCCCGTAGTCCAGTACAGTGACTACAAGACCGGTGATCGGCTTATCCGACGGAATATTTAACCCTGGCATTGCTCTTAAAACATGAATTTGTAACCTTAACCACGAGTTTTGAGAAATTAGTAGATTTCCAGATCGATGCCACGTGTCTGCTCCAACTTTTACAACTGGTAGGTGCTTCATTATCTTTGTGCTCTGATTACATTTTAAATTTGATATCACAAAACTACTTGCCAAAGTAAATATTACCGAGCCCCTCATATTTATGTTTCTTTTTTATATAAGCACGAAAGGTATCCTAAGTGCTGTTATCTGCTCACTCAAAGCAAATGGCTAGGAATTTCCGCCCATCTTTTTAAAAACATATTAACCCATTCACAGGAAGTAAAGAAAAAAATCCAAGATAACGTGAAGTGAGTGTTTTGTTTTGTCTGAAATACAAAATTGAATATGAAGAATTTGAATTAAAGAATTCGAACTGAGAAACTATTTTGCATCACAGCTTCCTTGATTGAGCAACACAGGCGAATTTCAAAATGGTTCTCGATTTTCTAAATAATTCTTAGTTTCAAATCAAATGCACAACCATCATTGTTTAAAATTAAGACATTCAAGTAAAAATTAGATTGTATTTGGATTTAACAATTCAAAATTAAAAACTGACAAAAAAAAAATTTCTACTCATAGACCAGAAGAGAGAGAAGAAAAACTGATTGTATTTTACTTTTACTTGAATAACCGTCGTTGATTAGCCAACCCAATTCAGGGTTTACGACTACTCGTGTTCAAGTTCATAGCCTTGTCCATAGTGCATAGCCAAATTATTCAACAAAAATTAAGCATCTTTTAAGCACTGAAAAAATATTTTTAGGCACTTTAAATAAATATCATAATTAGGCAGGTTAGAAAGTTTTTGACCATCGACGGTTTTATCTTGCTTCAACCATCATGTCAAAAAAAAAAAAAAAACGTTTGGCATTGTGTTTGAAAAAATCATGAAATTTTGAATCAGGTAAAACGAATGGCGTTTTCATACGCTACTGACTGATTATATGCCAAAATAGATTGGGGTTGAATTAATTGTGAAAATGTAGAATAGAACAATGTGAACTGTGTCTTTTTGCATAATTCGAAGCGAAAATCAACATGGTAAAGGAAAAATCCCATTTTGAAAAAGAGTAAAAGGAAGCACTTTTTTAAAAACACCCAATGAAAATAAGCAGCTTTAAGAACTTTTTAAAAACACCCAATGAAAATAAGCAGCTTTAAGAACTTTTTAAAAACGCTACATACCCTGTTGTCATTTTGAACCAATCCAGAAGACAAGGAAACAAGAATGATATGTTATGGGAACATGGAGGACTCTACTGCGCAGGAAGTCTTCAGCCGGCGGGGATCGAACCCACAAACTGCAGTACACGGTCCCAGTGCTCTACCAATAAGGCTATCCCGGCCCCTGACATAATTCTTATGAAGAGAGAAATTAAATACTTACATCGATACTTAATATTGTTCCAAATTCACCAAACACAGCACTGATATCACTTTCAGTGCAAGATTTAGGTACATGACCCAGCCACAAAGTAGTACTGCAAACTAAAAAAAGAGAGAGAATACTTTGTTTACTCATCATACCTTATAATAAGTGCTTTATTGAGTCAATATACAGTGAGTCAGTATAAGGTCATACAATATCTGGGCATCCTGTAAGGTTCTGTCCAGACATTTTGTAAAATTGTGAAAAAATTACTCTTAATTTGCGAATATAAAATAAACGTTAAGTCACATTCCTTCAACCAAGGTTTTGCTTTTGTGAATTTGTGCAAATAGAGTCCTGTTATTGCAAAAAACTTTTTCATGGATTTTTTAAATTGTAAAGACATATAAGATCATGCTCAACACTGTAAAATTATAAATAAAAAAATTACATTTTAAAAAATAAACAGCAATTGCTGCTACTGAAATAGAGATGCAACATACAAATATTTGGTATTTAGTCTATACTGCTGAACGCAGAATATTCATTTCGGACGAATAAAGGAAAAAGCGTCTGCCGAAGACAAAACTTAGTTCGCTTACATCTGTGTTTCTTTCCCCCACCCCCTGGGAAGGGTTTATTCGATTAACAAAGAAGATAAACAAATTTGTGAAGGGTCCGATTAAAAGATAAATTATTTCGTGAAGGATCCGTTTATAAGTTAAAATATTTTGCGAAGGGTCCGTTTTCATGAAAAGATCATTTGTGAAGGGTTCGTTAACGGACCCAAATTTCTTCTAAACAGACCACTGGTCACTTTTTCAGGGTTGCCACTCTGTGTTTTTTCTGTATACATTATACACAATATATTAAGAGGAAACTGTGCTCTTGTGTTAAATATATTGGACAAACTAAAATAGTTTTAATTGCTAGAAAAAAAATTGAAGAGAAGAAAAAAGAAACAGCGGAACACACTTAAATAATGATAAAGTAAATTAAATAGTTTAATATAGCTGAAATATCCTCCTTAAATAACTCACAGATTTCACATTGAGTGGTCACCCTTTTTTAAAATCCTAAAATAAGAAACAAAATTCCCTGTATTTTCTTGGTTTTCCCCATTCTCCCAGTGGAGTGGCAACCCTCTTTTTAGAAGACAAGTCTCTTTCGGGCGCTACTTCGATAATATTTGCAATATACCTTCAAGAGTTGTTGGGTAAAAAATCATACTAAATGTCTAAAGCCCAATATGAGTAGTTATACTGGTTTAATTTCTCTATTGGTATGTTAGGTTATAAAGTTGCTATGATTCTAAGTTCATTACCCCCTCCTTTAAAAAAAAAAATATCAACAAAGAAAAAAAATTGTAAATTGATATTCTTGTTTTTAAAAGAATAAATAAACCTTGAATAAATATCGGCCAGTTGGTATAGTTCATGTAGGCCAGTAAATATGAAAGTGCAGATTTGAAAAATGTGTGGATAATTTATAATAAATGAATAAACTGAGTTTTCATACCAAAAGAACAAAAAGAATGACCACAGCAGAACAAGGATTTGTTAAAAGTCATTTGGATAATTTGCCTACATTAGACAGTGTAACGATATTTTTCTTAACTACAAAAACATTCTGATTTTAAAAGGGTAGAAAAAAAGTGTAAAAGCAAAGTTATTACTTTCACATATAATTACTGTTAAGAATTTACGTTTCTTATTAAGAGGGAACCATACCACGGCAGAAATTTAACGTCACAAATTTTCATTCACCTCCATTACTAATTTAAAAGAAGAAAAAGTGAGATCAAGCAATTGTACAGTAAGCCATGAATTTTCGATTGCTAAAAAAAAAATTTAAGATATCAAAATGCAAGCAAATTATTGGATGAGAACTTTTCCATTCAGTAATCTTAAGTTATCCTCTCATAATTTATTTTCATTTGTGTATTGTGAAATGTTCTTTTTATTGTTTGAAACTCTAAGTTGGCCTGAACCCACTATACTTTAAATTAGTTATTCAGGTAGAAGAAAATTTGCAAAGAAAAGTTTCTCCAGCGGGACTCTTAAGCACCAATGTTCGTGATATAAATTTTCAGGGTTGCCACTCAAATCAAATTTCCCTGATTTTTCCAGATAAAAATCTTTCCAGGTTTGAGCTTCTTTTTTCGTATAAAGTGTAGACAAGAAAAGTGTCTATATTTATTTATTCAAAATGTTATTTTTTAAACATAACATAATTTATTTTTAAAAAATTGGCAAGATTTTTTTACTTATTTTTTAATGCTTTGGTACAACATAAATTTTTAAGAAATTAAGACACGTGGAGAAAATATGTTTAGCTTGTAGAATACATTGCTTTTATTGAATAAAATTTTTTTAATGTGTCACGTTAAAAAGTTTTTTCTCAAAGTGTACCTAGCAAATGGCAAAAACAGTGACCAATAAGACCTTCAATAAGTATTGTTTAATATATTTTCACTAAGCAAAAAGGAAAACCGTTTCAGGTGATAATATATTAATAAAATTTTATAATTATAGTGGCTCCCAAAAGTGTTTGTCCACGTATAATTTTTATTGAAATAGGAAGTAAAAATTCATTAATTAAAATGAATATTTCAGAATGCATAGCTGCCAACATAGATAGACAAAAATCCAGTAGATTTTACAAAATAATATAAATTTCATGATAACTGTAGCAAAATATGCTAAATATTTTAAACACAGGGAATTTTAGGGATTTTTATAGACATCAAAATAGAAAAACTGCAATTTTTCCAGTCATAATTGGCGTTAAATATGCTTGAAATGTTGTGAATTATGTTTACTTGTAATTTTGAATAAGCATATAATTCATACGAAATAATTAAGATGTTTTAATACATGTAATAAAGGGAGTTCTGAATAAAAATAAACCGAACATTTTAGAACAAAAAAAGCTTCAAATTGATTTTTATAAATGAGGATTTCCTTATCATATATTAGTAATACTTATTTAAATATTCAAGAAATAATCTATAAAAAAATTCTATTTCAATAGGGATTTTTATGAAACTGACTCAATTTTAGGGAGTTTTCTAAAATGTACAAAAACCAGGAGAATTTTTATAAAACCAGTAGACCAGGAGAAACTGGAAAAATCCAGTAGTCTACTGGAAAATCCAGTAGAGTTGGCAGCTATGCAGAATGGGTATTTGATAATAAGATGCATAATCTAATCTTAGCAAAACTGCATGGAAAATTTTAAAAAACAAAGCAAAAGTTTATTTTTAAGATAACAATAATCAAATGGTAAAAAAAATTTTACCCCACGAAATTCATCTCCAGTTCCACGAAAGTTCACTTAAATGTTTTCCGATTTCAGAATTAAAATTATCGTCCATTGCTTTAATTTGTTCCTTTATTTCTCATTAAATTTTTTACATATTTATTTGCAATTTAGTATCAAGCTTGTGATAACAAAATTATATTTCAATTTTTGCTTCACCATAATATTTTCTTTTACCATTTAAAAACGGCTCAGGGTCATAACAAAACAATAGACAAAATTTGAATGTTGATTATTTGTATCATAAGAGGTAAATCAGTAATGAATATTGTTAAATTAGTTTAATGTGTCCTATTGCACTGTGCAATATGTGATAAAATGCTTTAAAGTAGGACTTCATATCAGAGATTAAAATTATAAAATTTAAGGAAAAATTCAGAAATTCACAAATGAGTAATGTAAAAGTTTCTGTAAAATTAAATAAAAAATATTCTGCTCGAATTTCCCCGGACAAAAAAAAAACTTGTTACATTTATTTACAGACTTATAAAAGCTATTGTAGTAGATGTGAAAGGAAACCCTTACTCAATATTACAAATTAGAATATTTACTAATAGGCAGAGATTTTTTTGAAAGTGTATGATGATTAATTTCTTAAAACTAAAATTTTGCTTCATTTTTAAAATATTCCATGCTGCTTTGCTAAGAATAGAATATATTTCTTATTAAATTAAATAGCCATTCTGAAATATTCATTTTAATTAATAAATTTTTATTTCATATTTCATTGAAAGTCATAAGTGTACCAACACTTTTATGAGTCACTGTATTTACATTTCAATATAAAGCTGCACTGTATTTTATCTTAACAGTGCTTTTTATAAAATTCATTGATCATATTTTCTTTAAACCAATATCTCAAGTCAAATTTTTAAATAATTTTTTTTTGAATTAGCATTATTATTTTAAGAGATTCGGTATACAAAAATAAATGTCACAAAGGCAAAATTGTTTAATTTTTTGTTGTATGCTCTATAGAAAAAAAAAGATCAAATTCTTTAAATTTTATACTTTTTTTTTCCTTATTTGAAATTGAAATATTTAAAGAATTCCAATCTAAAGACATAGTTTTTTAGTTTAGTATAGTTAATTGTTTTTGCTGTAATAACTAAAGTTTTGTACAGTGCAGAACTAAGATAGAACACTAAGTTTTGTTTTCCTTCTTCGTACTAAACACATATGAATAAAAATATATATATTTTATGCTTAAAATGTATTTAATCATTCAATATGTTTCCTATGCATTCCTTAGTCTTTGTCAGCTTTTTAGGGTAAAAGGAGGAATAGTTTTGGGAAAATCATCTCTGGAAAGAAAGCAACATTTACGAACTTCTGATATTGTGATAAGTATACAATTCAAATTTTGAATCAAAAATCATATATAGACCAACAAAACAGTAAAATTAAATATTAATATATAGTTAGTTCTTAAAAAAAACTTTTTTTAAAAAATTAAATTATGTTATAAAAGGTCAAAATGAAATAGAAAAAATTAGCTTTAATGAAACAATTGTAACAATTTGTCGACAAACATTGCTGTTAGCAAATTGTAAAAAAAATTTATGATTGGTTGGTTTGCTGAGAAAAAATAATTCACAGATTTCTTGAAAGCTATTGTTGTTGTCTAATGCCACTTGTCAAAACTGACAAGCTTATTTTTAAGGCAGGAGGGGCGTGCTTGTTTCCCAGAGAAGCCATCTATGCAAGTATTCGACTTCTGATACATACATGCATCACATCCCCTTTTACAGGGAGAATACTTTCTGACACTTTCCATTTAAAGTAGGGGTGCACAACCTTTTTGATTGAAGGGCCATTTGCACAGCAGGTCGAAAAATAAAGGGGTCGCACGCATATTTAGACATGTAAACAGCAAATAACATAATTTTTTTTTATAAAAATAAGCACTACTTTTTTTTTAATCAGTAAACCTAGAATTTTATCAGTAACATTTTCAGAAAATTAAATACTTTTAATTTTTAAAATTTCTTTTAATTATTAAAAATCATTCAATTATAGAAAACCTGATCCTTTTTTTTAAAAAAAATTTCTCTTCTTATTAAAAATTGATAGATTAAAAAAATATATAAAAAATTGATAAAAGAAATGGGGTTTTTTTTTCATATCACTTAGCACAAAAAATCTTTTTAATATAAATTCAAACTTTTAAGAAAAAAACGTAATCTACTCAGAATGAAAGTAGAAAAAATAAGTTTAATAAATGCATATTTTGATGATTAATACAAATTCAAATTAAATATTTTAAATGAACAAAATTTATAGGAAAAATAACTTGGATTTGAGATGAAATCAGCTAAAATAATGTGAGACAAAAAGGGACTACTCATATTCGAAATTAGAGTATCTTAATATCGTATTAAAATTGTTGGGTTTTTTAAAAACCATGCAAAATTCTAAAGCAATTACGGTGAAGTAAGCTATTGAAAAACGCAGATTTACTATAGAATATATATTTAAATTGAGCTCCTTAAAAAGTGATAACTCAAATGTGCAATTCAAAATTTTTTATGTTTAAAAAAAACAAACATTTTTTTTGTGTACAGAAGCCTTTGCGGGCCACACATCAACAGTCGGAGGGCCACAACTGGCCCGTGGGTTGCAGGTTGACAATGTCTAATTTACAGAAAATACAACTCCAGAATACAATTTGTTGCAAAAAAAAAATTTCCCTGTAAAGGTAATTGGACCCTAATCTTTATATTGGACTGACGATGCTCAGGTCAAAATTACATAAGTGCAAAAGGCGATACAATTTTGAAATTGCAAAACAACTATTTAAAGGAAAAGATATAATATATTATGTAAAAGCAAAGAGAATTCAATAGCTAGGACACCTTGAGAGAATGGAGGAAAACAGAAGCAATAAGAAGATATTCAAGGGGCAGTGCCAGGGCCAGAGGAAAAGAGGAAGGCCGGGCAAGAGATGGTTAGACGAGGTGGAAAAAGACCTGTAAAAGTCCGAAACTGGAAACAAAGAGTTACAGACAGGCGACTTTGGAGAAAAATTGTTAGTGAGGCCATGGTCCAACATGGACTGTAATGCCAGGGAGTTAGTTAGATACAAATCAGAGTTTTTTTTTAAACAAAAAATGTTTAATGAGCTATAGATTATAATTATCAAATCTGGAGAAAAAAATATTCCATGTGTTTTCCTGTACATATTATACACAATATATTAAAAGGAAAAACATGTATGTATGAAAAACTCTTGTATGACCTGTATTGGGTTAACTATATTATAGTTATAGTACATAACTATACATTAATTCAGGGGTTTCCAACTTACATGAGGCCGGGGGCCACAATTAAAAACACAAATCAAATGGCGGGCCGCAACTTTATCAAAATTTTATGTAGGGCTCTTTTATGTTTGAAGGAACATTAAATTATACTGTCAGATTTGTACAAAACAAAAGTACTGAATTACAAATTAAAAAAAGAAGTAGATTTTTAAAAATATTTAATTGCATAGTAAAAAATTCGGGCTACAATGAAGCATTCATGTGCAACAGATATCTAAAACTTTAAAAAGGTTAGTATTAAAACTTAACACAAAATGCTCAATGAGAAAATTGAGGTTTGTCTGCTGCAACAACCAGAGAATAGATATTTACATTTCAAATTTAAAGAAAATTTCTGATACACACATGCTAAATTATATTCACAAAATACAAAAAAAAAAAAAAATGAAATAAAAAAGAGCAACATACACAATCATTTTTGTATTTGCATAAATATTTTCTTAAAAGCAAAACCCGAGAGATAAATTTTTTTTGCATTGCTGGTATGTTAAATTTCACAGAAACGAAGAAATTAGGTTTTTATTAAAGAGAAAAGTATTTTAAAACCACAAAGATTTTTTACGAAAATTGTCTGCACAACTAATTTAGTTCGCGGGTCACAGAAAAAGGCTTCGCTGGCCGCCAGATGGAAACCACTGCTATAGTGATAATTGCTGAAAAAAGGAACAGCTGAACATACTCAAAAAATGCCATAGTAAATGAAATAGTTTAATATAGTTGAAATAATATTCCAGAGATTGCGGTTTGAGTGGTCACCATTTTTTAAAAGACAAACAAAATTCCCTGGCAGTGAGTCAATAACTATGATTTAGATTAACCTGGTGAATATGCGCCCTGACCTGGGCTCGAAAAACCTCCCATTCGCGGCGGTACTTGGTTACTAATAGTAACCTAGTATTTCTTTTATTACTGTATAATGTAATCCTAGTAACTGCTAATTCATTGTGTAATTTATATAAAAGTTTGTAATAAATAAGAGAAAATTATATTTTCATTTATTTAGAAGCTTCGGGGACGGGAGAGGTAAAATTTGAGTTTTTTCAAGCCCTGGACCTGACTCTTTATCATCAATAATTTCCCCCCGACGACAAAGATATTCTAGAAGAAAATACAGATAAAAACAGGACAAGATAAAAAAAATAATAACACTTACCACTGACAGAGCCTTTTTTGATTGGCGGTAAACCTTTTTTACGTCGCTCCCGCTCACGTTCTCTTTCTCGCTCTTTTTCATGAATCCTTTCTCGACCTTCAGAACGGGAACTTTTTCGGGATCTCGATTGAGATCTTTTCCTTCTGGGAGACTTGGAACGACTCCTGTTATGTCTTCCGCTTCTATATTTTTAGTTAAAAATTCATTGTTTTAATTACAGAAAAATATCTTATTTTTTATCAGTGTAATTAACAAGATGAACTAAAAGAATAGTGGAAATAATGATTCATGTTGTAATAGCATGTATAGTTGTTATTATTTGAAATATCTTGCAGAAAGATATTAGTTCTAGAGAGGTTTATCAGTCACCGTTATTCACCGTCCATTAAATCACAGCATAGCTGCCAACAGGAAAAAATCAAGTAGATTTTACGATACAATATAAACTCTATGATAATTGTTGCATGATGTCCTAAATAATTTACACATAGGGAATTTTAGGGATTTTTATAGTCCTCAAAGTAGAAAAGCTGAAATTTTTCCCCAGTTATGTTGAAATAAAATTGATCCAATAATTTTTTTTTTTTTTTAAATTATGCACATGTCACGCATTTGTCTTTCATTGCTCAGTCAATATTTACTTTCTCGTGAATTTTATAAATAGGCTGATATTATTACGGCACGTAAAATTCAAATCGCAGATTCAAGAAATAATTTTTCGGCACACTCATTTTACACTGATATTCTTGTTAATCCATGCTGTATTTCTATTGTTCTTTTGACAGTTATTGCTACAAATTATCACATTCTCAGTGCTATTTTGACTTTTATTGCTCGTGCTCAAAAATTTTTATGGGGATTTTAAAATACCGGTAATTTCTCAGTTAACATTACTTCTACATGTGAAATTTAAATTGTGCATTCAAATAATCACTTTATGCTGATATCACAAATTCATGTAGTGTTTAGGTTGTATTTTCGGCAGTTATTGATATTGATTTTCAAGTGGTTTTTAAATACCCTGATATATTTCTGACAATATGGGAAATTCAAATCGCTCATATGAAAATTTAATTTTTAATAAGATATTATTTATTAAAACAGTCAAATCTAAAAAAGAAACAAGCATTTAGTATCCCCTTTTTTAAGAGTCCAAATCGAGTGATTTCTTTTCGTAGTTATCTAGAGCTTAAAATGTTATGAATTATGTTTACTTGTAATTTTGAATAGGTATTTAATTCATCAAAGATAGTTAACTGTTTTTTACAAATGAGGCTCGCTTCATTATGTATTAGTAACACTTATTAAAGCAAGCAATAATATGAGCAAAAATTCTATTTTAATAGAGATTTTTCAAGGAAATTTACTAAATTTTAGGGAATTTTCTAAAATGTACAAAAACCAGGAGAATGTTTACTAAACTAGTAGACCAGGAGAAGCTGACAAATCCAGTAGTCTACTGGAAAATCCAGTAGAGTTGGCAGCTATGGATAATATACAGGGTTGCCACTCAAATCTGGGGAAAAAATTCCCTGTGTTTTCCCTGTACATATTATACACAAAATACTAAGAGGATACAACAATTACTGTGCTCTTGTGTGAGCTATATATAAGCCTAACTATATTTATCAGTTTTAATTGCTGGAAAAACAGCTGAACATACTTATATAATGCTATAGTAAATGAAATAGTTTAGTACAGCTGAAATACAGGGTATCTGCTACATTTTAGATTTTCAAATTCATTTCATGATTTTCCATGACTAATTCCAAGAATTTTTCATGAATTAACGAAGTTACTATTTTCTCCTACAAAAAAGCAACAATAAATTTAGAAAAACATTATAACAACATTAGTTGTAATCATAGGTATAACCAAAACTGCTACACTCTGCATCTTCATATTTATTGATTTTAAATTTAAAAAACAGAGTAAAGAAAGAGCTAAAACGGTAAAATAGCTTTAAAAAAAAATACAAAAGCAAATAATTTTTCCTGCAAAATTATATTCTAAAGATACCTTTCTTGTTCATCAGAAAGGAAAGAAATACTACTGATTTTTCTGTTCTCATTTCGGAATTTAAAAAAAATTCGCCAATGACTGGTTTGCTTCAACTAGAATTTTAAATTGATAAAATTTAAAAAAATAACAATAAAAATTCTTAAATCACAGAAGAGAGAGTTGAAAAGATAATTCGCTCTAGAAATGATGTTTTTTCTTTCATTTTTTGAAAGAACACCATAATTTTTAAAGAACAGAATAAAATAATTTTATATTCTAATAAAATATGACTGAGTAGTAATTTTGTTAGAAATTCAGATATTTGGAAAAGGATGACATTAGGGGGGGGGGGTTTCATTTTAAAAATTAGATTTTTCGACGACCTAAATTCATGACTGTTTTTAAAAAATAGTAAAAATCATGACATTTCATGACATATTTTGTTCAATACTGAAATTCATGACTTTCATTGATCATTCATGACTTTCCAGGTGAGCGGATACCCTGTATGGATAATATACGGGTGAACAGGAGGTAGTTGTAAAATACAGGAGTCTTTGTTGAAAAACAAGAGACTATATTTTGATTGAAATAAATAATTACCTTCCTCTTGATCTGGAGCGGGATCTATCCCTCTTTCTTTCTTCGTCTGGTAGTAGGAGTGCTCGCTCGTCAAAATCTTGTGGAGGTAAGGGTGGTTCACCGGGCATGCTGTACATAATTCTTTCATCCTCATCTCCTTTCATATCCTGTTGATCCAAATCCATAAGTGCTTGTTGATTCTGGTATGGAATTCCTTCACTGTTGTAAGGCAAGGGAGGTGGCAAGATCTGCAAACATTACAAAAAATTAATCATTTTTCTGATCAAATGATTTAAAACAGAGTGCATAGCCAATTCTTTCAATTAAAAAATAAGCACCTTTTAAGTACTTTTCAAGCACTCAAAAAATATTTTTAATAATTTTCAAAATAATTTTCGAAGACTTTACATGATCATGATAAAATAATCAGTTTCTGACAAAGAACTCTTTTTCTTGATTATATTAGCCACCATGAGGGGTGATTGCGAGCCGAAGTCATAATTCCGGAAAATTTCTTGAGTTAAAAAAATTTGGGGGAAAAAAAAACATTTTAAATTGAAAGAAAATTTAAACAATGTTTTTCTTCTTCTTTCTCAATATTTCTTAGTTTACTTAAAATATATTTAAAATTTTTACACATACCTATGATGACTTGGAGAAGTAATTAAAATTTACAAATATATCCTTCTTTCTTGAGTTTATGATTATAACAACTATTTACTGATAAAAAATTAATATTAATCATGAACATAAGCTTATAAAGTATCTCTCTGGCTTTCCCTTACAAACAAATAAAATAAACTGTTTTTTTAAGTGAAAAATCCGGAAATCCGGTTTTTTTCCAGAGCACAATCAGCCCTGGTCAAATCTTTCAGGTAAAAAATAAGCACCTTTTAAGTACTTCTCAAGCACTCAAAAAATATTTTTAAGCACTATATATGTTACCGGCAAAGTACAAAATGCCTAAGCATTGTATATAATGCCGGATGTTTTTAGGCAAGGTGTGAAATATGAGAAGTATTAGATACTTTCCCTATGCATTGTATATAATACCTTGGCATTCTATAGAATGACAAATGCTATTTAGGCAAAGTATGAAAAAAAAAGTCCTGATGAGGTTATTATGTAAATGATGTGCATTTCTCATAAATAAATATGTTATTCTGAAAAAATAATGAGAGTGAAATTTAAAAAAAATTTATTCAAAAAGCGTAAAGAAAAATAAAAATTGTACAAAACATAATTTATGCCTTTATTATTAAGGGAAACAAAATTGACGTATAAAAAATTCACATTTAAGTCACAATTATTTTCAGTTTAGAAACAAATATTGTACAAAATATCCATTTCATCACCTTTACTAGCATGGCCACAGAAGATTTTATACTTTGCCGGTTTCTCATTTGGCATTTTATAAAATGCCAAATGAAATATGTGAAATATAAATCATTTCATACATTACGGTTTTAGGCATTATATACAATGTCTAGGCATTCTGTAGAATGCCAGATTTTAAACTTTGCTTGTAACATATACATTAACAAAACACAAAATAATTTTCAAAGATTTTACATGCTCATGACAAAATAATCAGTTTCTGTCAAAAAAAACTTTTTCTTCTTGATTACAATAGCCAACGTATAAAGAATGAGAGATTTTTCGGTTTGATTTCAGCCGGTTCGATTTGATTTCGGTTTGATTTGATTATTCTAAATGAAGCCTGGAATTTAGAATACCTTGCAAAATGCAGCAGAGTTGTACATGCGAGTGCAAGAATCTCACCGAACCCAGCTCAGTAGACGTACGTATGGGCTCGCAAGTATTTCATCGAACATATAGAATGATTGGAGGTTTCATATGCCATGAACCGACGGGACGCCAAAATAGATTGGGGTTGAATAAATTGTGAAAAAGTTGAATAGAACAATGTGAAAACCACGCCTTCGCATAATATGCGAAATCGTTAATTCGCCTGATTTGCGAAAATCGACATGGTAAAGAAAAAAAATTCTCATCTTCGAAAAGGGAAAATTAGGCACTTTTTTAAACAACCAATGAAAAAAGCACCTTTAAGGGCTTTTAAAAAACAAAAATCAAAAATAAGCACTTTTTAAAAATGTTAAGCAAGGACTTTTAAGTTAAATGATAAAAACTTACTGAAAGTTCAATGGGCGTCAGAATAGCCGATAGAGATCTTTCGTCCAAGTCCCTGGGTGGAGGATCTGGTATTATCCGGTCATCTTTGTCTCCTTCTGACTGAATGCCATGATAAACACCAGGTGGCTACAAATGGAACACATCTTCATAATTAATTTCATCTAACACACATTATAACTTATTGACAAGTAGAAGAGAACAGGTAAAATGAAATACAGATTTTGCACAGCTGACACTCTTTTTGCTTTTATAACATTAAACAAAAATTAAAGTTGCAAAAACAAAAAGTTTCACCACAAAAACAGTAAACAAAACCCGCTTTAAGTACTGGATCAACTTTATAGTATTAAACTCGATTAAAAACTTTAAAATACAGGGAGCGGACACTCTCAGGACCCACAAAAAAAAAAAAAAAAAAAAAAAAAAAAAAAAAAAAAAAAAAAAAAAAANGGGAAGGGTACACTGACACCGCAAATTCTTTTTAAAAATAATTTCAACGTTATAGAAATACAGTAGAGAATCATTTATCCGGTATCCAGAAAATCAGGAAGAATTTTGCTTGGTTTTCCCGCTATTTTGAAGTATAACTATTACAAAAAAAAAGCGGAAATTTGACTCATCCTTGAAGTTGAGGAGAGGGAAAGGGGAGGAATTCTTCTCCTCGTTTGCCCAGAGAAACTTCAATTCTTCCCCTGACCTTGAAGATCATTAAATTGAGAGGGGGCAGGGAAGGGACAAATGTTTTATTTTCTCCTGTGTGTCAGTTGTTTTTCTAATAAGCTGCCGTCAATCAAACTTAAAGGAGTGGCATGCTGATTTAGTTTGCTCTTTGATTTACGAGGGGATGGGGAAAATGCATGGCACATGCATATCAATGAATCCGAGTTAAGGAACTTGAAACTTCTGGCTAAGAGCATCGACATGTGAGATTTTTTTTAAAATCCACTTTAGTTGCTCAGTTTTTGTTATCCCTGATTTATTGTGGTGAATTGTTTTATTATTTCGGATACTGCATCATTTATTATGAACAAAACGTTTTTTAATCACCAGTTATATTCATCTATTTGACGTTGATGAACAAAACAATATATATATTTTTTTAATAAATTCTGATTTTTTTAGAAATGCGGTATCATTAGCAGGTTTTTCTTGATGTGCAATCACATCTGCTTTCGTTAAAAATAGTCTTTTTATAAAAAATAAAAGGAGAAGATTGTTTATAAATTTAAGCATATAATTTGTTAATAAAAGCAAAAGATTATTTTATGAAGCAGATAGCAGTTTTCCTTTTTTAATATTGATTCTGTTTTTCTGATTCCACTGAGTTTGTTTTTTTTTCTTTTCTTTTTCTTTTTAAGATAAATTTCATACTCAATAAATTAATTCTTTTTATTCATAAATTTTGTCACTAAGTTGATTTCTTTCCCCTTCTTTGAATTCCGTTGATCTTATAATATCCTGCCTCGTTCCAGGTTTTAATATATATGTTAAGCTGGATCTCCACCGAGAGCAACGGCAATCTTGTTGCCAACGGTGCGCACAAACGCCGTTTCTCCATGTTGCCGTTGCTTCCAGTTCAAGAGTGCGAAACGAGTCAACTCTTGCTGCCGTTGCCAACCCTAGTAGCCAATCAGATTCGTTACTAGTTTTCGCTCCCAACCCTGGTGTTTTGATCTGTTTAACAGAACACATGAGTAAAGCGAAGCAGCGATTTGAATTTTATAATTTGTTTTCAATTTTACTTTTAAGAAAAATGGAAGAGCAATTGATTGACTTTCTGTGAAACAGCCCGTGGTTATATGCCTGGCTATAATGCACAGATAAAAAAAAAGAAAAAAAGATTGATCTTCATATTAAATTTAGAAAGAGATGAAAAAAAAAACAATAAAATACTATTTAAAATTGTGTAGTTCATTTTATTAGATTTAGTAATAGTTCACTAACGACAGGTTTGAGTGTCAATAATAATAAAAAATATTTAGAGTTTTGTTGCCAAATGTGATGTTAACTTCTTAATCCTTTGAATAATTCGAATGAATTAAATAGCCATTATGAAAATTAATTACATTATTCAGTAATAAAAGAATTAATGGGATTTCTAGATTAGAGGGTCATTTTAGAAGTGAGACACTAGACTCTTGTAAGAAAACGAAAATTGAAAATGTATCAAGAATATTAACGGGAAAATGGCCGTCCGCGCGGACGTCGGACCCGAGAAATTTGTTGCCCGTGGGGAATTTTTGATTGCCGAAGACGGGTGGTTTTTCGAGCCCTGCCTCGTCTATTTTTTTGATGTAAGCAATTACGATTATTTTGTTGTAGAATGGGTTCTCTAACAATCAAATTATTAATTACTGTAGCAAACAGTGTTTTCCTTGTATTTTTAAATAAGAAAAAAATCATACAATTATTTACCTAATTTTTCTACAGTGTTTTTATTCAAATCCATTTATTATTGGATTATCCGATATCTGTCTAGCAAGACCCAAAGATGGATTTGAGAAGACAGTCTTTTTGAAAGGAGAAAGCTAAAATTTAAATTAACCTTTCAAGTTAAAATTTAAATTGCAGCTTCGGCACTAAATCACTGCAGAGAACGTGGAAAGAACTGTCTTGTAGACATTGTTGAACCGAACACTGTACTAACAAAAATTAAACTGTATCTGATAAGACATAATTTAATCTGTGAAACTATTGTGAAAGACAATAAGCTAATTTCAAATTTATAAATAAAAATCAAACATAAAGTAAATTCTCCATTCAAAATAATA
>NC_092213.1:85911146-85921977 GCF_043381705.1 Parasteatoda tepidariorum | reverse complement strand
GATAAAACATCGATTAACGGCACTGTTGGCCGATTCAGAAAGCTGGGATATTCAGACATTCGGGATAGCGATGATCCCAAGCATCCCAGTTAATTCGTTCTCTACTGTATTTAGATAATCTATAATAGCTATTCACAATGGATATTTAATTAAACTTTGAAAAAATACTTTATACATAATTCTAGATGTGGCTACAGAGAAATGAATGTTATTTTTTATTGACATTCAAGTTAGTTGTGTGACAATAAATAGGAGTTATTAGTCCTATGTCATTGCTTTATCAGTTTAAAAGGTTGCATAGCCAAATTTTTCAACAAAAAATAAGCACCTTTTAAGCACTTTTCAAACACTCAAAAAATATTTTTAAGCACGCTGAAAAATATCATAATTAGACAGGGTTGGAAAGTTATTTATTTATAGTGACAAAGACGCGTTACAAACAATGAAATAAAATTTTCTATCACTAATAGAAAAAAAAATTTACAATGTTTAGTGGGTCCTCGTTATCAGCAAAGATTCGAGAGATTTTTCGATTCCATTACAGAGGGCGGAAAATGAAGTCTGAAATTGAGCAATCTCTAGCTAAATGCAGCAGGGTTGCATATGAGAGTCAAAAATCCTTACCACTGAATCCAGCTCAGTATATGCAAGTATTTCATGAAACATGTAAAATAAATCGTGCTTTCATATACTATAGACTGTGTCGATACATCACGATGCCATGTTACTGTTTCACATTTGGTTTTGCCTAATTCTGCATTTTTGCACAACTCTGCTTTTTATTTATTTGATACTACTGTAAGGTAAAACAAAAACTGAAATTTTATATATATATATATTAGATTTTTAGAATTTGAACTTAGTGCGCTTGAGAAAAGGAGAGAGTAAGTTTAACTAACATTATATTTCATAGGTATATATCATAGGTATTATCATAGGTATATATAACATTCATTTCATAGGTATATATTAACAACTGAGTGATTTATAATTGAATGATGGATTTTATTTCAATAGAGGAAAAGTTATATAAGAAATATAATCAATGGGGAAAAAAGTAAAGATAGGAGTAAATTAAATCTATGACTTTTTATAGCCCGGTATATCAATGTTTTGCAAAAAATATTATTTTAAATGCTTTTTTTCCTATTTTTTTATTATTTTTATTTTGACTATTTTCTTATCTTAGATTAAAATAATTCAAGACGGTCTTTTCAATTTAAACAATAAAAATATATCGGGATATTTAAAATCCAAGTGAAAATTAATATCAATTGCCGAAAATATAATCGAATCATTACACTAATCTACAATTATTGGCGTAAAATTAGCGCATCAAAAAGTTATTATCTAATAGCATGATTCAAATATTGCCAGGGTTCCCACTCAATTTTTTAAAAAAAATTCAAGGACTTTTTAATGACTTTCAAGAACCAAAAATCAAATTCTTCAAGGACCTATTCGGTATTATTGTTATATGCTAAAGTACATGTCAACCAGATTTTACAATTACTTAGAAGTAGAAATTGTATATTTTTATATCACAATGCTTGTCTGACAACAAAAAATTATTTCTTAAATTTATCAGCTAATAAGACAAAATGGATAATAGTACATTGAATCAGAATAGTTACATTGCTGTTTCAAATCATTTAAAAAAAAATCTAATTGAAAAAAAAAAAAAACTCTAATTGACATAGGATACTAACCAAAAGTTAAAAACCAGCATCAGTGAAACTTCGAAAACTATGACTACAAAACCTAAAATTTGCTAGAAATTTCAGTTTTCAAAACGTCAGAGAGATGAACAATAATCTGGTCTGAAAAATATAGGAAATTTTTTTTTTCTGATCTTCTTTAACCTCTTTTCACTTCAAGCAATAAAAATTGCCTCTATCAGAATTTCTATAATTTTTGTTTGAATTTATTTATTATTTTCTTACTACTTTTTTGTTAGAAGAATTAGTAGTATTTTAATTCCTAAAAATCAAGTACTTTTCAAGTACCCTATGGCAGAATTCAAGGACTTTCAAGGTTTTAATGTATCGTGGGAGCCCTGATTACATAAAATGCCTGTAGAAAAGAAAAGTAATTTTTTTCTTTACTTTTCATAAGAAAAATCTTTCTGTAAGAACTCTGTAATGTCCTGCTCAATGATTATGCCACAAGGAAAGACCTCATCTGCACAATCCAAGTGCGTATATACAAATACTGATTATATGACATGAAATGCAAGAAAGAGAGAAGGGAAAAAGAATTACCCGATGTGGTGCCACGATAGCAGTAAGAGATCTTTCGTCTAAATCCTGAGGAGGCGGTTGATGTCTATCATCAGGAGGCATATAGGGAGCTTCGTAAGCAGGAAGAGGCTGAAAAGTAAGGAGTAGACTACATCAATGGATTGTTATATACAGGGTACCTGTTACATTTCAGATTTTCAAATTCATGACTTTCCAGGAATAATTCAAAGAACTTTTCGTGACTTAACGAAGTTACTATTTTCTCCCGACAAAAACAGAATAAATTTAAAAAGCATTATAATAACATTCATTGAAATTATAGGTATAACTAAAACAGTTATACTCTGCATCTTTATATTTATAGATTTTCAATTTAAAAAACAGAGTAAAGAAAGAGTTGAAACAATAAAATAGCTTAAAAAAATACAAAAGCAAATAATTTATTTCCTTTTTTTTCTGCAGAATTATAATCTAAAGATACTTTGCCTGTTCATCGGAAAGGAAAAAAATACTCCTGATTTCGATGTTCTCACTTTGGAATTTAAAAAAAATTCGCCGACAGGCTTGCTTCAGCTAGAATTTTAAATGGATAAAATAAAAAAAATAAATAATAGTAAAAATTCTGAAATCACAGAAGTTTAAAAGATAATTCATTCCAGAAATGTTTTTTCATTCATTTTTTGAAAGAACACCATAATTTTTAAAGAACATGATGAAAACATTTTATATTTTAATAAAACAAGACTGAGTGGGGATTTTGTTAGAAATTCAGATATTCAGAGCACTTTGAAATTAGGGAGAGGGGTAAAATCCATTCTGAAAACTTGGTGACCTATTTCAATGATTTTTCGGTGACCTAAATCTATGACTTTCCATGACTTTTTTTTAAAAAATAGTTAAAATCATGACAAATTTTGTTCAATACCAAAATTCATGATTTTTCATGACTTTCCAGGCGCGCGGAACCCTGTCTACAATAACTCCATATATTTTATTCGATAATTTATTTGATTTGTTAAAATAAATATTTAATTTGATAATTTAGTCAATGGCAAAATTATCAAGTCAAAAATTTTCCAATAATTTATTTCATTCATTTTTATTCAGTTATCATTATGTGTAGATAATTTTCCTTTTTGAAGACTTCTATAAGAAAAGAAAAGGTTACAAGTATTTCATCAATATGAAATTGAAATTTGTATTTTACTCAATCTTGCATGCATTTTGTCATGCATTTTTTTTTAAACATAAAAAATCTAAGAAATAATCTTAAAAGGATTAAACACAGGGTACAATAATACAAATTACCAAATTCAACTTGGAGCCAGGTTTGATCTATCCATTTAAAGTTTAAGGAAAAGAACTTTGCCCACTTCAGAATGATTATTCAATTCTACAAATACTCATTACTAATTGCAACAATTACTCATTTTGTTGTGATCTAATAGAACACAAATAATGCTTTTTAACTACTTATTTTTTTAAATATTGTATTGAATTGATTATTATTTTATTGAGATCTTATTATTTTATTCAGAACTGTATTGAATTTTTAAAATATTGTATTGTATTGAATTGAGTATTTTGATCACAATATTTTAAAAAATACTGTATTTTTTAAAATATTGTAATCAAAATACTTTATTTTGTTTAATAAACTTATCAAAAGATTGTAAGTATGATCAAACATACATTAAGTAAAGTTTCTTTGAGTTAACTTTCAAATTAATTATTAATTATGGACCAATCTTCTGGGACCAATCTACCAAACCAGGAGCCATATTTTCCCTTAGGGAAAATAAATAAACCTTTACTGGTAGCTTTAATCAAATGAAATTTTTAATCCATCTGAAATTGAACTTGTCCCGCTCAATTTAAGAATAAACCTGAATATACCTTATACCTGAATATACGTGATTTCGAAATATTGGTTAAAAAAATTGTTATTAATTGTTTCAAAGACTTGTTCAAGTCGGTATACAAACATAACTGACAACATGATAGGAAAAAATCCAGTAAATTCTATGAAATAATATAAATTTCATGATAATTGTTGGGATTTTATAATCATCAAAATAAAAAAATTGCAATATTTTCCAGCTATAATTGACATTAAACATACCTGAAATGCNTATTTTAAAATATTGTAATCAAAATACTTTATTTTGTTTAATAAACTTATCAAAAGATTGTAAGTATGATCAAACATACATTAAGTAAAGTTTCTTTGAGTTAACTTTCAAATTAATTATTAATTATGGACCAATCTTCTGGGACCAATCTACCAAACCAGGAGCCATATTTTCCCTTAGGGAAAATAAATAAACCTTTACTGGTAGCTTTAATCAAATGAAATTTTTAATCCATCTGAAATTGAACTTGTCCCGCTCAATTTAAGAATAAACCTGAATATACCTTATACCTGAATATACGTGATTTCGAAATATTGGTTAAAAAAATTTTTATAAATTGTTTCAAAAACTTGTTCTAGTCGGTATACAAACATAACTGACAACATGATAGGAAAAAATCCAGTAGATTTTATGAAATAATATAAATTTCATGATAATTGTTGGGATTTTATAATCATCAAAATAAAAAAATTGCAATATTTTCCAGCTATAATTGACATTAAACATACCTGAAATGCTGTGTATTATGTATACTCATAATTTCTAATATTAAAAAGCATTTTAATGCAAAGATAGTTAAGATTTTTTAACTTATTTAAAAAAGTGAGTTCTGCATAAAAATAAACTGAACATTTTAGAACAACAAAAAATAAAAAATTCGAACTGATTTAAGGTTAAATGAGGTTTGCTTCATTATGTATTAGTAATACTTATTTAAATAATTCAAGTAATAATCTGTACAAAAATTCTATTTCAATGAGGAATTTCTCAGGAAATTTTTCTCAAATTTAGGGAATTTTCTAAAATGTACAAAAATTAAGAGAATTTTAATTAAACCAGTAGACTGTGAGAAATTGGAAAATTCCCATAGTCTACTGAAAAATCCAGTAGAGTTGGCATATATGTACAAAGCAGATTTGCCAAAAAAAAGTATTTTTGCCAT
This sequence comes from Parasteatoda tepidariorum, assembly GCF_043381705.1. Lineage (NCBI taxonomy): Eukaryota > Metazoa > Arthropoda > Arachnida > Araneae > Theridiidae > Parasteatoda > Parasteatoda tepidariorum. Next base: position 85,916,662 of record NC_092213.1, on the reverse strand, counting down.
CGGCGGATATTTAATCTGCAAAAAAAAAAAAAAAAATTTCTAAATTTATTCAACTAATATGGAGAAATTTGAGAATATATGGGTAAACAGGAGACTTGGCAGGTACGCAGTCTGTTAGTTAATAAGAGTTGTTTGCTTTCTACCTTCTATTTCTACACAACTTATACCTCAACTTATTTCAACTTTACATTGTCCAAATGAGAAGAGAAAAAAAATTTCATTCAGAAATTTGTGATCCTGTATGTTTAAGCACTCATGCTTTTGACTGTTCTCTCGCTTGATATTAGCTTTTTAATGCAATGCAGAAAAAAACTTTTTTTTTAAACAATTGGTGTTTTATTTAAAATAGATAGCACAAATAGAAAGTGATATTGATAGAAACAACAAAGTTAAACCACTACCATTTCCAAAATTTGTAGAAGGCTTTTAAAACTTTGAGGAACTTTCTGCATTCACAAGAACTAAAGAGAAAGTAATATCCAATCAAATTTTGAAAATTTATTACTTGAGCTTTTTGAAAATTTATTGTTGAGAAGGAAAGAGTGTTATCTAACTAAAATTTTCAAATAAATAAATGTGTTTATTCCTCTCCCTTTTGCAAGCACGTAATTGCTCAATTAAAAAATTAAATATAATATTTTTCAAAGTCTATTACTTTTCTTGCATTTTGAAGTCGTTATTTGATATTTTATGTGACATATATTTTGTGACATACATGTTTTTTGCCACATATAAATTTTATGTGACATACATTTGTTTTCCCATATGCATAGCTGCTAATATGGATCAGAAATATTTTAACAAATAATATAAATTTCATAATAATTGTTGCAGAATGTACTAAATATTTTACACATAGGGAATTTTTGGGATTTTTGTAGTCATCAAAATAGCAAAACTGCAATATTTTCCAATTATGATTTTACGTCTAACATACTTGAATTGTCATGTACAGTCAAACCCAGCTATAGTGAACCTTCAAGGGAACGAAATTTCGGTTCATTATAACCAGGACAACACTAAAACCGTTCGGCAAACAATTCTAACTAATAGTTCCAAACTCCCCCCTTTTATTACACATTATCTAAATAAATGATCAATGAAATGAAAGAAAAAAATGACTGAAAAATAATAAGTAGTAACAAAAATGTGTCAACTTTTATTATTTATTACTCTTCATCTTGCGTACCAAAATAATTAGTAAAGTTTAGCCAATGAGCAATCCTCAACATCAGATTAAGAAACATTTCCAGACTCTAAAATAATTTTTCCTGAATTTATGTTATTCCGCTTTTTAAACCTGTCTAACTAGAAATTTGAGAACATAAAAGTAGCCTCACCAAATGGCTCAGCAAATTCATCGGCTTTGACTTGAAGCATTTGTCTAGATCAGTGGTTTCCAACTGGCGGCCTGCGAACTTTTTTTTGCGGCCCGCGAACTAAAATATATTAATTGTCATTTTTTTTGTGGACAATTTTCGTAATTTTTTTTTATGGGTTTAAAATACTTTTCTCGTTAATAAAAACCTAATTTCTTTGTTTCTGTGAAATTTAACATACCAACGGTGCAAAAAAATTCATTTCTCAGATTTTGCACCCAAGAAAACATTTATTCAAATACAAAAATAATCGTGTATGTTGCTCTTTTTTATTTCATTTTTTTGTATTTTGTGAACATAATTTAGCATGTGTGTATCAGAAATTTTCTCGAAGAAATTCTCCGATTTAACTTTTTGAAACCACTAATTTTGGACAAAAATATTTACAGACACATGTGTAAATTTTAAATTCAAAATGTAAATATCTATTCTCTGGAGGTTGCAGCAGACACTCATTGAACATTTCATGTGCTACTATCTAAGTTTTAATACCAACATTTTTAAAGTTTTATATCTTAACAATAAGATATCTGTTGCACAATAATTGTTTAATACATAGGTGCAAATTAAAGTTATTGTAGCCCGAATTTTTTAATATGCAATTAAATATTTTTAAAAATCTACTTTTTATTTTAATTTGTAATTCAATAATTTTGTTTTGTACAAAAATCTGACAGCAATATTTAATATTCCTTCAAACATAAAAGTGTGCTACATAAAATTTTGATAACGTTGCAGCCCGCCATTTGATGTGTTTTTAATTGTGGCCCCCGGCCTCACGTAAGTTGGAAACCCCTGGTCTAGATACTGGAGGGTGGTAGCTTCTTTGAATGCTGAATCAATTCAATAATGACGCAAACAAGAAAAAATGCTTATTGCTACATTCTATGCTGCAGATGGTATTTTAAAAATCGGTATATGTGTTTATTTTGAAGTAGAAATTTCAAAATTATTGCAAAAAAAATGAGGAAAATAAATCAGTCGAAGACAGAAAAAAGTTCATACTATCCAACTTCCTCTCTTTTTCGTTTCACTATATCCACAATAAATATATGTGCATGTAGCAAGGCACGGGAGCGACCATTTCGTTCACTATATCCGGGTTCACTAAAAACTGTGTTCACTATACCAGGGTGTAACTGTACTATGTTTACTCATAATTTCGAATATTAAAAGGCATTTAATTCATCAAAGATAGATAATATATAAATATAGTTTTTTTAAAATTAATTTAAAAGGAGAGTTCTGTAAATTTACAACGAAAAAAAGTTTTAAAACTGATTTCTATAAATAAGGATCACTTCATTATGTATAAGTAATACTTATTTAAACATTCCAGCAAGCAATCTGAGCAAAAATTCTATTTCGATAGGAATTTTTTCAAATAAACTAACTTAATTTTAGGGAATTTTCTAAAATGCACAAAAACCAGGAGAATTTTAAGGAGAGAAACCCCACCATAGAATCGAGTTAACATGTCTTATATACTAGTGAATTGGAATTATATTTTTGCAGTGGTAGATACGCTACAGTAACACCCCCCCCACCAGAATTATAGCTGTGATTGAATTCAATAAACGGGTACTACTAGTCGATTCATTGCTGTTTTGTGTGAGAAGCTGGGAGAGCTGTATTAAGATCACCGTACTTTCGAGTGCTAATCGCGAGAGCTGCTTTAAGTTCACGGTCGTCGTTACTCCTGCGCTGCCTTTAGCGTTCTAGTGAATACGTTGCACGTGATCGAGACTGAGAAGTAACAGTGCAAGGAGATGGATAATGTCGCAGTCACGAGTAGAAAGTCAACTGTTCACTGAGGACCATCCATTGAAGTAAGACGTATTCAAATCGTAGTGGGTGCACTTTTTTCTTCACATCACATCCGAAGGTCACCAATGTGGGGAGAGTAGTTATCGTCAATGCCATCGATGAAGAAAAGGTACCCCACCATAGAATCGAGTTAACATGTCTTATATCAGTGACATGCATGAATAAAAATGGGTGAGAATTTCTAACCCTTTCTCAAAAACAGGGTGAGATTTCAAAAAGTTAAGTGAGATATCTAAAAACTAAAAAAACACAAAAACTCTTAAAAATCAGTTCTTTAATTACAATATATTTTTAACGTTACCTATTTTTTAAAACATTGAACATTTTTGGTGCATCATAGAAGATTTTGCCTTTACAAGGTATTTGTCCATCCTACATTAGTTCATAAAAAATTTGAATGTCTTAGATGAAGTAACCTTACCTACGGTAGGTTGCAGAGAAATGTGTTCTGAAAGGGGTTCCGTGGTTGTGTTCTGTTGTTCGAAAAGGTTCAGAACAATACTGGTAAATAGGGAAGCTAGATAATGGGGCAGATGTTGAAAATAATGAAAGATCCACGAAGAAAAGTGAAACGGATTTCATTCTAAATGGCGTAATTCGAAGCTATTTCCAAAATGCGAGAAATTTACGAATTTTGAAATTGATTTATAGAATGCGCAAATTTCTCACGGTAATCATTTTTTAATGCGAGAAAAGAAAAAAAATATGTGAGATTCTCGCGTTCTCGAGCTGTAGTGAAAACAGTGTATACACTAGTGAATTGGAATTATATTTTTTTTAATGGTAGATACACTACACATATGTAAGGAATTATCCCATGAGATTAAAATAGTGATCACGGAATATTACCGGTTGCAAAGGACTACTTGTGGGCCCCTCTGATGGGAAGTCTTCAGAATGTGGAATTTCAACGTCCATGGAGGTGGTCTGTTGTTGTTGCTGTATGGATGAGAGTTGTTGCAGTTGCCTCAAAAGGTCTGGATTGGAAAGGAGGTTCTGAGAAATGCTATAAAAAAGAAACATGGCATTAACACACATAATATAAGTCATATTTTTATATTACAAGGTAGCTTATTTCTGGTATGTCAGCAGCGTTGTCACTCAAACATACCTGCATAGCTGCCAACATGGATACAGGGTTGCCACAGAAAAAAATGAACAAAATAGTTGCTTTTAGTAGCCTAGAGCATGAAAATAGTTGCCAGAATAAGGACAAAAATAAGACAAAAATTTTATTAAATGACTTAATTGTCATACACCATGATCCATTTAGTCAAGTTGGTGGCAAATATGATAATTTTTATATAAAAGTTAGTGTTCTAGCTCTAAATTTTTATATTAAAAAAAATTATCATATTTGCAAAAAATTAAATACTTTTAATTACTAGAATTCATTCAAAAAATACTTTTTTATTTAAAAAAGCACACTTATTCTAAGAACTTTTCCCCTTTATAAATAATTGATTTAGCAAATATATATTCTATATATATATATACAGTGAAAAGTCATTAGTCAAACTCAAAATTCATGCATCGTAATATCGTATTAAAAATTCGTTTTTTTAAAATTGTGCAGAATTTCATAGCTAAAACCGTGGAAAAGGCGATCGAGAAACGAAATAGACTTACGATAGAATCTGTGCAAATTGAACGCATTAAAAAGTGATGACTCAAATTTGCAATCTAAAATTTTTTTCATTTTTTAGTGTTTTAATTATTTAATTTTTTTAACATTTTATTATTTTTATTTTACATTTTTTAAGAAAAGAAATTCAGTGTGTTCAGAGGATTTCGCGGTTCGCAAGTTTTCAACCCAATTTATGCTAAAAAACATTGCTAGGAGTACAGAAAAGTCTCCTAATAGTCTCCTTTTCCTGAAAATAGTTGTTGTTTTTTTAGCCTTTTCAGGCAAAATAAGCTTCCATAGTCGTCTCATGCTGAAAATATCCAGTAGATTTTACGAAATTATATAAATTTCATAGTAATTGTTGCATAATACACATAGGGAATATTTTACACATAGCAGGGATGAGATTAGCCAAAAGGCAAAAAAGCTGAATTTCCACGATAGTAAATTTTACGCAAGCGCAACCCTTTAATAATAAATTCCAGACAGTTTAAGGTAATAAATAATGTGTTGACATACAATTGTGTACTAATCTATTATTATATAAATGATTACATTGATACTTAACATTTAGTGAAAATAAAAATTACCAATTGAAAAAATAAAGCTGGAAATTATATTTTTCCTCAGTTCACATAAGAGACAATTATTACTTGAAAAACTACCTGGTTTAGCAAATTAAA
>NC_092213.1:85862920-85910661 GCF_043381705.1 Parasteatoda tepidariorum | reverse complement strand
ACATTGAATTTTAAACTTGCGTGAATACGAATCGCTACATAGGTTTTTAAAAAGGCGTAAATACGAATCACAATATCGGATTTTTAAATCTCGTAAATAAGAATCGCAACGTACAATATTCAAATCGCGTGAATAAGAATCACAACACGCAAATATGAAAAGCTATGTTTGATACTAAAATCGTGTGAATAAGATCGAGATATTAGCAGATTCCAGGCTTGGGAACTTTAAAAGGAAGCAGCGTCGTTTGAACTACAAAAATCGGATCTATCTGGAGGGCGGGTAAAAAAATTCTGAAAATCTTATCTGCTGCGAGTAAAAGGGGAGAAAATAGCTAAAATAAGTAAAAATGAGAAAGGATTGATAGCTATGTAGTTTGAATTTTCTGTTTCTCTTAGAAAATCGGTGAATTTTCTGAATAAGCGGAATACTTATTAAAAAAAGTGAAATTTTTAGAAAATCTGAATTTTTGATAAAAAAAAAGCTGAAATTCAAGAGATAAGTGAAAAAAGCGGAAATCCGCTAAAAAGCGGAAAAATCTCATCCCTGACATAGAAAAACTACAATATTTTTCAGTTATGATTGACATTAAACATACTCGAAAGGTTATGTATTATGTTTACTCATAATTTCGAATGTTATTGGCATTTAATTCCTCAAAGATAGTTAAAACATGTTAATTAATTTAATGAGGGAGTTCTGAAATAAAAATAATTTGAACATTTTAAAACAAAAAAAAAAGTTCTGAACTGATTTTTATAAATGAGGTGCACTATGTATTTGCAATACTTATTTAAATATTCTAGCAAGCAAGCAATGTTCTGTACAAAAATTTCATTTCAATAGGAATTTTTTTTATGAAACTTACTCAATTTTAGGGAATTTTCTAAAATGTACAAAAAGCAGGAGATTTTTAATTAAACCGATAGACCAGGAAAAACTGGCAAAATCCAGTAGAGTTGGCGGCTATGTACCTGATACATCATATGCGTAATCATGTAAGTCAAAAAGAGAAATTCAAAAATTGGAAATAATATAAGCACTTAAATTTAGCAATGTACATAAATCTTAATCTAAAGAAGATTTTTTTAAAACCATTATTTATAATTGCTTTAACTATTTTATAACCGTTGTTAAACAGCAGACCCAATTTTGGGTTAACGGCTACAACTCTGTAGCCTTGTAATTTTGAACCCAATCCAGAAGACAAGGGAACTCCCGGATCAATCAATTATTGGGAGAAATTTGCCTTCGTGGAGTACTTTTGAATAGAACTTACTCGCATTTGCGTTACATGGTGAGGAAAACCACGAAAATGTCCCACGGTTAGCCTGACTGCAAGAGTTAAACTATTAAACCAACATACAGCAGTACTGGCAATAGCACTATCTGTCGAGGAAGAGAAGTATTTTTGCCATCAGCGGATATTTTATTGCCAAATTTGTTTGGTTTTTTTAATTTCTTCAACAAGTATGGAGAAATGTGAGAATATACAGGCTAAACAGGAGATAGTTGTAAAATACAGGAGTCTTCGTTAAAAAACAGGAGTCTTGGCAGGTATGCTCAAATCAAGAAAAAAAATTCCCTGTGCATGGTATACAACCAGGTATAATTCAGGGATGTGATTGACAAAAACACAAAAAAGAGGAAGTTTATAACTGTAGCATTAAACGTGCAAAAGAAAAAATGATATGAATTCAATAGCCAATCTGATAATGATTACATTATTATCTATTCAAATAAATATAAATAAATGGTAATTATGTTCTTAAATAAAATCTTGATTAAAATAATTTTTTTTTAATAATTTAGATAACTTTGAGTAATTATGCATAAGCAGGATTTTATGTATCACATCATTTTAAAAAACATTTCTTTAATGGTCAAAGGACCTTTATGGACTTTCTCATCAGTTCTTTGTTTTTTCGATGGTCTTTTATTAACATGACTGATCTGTAGACTGCGTTTTGCAGACTTTTGATCATCAGTGTTGATAGGACAAGAAAGTTCATTTCTCACACAATTTTTAGAGGCCTTAGATTAAGAATCGCGATGTTGGATTTCAAAATCGCGTGAATAAGAATCGCGATGCTTGATTTTAAAATCGCGTGAAAAAGAATCGCGATGCCGGATTTTAAAATCGCGTGAATAAGGCGATATCGGATTTTAAAATCGCGATGTTGGATTTTAAGATTGCGTGAATAAGAATCGCGATGTTCGATTTTAAAATAGGGTGAATAAGAATCGCGATGTTGGATTTTAAGAGTGCGTGAATAAGAATCGCGATGTTCGATTTTAAAATAGGGTGAATAAGAATCGCGATGTTGGATTTTAAGAGTGCGTGAATAAGAATCGCGATGTTCGATTTTAAAATAGGGTGAATAAGAATCGCGATGTTGGATTTTAAAATCGCTTGAATAAGAATCGCGATGTTGGATTTTAAAATCGCGTGAATAAGAACCACAATGTTTGATTTTAAAATCGCGTGAATAAGAATCGCGATGTTCAATTTTAAAATAGCGTGAATAAGAATCACGATATTGAATTTTAAAATCACGTGAATAAGAATCACGATATTGGATTTTAAAAGCACGAAAATACAAATCGCGGTATTGAATTTTTAAATCGCGTAAATAAGAATCACGATGCATAATTTTTAGAGTCCGTGAATACTTATCGCAACGAGTAATGTTTAAACCGCGTATAAATACGAAAATCGATGTTTGATATTACAACCGCGTGATAACGAATCGCAATATTGAAATTTAAAAATATATATGAATACGAATCGCGACATTGGATTTTAAACTAGCGGGAATATGAATCGCGATATTGGGTTTTAAAAACGTTTAAATACAAATCGCGATATTGGGTTTTAAAAACGCTTAAATACAAATCGCGATATTGAATTTTTAAATTGCGTGAATGGGAATTGCGAGTAATGATTTTTAAATCGTGTAAAAACGAATCTCAACAAGTAACTTTTAAATCAGTTAAATACGAAAATCGATGATTTACATAAAAATCATCTAAATAAGAATCGCAATTTTAGCAGATTCTGGCCCAGTTCCTAATATTTAAAATTCTGCATATCAGCCAAGCAAAAGAAATCAAATATCAGCGGCCGAAACGAAACTGCTTAGGACTTTTTTCCAATCTATAGCGGAAGTCACGGTAGTCAAGGCTACGGCGTACATGCCGAAATTCTACCTATTTTCTTCTGAAGATCATTTTCTCAGGAGGCTACTGCAGAGGGGAGGAGAGTTCGTCGCAAGTCCGACTAGTTTATCGTTCGTTCGACTCCCCAAAAGTTTTTGGAACATGGTCGGAAATTTTAAAAAGTCTTTCATCCCTGAAAAGATAAGAGAGTAGTGGAGTAGGAGACGGCATTGTTTTACCAAGGTCAACCACTTTTACCCCAGCCAGCAGATTGACATGTGAAGAAAGGTTTATTGGTGGGTTCAATACTTTCGCTCCGCGGAAGAATAAAATTTTCAACAAAATATCATTTACTGCATAAAAATTTTTTTCGCGCGGAAATTTATGAAGAAAGAGCGGAAGATATAGAAAAATCTGAAAAAAGCGGAAATCAGCGGATCCGCGGAAGAATCACATCCCTGATAATTGTGCCACAAAGTAAAAAACTCTGAAAACTTTATGAGCGAAAAATCTATATCAATACCATACATCTTTCATATTTAACACAATTTTTTAACAGGGTGTGTAGCCAAATCTTCCAGCAAAAAATAAGCATCTTTTAAGTATATTTTAAGCCCTCAAAAAATATTTTTAATCACTTTACAATAAAAAAAAAATAAAAAAATCATAATTACATACCCTCCAACTTATGAGGATTTTGAAAATAATTCTTTCTAGTGGTAGCGAACCAAAGTATAAATCTTTAAAGCAAATGGATCTCTTATAAAACTTTTATCAGAACTTAAGAACCTAGCCATATGGCCTGCACTTTTATAAGTAATAGTGGACAAGTTACGCTAAAATTAATTTTTTTTAAATATTAAGACATTAATTTTGCTACCGTCTGAAAAGAAGATTTCGGAAACTACGGAAATTCCGTAGCAGTTGGAGGGTATGTAATTAGGATTTGTGCAGCAATAAAAATTATTTTTTTCTATTACTTAAAGTTCTTAATTTATAAACATAGTAGAGTCAATAAAATTCAAAAACATTTTCAAAAACTTTACATCATCATAAAATAACTATCTGATAAATATTGCAGAGAAAATAGTGAAAATCATGCATTTTTTGTAATTTAGAACAAACAATCGATACGGTAAAGAAAAAATCTCTTTCGAAAAGATAGAAAACTAAGCACTTTTTGCAAACCCTGAGTAAAAAAAGCACCTTTAAGGGCTTTTAAAAACTTGAATAAAAAATAAACACCTTTAAGCACTATTTAAAAACGCTATGCACCCTGTTCAAACTAACATTTATAATGAATTTTTTAATCATTCGAATACGAATCACTAGATGGCGTGAAGACGAATCACAATATTTAGTTTTTAAATCAAGAATAAAAATTCAAAAATCGATGTTTTTTTTTTATGACAAACGTGCTTAATACGAATTGCAATATTGGATTTTAAAAACATGTGAATATGAATTGTGGAATTTGATTTTAAACTCTCAAGTATGAATTGCAATATTGGGTTTTAAAAATGCACAAATACAAATCCCGATATTGGATTATCAAATCACATGAATAGAATGTGTCATGTACGATTTTTAGATTACGTGAATAAGAATCACAATACAGTTTTTAAATCAGTTAAATTCGAAAATCGCTGTTCAATATTAAAATCGCATGAATAAGATTCCGGATATTAGCAGATTCGGGCACTGTACCAAATTTTCAAAATAGCGAAAATCTGCCAAACCAAAACAATCAAATTGGCAGAAAAATCACGTAGGACGCAATTATTTATGCAAATTGGTTTTAAAAAAATTTATGTAAACATCTCGTTAACGGGTTTTAGCCAAAGTTTCATCGAATTATAAGTGTTGATTTGCAGAAGTCAGCGAACCAATAGTCTTGAGATATGCGGAATTGGCGCAAAACTCACACCCACTGCTTCTTGTTTTTGAATCCGGAAGAATGATACAAAGACCCCGGAGTAAATTCACCCCTGATACACAATATATTAAGAGCAGGGATGAGATTGGCCAAAAGCCAAAAAAGCTGAATTTTCACGCGAGTAAATCTTACGAGTAAATCAATCGTTTAATAATAAATTTCAGACAATTCAAGATAATAAATAATTATGTGTTGATATAAAGTTAATTGTGTACTAATTTATTAATATAGGTATAATTATATCGACCCTTAAGATTTTGCAAAAAGTAAAATTACAAATTGAAAAAATAAAGCTGGAAATTATATTTTTCTTGAGTCACAAAGGAGTCAATTATTACTGCCTAGTTTAGCACACTAATCTATTGAGAACATACATTAACATTTTTTTTTTTTTTATTAAAAATTACTAATACGTGATTTATAGCAAAAATAATCAGCAACATATTCTCATCCAGTTTGGCTGATGTTGTAATGCCTATATACCAAAAATCGTCGATAGAACAACTGCCACCTATATAGTAACTAATTCAAGAAAAAAACTTACTTCTTATAATAGTTGTGATAAAGGATTTTGAAATCGCGAGAATACAAATTGCGATCTTGGATTTTGAAATCACGTGACTACGAAACTCAATATTGGATTTCAAAAATGTGAAAATACAAATCATGTTGCCTTATTTTTAGATCGCGTAAATACGAATCAAGATGCATAATTTTTAATTAACTGAATACGCACCCAAAGCCTAATTTTTAAATCACGTGTAAATACGAAAAGTGATGTTTCATATTACAACCACATAAAGGAATCACGACATTGGATTTTAAACTCACGTGAATACGAATCACTACATAGGAATTTAAAAACGCGTAAATACAAATAGCGATATTGGATTTTTAAACCTCGTAAATAAGCAATGTACGATTTTAAAATTGCATGAATAAGAATCGAAATGCACAACTTTTAAATCAGGTGAATAAGAAAATCGATGTTTGATATTAAAATGCAGTGACGTCTGACTTACGAAAATATGAGATATCTGATAAAAATGAGGAAAATCTTATTTTTTGCTCGTAGAAGTGGAGAAAATAGCTAAAATTATTAAAAATGCGGAAAGGTTGGCAGCTACGTAGTTTGAATTTTCTGTTTATCTTTAAAAATCGAAAAGAAATATAATTATTTCATTTTAACGGTTGGATTTTCAGAAAAAGCGGAACATTTATATGAAAAAAAAAGAAAAAAAACTTGCATAATCGGAGTTTTTGATAAAAAGGCTGAAATTCAAGAGACAAAAGCAAAAAAGGCGGAAATCCGCTAAAAAGCGGAAAAATCTCATCCCTGTAAGAGGAAACACAGACACTGTAGTCTTGTGTGTGAGCTATATTGGGCAAGTTTTATATAATTGCTAGAAAATCTTGAAATACAAACCAACTCAACAAACTTAAAACAAGTAATGCTATAGTAAATTAAATAGTTTAGTATAGCTAATTAAATTAGTAACATACATTATAATTAAAAGTATCTTGCAGAAAGAAATTTGTGCTAGAGAGTTTAGCCGCAGATAGCTCGAAAAAATTCTGCCACAGGGTATAAGATATGAGGGAACAGTAAAAACATACCTCAGAGCTAATGCATTTGGTGTATTTTGAAGGTTGTCTTCATTTTTTGGAATGTCTTCTTCGTCTTCATCTCCATAATCAAAATCTAATAATTTCTAGTAAAAAGGAAAGTGATACATTAACACATTTAAACAGTTTTATTTTCTGGCTTTAAAAAAATAAGCTATAACTACCTACAAGAAAACCCTTTAAAATTATTCATCTAAATATTAAATCATTTTCCTAGGGTTAATTATTTGAAGAAGAAAAATGGGACAAGTAACTGGTGCTCCTTATAATTATACATAACTACAATTTCACTTTCTCTTATTATAAAAACATTGAAGACCATTAAATATTCATTTCAGTTTTTTTATTAAAGTCAGATGAAATTTTAGTTTTTACTGTTTATAACAGGAAACATATATAAGTTTAATAAATATAGTAAATAAATGTGTGTGAAAACAAAAAGATTAATAAACTTGTTCCTTTTATATTACTGCATTTATATTTCATAATGCTTGAGCTAAAAATTGTGAAACGCTATGTACTTAACAATAAAGATTCAAATGTGTATTAATGATAATGTGTTATTTAAACCTAATATAAAATACATACAACAAAATTAAAATAACTTTTTGGATTTATTTCTATTTTTAAGCTTATTAATAAATAAAAATATTTTCACAGCAATATGAGCAATAAATGATAATTTTATGAGCAATAAATGAAAAAACCTAATTTCCCCCGGGTTTTTTCAAATAAAGCCCAATTTTACCCGGGTTTTTTCAAATTCACTGCTACATTTATGCTACTCTGACTGCTACATTTTAGATTTTCAAATTCATGACTAATTCCAACAATTTTTCATGAATGAACGAAGTTATTATTTTCTCCGACAAAAACACAACAATAAATTTTAAAAAAGTATTATAATAACATTCATTAAAATGATAGGTATAACCAAAACTGATATATTATGCCTCTTCATATTTATAGATTTTAAATTTAAAAACGTAAAGAAAGAGTTGAAACAATAAAATAGCTGAAAAAAATGCAAAAGCAAATAATTTTTTTTTCTTTTTTTCTGCAGAATTTTATTCTAAAGATACTTTTCTTGTTCATCAGTAAGGAAAGAAATACTCCTGATTTTCCTGTTTTCATTTTGGAATTTAAAAAATTCGTCGATGATTGCTTTGCTTCAGCTAGAATTTTAAATTAATAAAATAATAAAAAATACAAATTCTTAAATCACAAAAGTTTAAAAGATAATTCATTCTAGACATTATGCTTTTTTTCTTCATATTTTGAAAGAACACCAAAATTTTTAAAAAACATGATAAAAACATTTTATATTCTAATAAAATATGACTGTGAGTGATGATTTTGTTATGAATTCAGATATTCGGAACAAGATAAAAATGGGAGGGGGTGGATTTTTCGGCAATCTAAATCCATGACTTTCCATGCTTTTGTTTAAAAAAAATAGTTAAAATCATAACATTTCATGACAAATTACGTTCAATAATGAAATTCATGACTTTCCAGGTGCGCGGATATCCTGTATGTTAAAGAATCAACACAAAAATATGGTAAATATATAGGTGTATCATTTCTTTTGGGGTACAAAAATTATTTTTCAGGGAAAAGTATTTTGTGAAACTACCCTTTTTCCTAAAGTTGAATTTGCGAAGGTACCGCTAAATGGTAGTAAATTTGGCCAAGCCAGTAAGTTTTTTCTTTTATTTACTAGACTAGAACCCAGTTTTTCAATGTATCAGCAATCCTTACTTAAATAGGCCATTTGGCAGCAATTTTAATGAAAATCTAAAATAGTTACTTTGTTAAACTTGACTGTATTTTCCTCACGCTCCATTTTGTAACGCTCTTCTTTTATAGCATTAGACATCTCTGATTTCATGAATTTCTCTAAGTTTTTAGTGGACATCTATGGGAAAAAGTAGAAAATATAGTACAAAACATACCCTTTTCAATAATACACATCATAGTAGGAATTCAAGTAAAAAAATGCAAATCAATTCATGATAAATAAAAACCTCTGAGCCGAATACCAGAAAATATATAGTGGTCACATTTAGGAGTAAAAATAAAAAAACGTTTGTGTACTCTGCGAAAATTAAATTTACTTTAAGAGGAAACAACAATTACTGTGCTCTTGTGTGAGATATATTGGGCTAACTATATTCCTTAGTTTTAAAAAACAGCTGAACGTACTTAAATAATGCTATAGTAAATGAAATAGTTTAGTATAGCTGAAATATCATGGTTAAATATCCCATAAAGCTTTGAGTGGTCACCATTTTTTAAAAGACGGAAATAAGAAACAAAATTCCCTGTATTTTCCCAATTTGTTAAGAAGAAATCAAAATTCCCTGCATTTTCCCTCTTATTTTAAATGAATTTTAAATTTCCTGTATTTTCCAGGTGTTCCCTGTTCTCCTTGTGAAGTGGCAACCATGGTATAGTTTGTCTAAAGTAAGAACTCCCCTAGCAATTCGTCTAATCCCGTTGCGGTGACTATGGTAACAAAGTATAACTATTTCAAGTAGGGGTCAATGTTTAGGACAGGTTTCGGGTTGGGTCAGCCAAAGAAAGGGAATCTTTTCGGTCTATTGTGTTAGCTATAAAGTGAAGAAAAGCTACCTTCCTGAAATGCACTATTCTTTTTTTTAAATAGAAGCAGACGGCCTCAGACTTTGTGGCAGGGTGAGTTCTTACCGTAGACAAACTATTCATGTGTGTGGGAGTACCTAGTTGAGGAAGACTTCATAATCACGCATACGTTTAGCTGATGGAATTAGGTGGAACATTGTGGGGAGAATTGAAACAGGTCAGTCTCAAATCCAGATTATTTATTTTAAGAGTTGTGGTTGAACAACCGACCCAATTTTATGGGTTTACGCCTACTAATGCTCAACTCCGTAGCTTTGTAATTTTGAACCCAACCCAGAAGCTCCTGGATCAAGTATTGGGAGAAATGTGTCTTCGTGGGGGATTTTTTTTAAGGAACTAATCCACATTTGCGTTACATGTTAAAGAAAACCGCGCGAGACCCTCCTACGGTTAGCCTGAAGGCAAGGGGGATATTTCACGTCAGCACTGTGGTCGGTGCAAGCCGCATGCGAAATTCATATCGACCAGCCATCGCTTGGATTTGAATCCAGTTCACCTCATTGGAAGGCACAACGGCCAACAGAATTGCAAAGAGGTGTAACAGTTCTATTGAATTTGATTTCTAGAAACTTTTGTGATCAAGGACTTTTTGAAACGTTTGAACCTTCAATCCCCGGAAACTTCCAGATCACAATTAGCGAAAAATCTGGAAAACCAGATTTTTTCCGGAGCACATTTACCCGATATATTGAATAAACCTGTGTAAATTGAGTATACCTTATATGAGCTGTACAATAATAGTTCTAAATAAAAGAAGACTCACCTCCGCATAGATCCGAGGTTCAGGCAGAGCAGGTTGCTCCTCACTCGCTTGTGGCCATCCTTTCCAATTTTGGGATTCTTTATTCCTTTCATCATACGCTGGGTGAGCTACAATAACATTTTTAGAAATCATTATCATTTACTGAAATAAATATAAGTTGTAGCAATGCAAAATTATGAAGAAAAAAACATTGAAAACTACATAAATTGCAAAAGAATTACATAGCTCATAACTGTGCCACAGTACTTTTGTGCGCCACCAAACTCTCAAAGTGTGCCTTCAAATTTTAGAAATGATATAGTAAAAAATATATTGCTTTTTTTTAATACGAGTAAAGTTTAAATTAAATTTGTTAAAATTAGTTTAAATTAGTTAATATACGCATATATAATATTATATTTACGGTTTATAATTTTTTCACACTTTAAAGGCATGAATATCTTTGACGGCAATAGTACTGTCTCTGAAAATCCTAAAATGTTAAAATAAGTAGGAAATTTAATGACTACTGAAATTATTAAGGCTGAAGACAAGCTCGCAACTAGCAGCGTTTTCGTCCCTTAATGAAACAGAAAAGAAATGCTATATTCCACAAGAACAAATTGTTAAGATAAGGTGTTGTGCATTCTAATTCCTCATAAATCTATCACTCCTTATATCCCCCTCTGCTGACCAGACGAGTGGTGTCTCGCCGTTTAAATCCCCATTCTCTAGCGTCCCCCATGTAAAAGGGGGCAGCCACAAACGATTTATAGCTTACAAATTATCAATTTGTTTCTGTGGGATACCTATTTCATTGAGGGACGAAAAAGTTGCTAGTTGCGAGCTTGTCCTCAGCGTAATTAACAAAAGAAAGCTAAATATTAACCTAAAAAAAAGCTAATTAGAATAAGTTATGCAATTAATAGTTATAAAACAAATCAACAAAGGATAACTAACAAAAACCAGCTAACAATTAATAATGAGCAAAAAAACAAGTTAACAAGGAAACACAAAAAAATAACAGTTAATGTAAAAAAAAAAACTAACAATAACTAAGAAAAAGAAACTAATAATTAATAAATAGCAAAAAAACAAAAAATTAAATTATTTTATTTTATTTATTATTTTATTTTATAGCAATTATTTTACAGCAAAAAAGTTAATTTGTAATTAATCCGTTAATAAATGTGAATTTGAAGTACATATTTTATTTCACATTCAAAATTATTTATTATAAACTATATTACACAGTGTAATATAGGTAAATAAACAACTTTTAAACTTATCTTTTTTCTTGTGTGACGTCAAATTTCAAAATCATTAAAAGTATGCCGCGCCAAAAAAAAAAAAGCTTGAGAATCACTGACCTAAGACTTTCGAGAAAACCCAAGAATCAGCAGAAAAGGCATATTTTTTAATGAAACCAAGGAGTAAAGAATATTTTCAGTATTTTATTGATTAAGTTTATAATGGGGACGAATGTGACGTGTATATATATATACATATATATATACACACATATATATATATACATATATATTAGGGGTCTGTCTAGGTTTTTCTGAGAGATACCTATTTTGAGAAAATTTAAGACATAATTTGTGAAAATTAAAAATTATATTAAAAATCAACACAAAAATGTGGTAAAAATATGGATTTATCGTTTCTTACGGGCTACAGAATTCTAAGAAAAAGTATTTTGTGAAACTACCATTTTTCCTAACTTGTGACGATACCGCTAAACAGTAGTAAATTTGGCCTGGACAGACCCCTGTATGCGTATGTATATATAAATTTATTTCAATTTATTTTATTTACTTAATTTTTTTTTGACTGCTGGTAGTTAAAAAATTGATTTTTTTAAAGAGAAAAACCTAAATTAAAGTACTATAACAATTGATTAGTATATTACCCCATCATAGAATTGCGGGGACACAGCGACATTGTCGCAGAAAGTGACAGAGTTTTTGCAGAAAGATTTTTCATTTGGGAAGGGGAAAATTTTGGTTTTCCTTTCTGCAGAATTTTTTTTTCAAAGATACCTTTCTTGCGCATCAAAGAGGAATGAAATAATCATGATTTTTCTATTCTCATTTGAAATTTTCAAAGAAATCTTCAACTAGAATTTCAAAATAATAATATAAAATAAATTCAGAAATCGCAGAAAGTTTAAAAGATAGTTCACTCTTGAAATGATGATCTTTTTTTCTTTTCTTTAAAGAACACCTATTTTAACTTACCTAGAGTTTCAACCAACACTTATGTGAGTATCTCTTCTTTTAAGGAGTCCTATTCGCGTGATTTGCGATCTTTATTTTGGGAGTAACTGCACGAAATTTATGATTTTTAATTAATGTACGAATTTTAATTTATTATCGTTTATCTTAATTACGAATTTTAATTTGTGCAATGAATTACAAAATTCGAAAGAGGAAATAATTCGTGCATTTTTCCGCCCACAAAACGCGAGAATATTGCATATACTTTTAGAATTAGGAAAATATTACTTTTACAATTAAAAGTTTTTACTCTATACTTTCTTCTGTAGACACAATGTTTCTGCTACTTTAAACTAATATTTGTTAAAATTAAAAGTATTTTAAAGCAAAATATTGCAGCTTATCAATTTTATCGAGAAATTAAGATTGACACTTAATTCACGAAAATCCAATAATTAGAGCAAAAGTCATTCAGGGTTATACCTTTTTTATTTTTTGCGCTAATAAGTTATTAGCGCTAGGGAAGTTGGTTACAGAAAAAATTCTGCCACAGATGGAAAAATAATAAACGTGACAGCTTACAGAAGGAGATTTTTCAGGGGTGATTGTGAGCCCAAGTCAAAATTCCGGAAAAATTTCAACAAAAAAAAATAAATAAATAAATAAATAAAAAAAAACCCCGTTTCAATTGAAAAATTAAAAAATAATTTAAACAAGTTTTTTTCCCCTTTTCTCAGTATTTCTTAGTTTGATTAAAATATATTTAAAATGTTACGCATACCTATACCATTTACACATACCTATGATGACCTGGAGAAGTAATTAATATTTACAAATATGTCTTTCTTTCTTGAGTTTATGATTATAACAACTATTTACTGATAAAAAATGAATATTAATCATGAATATAAGCTTATTAAGTATCTCTCTGGCTCTCCCTTACAAACAAATAAAATAAACTGTGTTTTTAAGTTCCACCTTTGAAAATTTGATTTCCGGAAGTTTTTGTGATCAAGGATTTTTTGAAACGTCTGAACCTTCGATCTCCGGAAACTTCCGGATCACTGTTAGCAAAAATTCCGGAAATCCGGATTTTTTCCGGAGCACAATCAGCCCTGGATTTTTAGAAATGTTACAATTTAATTAAATAGTTGATAAAATAACTCTGCAAAATAGCATGGACAGGTAATTAAAAAAAATTATTTTAAGATTAAGACGATAGATAAAATGTTGAGAAATTTTAAGATGCTTAAAAATATTGACTGCATATTCGTGTTAATAATTATAAAACTTATACTGAAGAAATTGATAAATATATCATTCCAAATCTACATCTACGTTTGTATATCACATAAATTGTATCAATTTAAAGAACAAACTAAACAATAAAATTAAAAAAAGCTGGTGTATAATCACATTCTTTAAAAAAACATGCTTTTATAAAACTCTATATTTGTTGAACAAAATATTTTTTAATCAATAAAATGTTTTATTCAAATCTCTTTATTATATTACAAATAAATTTTCAGAAGTTAAAAAGAAGCATCGTATTTTATAATTTTTTTTAAAAAAAAGAGGATTTAGCAGTCGGTTATTAGAGAAGAAAATAAAAGTTTCTCTTAAGCTATCTACATTTAAATATTAATCACCCCATTAAAATATATTGTTGTTGCCAATTTTTTTTTCTTTCAAATTATCTATTTTAATATTTCTTGGCTTCACTAAATGAAAACTGTTTGAAGCATTAGATTTTGCAATAGAAAAATACATAGATTAATATTGTACTTTGTGTAATGACTTACAAAGTTCGAAAGAGGAAATAATTGGTGCATTTTTCCGCCTTACAAAATGCGAGAATATCGCCAATAGTATTAGAATTAAAAAAATATTACTTTTACAATCAAAAATTTTTATACATTTTTATTCCATACTTTCTTCTGTAGACCCAACGTTTCTGTTTCTTTAAATTAGTAATTGTTATAATTAAAAGTATCTAAGAGCAAAATATTAGTTCTAGGGAAGTTAAATCATAAAAATCAGATTCTTTTTATTTAAATCAGATTTTTTTAAATTCAAATTCCCTGAAAGAACTTTGATTTATGACTCAAATATTTTATAAATACTTAATCAAAATTAAATTAATATTAAAACTATATTATAACAATATTTTAGACGCTCTAACTACCTAAAACAATTTTTTGTTATAATACATAGCTACCATTTTGAAACAAACGCATGATTGAAATTTAAAGACTAGATGAAATAGAGAACTTAAACCCTATTTTTGGCATATTAGGGTAATTCCTTTTTAAGATAATCTCAAGCTTTAGAAATATACATTTTCCATCAATAAAACAAATTGTAGATTTTAATTTCATGCTTTTTCAATCAAAAGGTAGAATTTTAATTATTATTTGTATTTTTCGTGTAAAAAGAATTCATGTTTAAGAATTAATTTCAACAGCTATGCAAGTCTATATTAAGACAGCATTAAATGTTTACTTTAATCTTTCAATCTCAAATGTTTACTTTACTTTCAATCTCAAGAATCAAAAGATTTTTAAAAGTGTAATTTCAAATGTGTTGGAATTTAACACACACCAAGCAAAATAATTTTGTTCACTAAAATTATTAAATGTAACAATTTAAATTTTAAAACTGGGAAAAGAAAATATTAAAGTATCAATAATTTAAAACACTGTTTTTTAACTTTTTAAGTCAATATATGTATATATAAGAAATCAATTGATTTAAATCAATGATTTTTTTTAAAAAAAAATCATTTGATTTAAATCGTGATTTAAATCAACAAACCCTGTCATAGAGGTCTCTAAATATCACCCAACTCTGTTTATATTTATAATTAGTGATAATAAAGTAATAATTGATAGAGATTAGAATTACACAGCATTACAGTACAGCAAGTTTTAAACTTGGTTGACCACAAAAAATTTCTACCTAAGTATAGCCTCCTCTTAAGAATAAACATAGACAACAAAAGAGCACATCTTGCCTTGGATATTAACAGGGTGAGTAGCCAAATCTTTCAACAAAAAATAAGTACTTTTTAATTTCACAAAAAATATTTTTAAGCCACTACATACATTATCATGATAAAATAACTAGTTTCTGACAAAGAACTTTTTCTTGATTATATTAGCATTATAAAATGATCATGAGATTTTTCGGTTAGATACCAGAGGGTGGAAAATGAAGCCGGAAATTGAGAATATCGTGCAAAATGCAGCCAGAGTTGCACACTCGCAAACATTTAATCAAACATGCAATATGATTGGAGCGGTCATATGCTACAGACCAACTGTATGTCGAAATAGATTGTTGAATAAATTGTGGAAATGTTGAATAGAACAATGTGAAAACAACACTTTTGCATAATACGTGGAGAAAATCGACATGGTAAAGAAAAAAATCTTATTTTCGGAAAGGGGAAATTAAGCACTTTTTAAAAACACTCAATGAAAAAAGCACCAAAGGGCTTTTAAAAAACGAATATCGAAAATATGCATCTTTAAGCACTTTTCAAAAATGCTATGCACCCTGATTAATATTTACTTATCAGTTAGAATAAAAAAGAGAAAATATTTTAAAGTATGTACTCACATTTGAGTGGACTTTCTTTTATTTCAGTCTGAATTTCATTAGGCCCTAAATGTAAAAGCAACAAATTAAAAATAAAAACATAACTCCAGGCTCCTAACCTAGAGCATAATTTCAAATCAGTAGCAGAATTTGTTGCTACTAAAAAATACTTGAAATGAATACACTCGAAACTCGTTAACGAGAAATTTGTGGGACTATTATTATTTCTTCTTATTAAATTATTTCTTGTTAACCAAATTTCATCTTATTCGATACATCATGAAAACAATTTATTAAATACTATTAACCCTTTGATGGTTATGAATGAGTTCGGCTCGCAATCAAATCGTGCTGATGAGACGAGCTCGTTCGCCATTATTATTCTGCATTGATTATGTTAAGAAAGAATCCTACTCGCGAAAAAAAAAATTTTTTACCTTGCTCTTTTTATGCTTATCTTGGAGCGTTCTTTTTTATGGTGTTTGTAAAGTACGATAGCTCAAAAGCGAAAGTTAGATAATTATGATGATGATTATGATTGTTAAAGATGTTAGGTAATTACTGTAATTTTTTTATAGCATGTGCAAAAAGATTTTTATTTAATTACTGCATTTATATGCTTCATAAAGTTTTACATTAGCTGTATTTATTTAGTCCTTTCAATTTAATATTTTCCTTATATTTATAATTAACTATTACTATTTATATAATTGATTATAATCATTTATAATTTACTATTTAATAATTATTTTAAACTACGTAAAAACTATTATTTATGTACTACAAATACTTTAAGAAATTTTTAAAACGGGTGAGGTAAGCTATCTACGACATCCCCAGAGAAGAGTGACATTTTCGGAAGAATGGCGGGGAAAAACATCTGCTACTTTCCGAAATTAAGAATATCTTGCAAAATGCAGCAGAGTTGCACATGAGAAGGCAATAATCTCACCAAAAACAGCTCTGTAGACGCACATGCGGACTAGCAAGTATTTCATCAAAAGTGCAAAATGATTGGCGCTTTAATACGCTATGGACCGACAGTACGAAGAAATTAATTGTGAAAACGTTGAATAGAACAGTGTGAAAAGCACGCTTTTACATAACACGTGGCGAAAATGGGCATGGTAACGAAAAAATTCTCATTTTCGAAAAGGGAAAATTAAGCACTTTTTAAGAACACCCAATGAAAAGAAACACCTTCAAGGGCTTTTAAATAACGAAAATCGATAATAAACATCTTTAAGCACTTTTTATAAAACGCTACGCACCATTTTTTTAAATTTTAGATCCTTTTAACAGAAAATGTGTATATCATCATCATTATAAAATTATCTTTTTACTCTAAAATTTTAGGTTTCTGGCAGTTATCAAAAACTATGTCAAAAAAGGGGTTTTTGATATGACACCTTGTAGAGAACAGGAAATAACTTACAATCAGTTGAGCTATTAGGATGACCCATATCTAGGAGTGGTTGAATAACATCAATGGGAAAAACTGCATTTTTCTGCCACAAATTTAATACTCTGATTATTTTAGGCTGAAAGAGAAAAAATATTATTAAATGTATCTTCAAAGATTAATAGAGAAGATAAAAAGAAAAAATATTATTAAATCTATCCTCAAAGATTAATAGAAAAGATAAAAAGAAAAAATATTATTAAATGTATCCTCAAAGATTAATACAAAAGATAAAAAAAAAAAAATTATTATTAAATGTATCTTCAAAGATTAAAAGAGAGAAGATAAAAAGAAAAAATATTATTAAATGTATCCTCAAAGATTAAAAGAGAGAAGATAAAAAGAGAGACTCACTCTATCATCTGGATTGCATTTAAATAAGTGCTGGAAGGTATTATTGATATTTTTAACAAATCTTGGACCAAAAACATCTTTATCTGCGCCAAACTGATGGCGCGATTGTCGCACTATAGAATCCACAACATACAAGCCTGGCACTTTGTATTCCGGCCGACACTATAATCAAAGGAAAAGAATATTTTTTAAATTCAATGTTTTCCTGATAAAAATCAAACATTTTCCTTTTCAATAAATAAGAATAAATTCTTNAAAAAAAATTCTTTTTTTTTTTTTTTTTGCTTATCTCTGTACTTTAACAATAATTCTTACCGAAAATTCTATATATTGTAAATCCCTGTGGCAGGAATTTTTTCAATAAATAAGTTGTTTTTTATGAATATCTCAGTACTTTTACAACAATTCTCACCGAAAATTGTTTATATTGTAACCCCTTGTGGTAGAATTTTTTCGGACTTTCAGCAGGATAGATTGATTAAGTGTAGGGTTTAGTGAAACAAGGTCCAAATGAGGACATGCTGCAAACAATAAGGTACAATCTTTCGGGGAGATACTTTCAATAATAACAAAGATTTATGCTACTAATCTAAAGTAATAAAAACGCTGTTTATAAAAATTTTTTAAAAAAACACAATTATTTTCATTGAACATGTAATATTTTTTTTTATTCTAAGATTATGGGAATTATTCTCGCATTCTGTTGGGGAGAAAAAAACTCATTTCTTTTGTCGTATTTTGTAAATCACATTTAAAAAAGTAGAATAATTAATTAAAAGAAATCTTTATCAGCAGATACCCAAAAACAGATCACCTAAAGTCAGACTCTTCAAAAACTCAAATGCGTGTTTCGTTTCAAGATTTGATCGTTGCAATAAATAATATCGGATTTCAAAAACTAAGGAGAAATCGTAAGCAATTTTACCAAAATCACACTCTGCACTTATTTGCTATTAATATATCAGTGACTCTCAACTTTTTATTTTTGTCGCGTCACACTTAATAAGGATTTCGAAATTTTTCGGCACAAAAAAAATACAAAGTTTTTCACTTACCTGTAAAACACAGTGTAAAATAGCTTAAGATAATAATTTTAAATGTGAAATAAAATATGTATTATTAAAACAACAGTATTAAGAGATTAATTATAAGTTAACTGTTATTTCCTTTACATTTATTAATTGTTAGCTTGTTTTTTAAAATTATTAATTGTTAGTTTTTTTAATATTAATTATTTTTTGTGATTCCCTGTTAACTTGTTTTTTGTTGTTAAGTCATCCTTTGTTAATTTGCTTTGATAACTAGTAATTGCATACCTTATTTTAATTAGCTTTTATTTATTAATATTCAGCTTGTTTTCTTTTGATGATTAAAAATTTTAATAGTCATTAAATTTCCTTCTTATTTTAACATTTTAAGATTGTCAAGACACGACAATCGCTGCCAAAGATTGAAAATATTATAAAAAGTACATATATAATATTTTATATATATATATACACACACACTTTAATTTAAACTTTACTCGTGATAAAAAAAGCATTATAATTTTTACTGTATTATTTCTGAAATTTGGCGGCACACAAAAGTGACGCGGCACAGTGGTTGAGGATCACTTAACTAAACCAACAAATGGTAAGATAATAAATGGGGGGGGGGTTACCAAAACAAAACAAACTTGAACTTCTATAAATTTTTTGAGGTTAAAAGCGTACACAAATCGTAAGCAATACATTGTAAAGCAAAAAATTGTTTAGCTTAATGGCGGCTGCTCAAAATAACTAAGCAAACTGAAAGACAGCATAACCAAGTATTTATGTTAAAAAGTTATAATCAAACTTACCATTTTTTTCACATTTAATTAATAATTAAAATGGGTTTCAGCTTGCGACACCAGTTTTATTTAACTTTTTGGACAAAAGCTCTTAAAAACTCTCCCTTATATTGAGACCAAAGTTGAGATTTAACTGATCCAAGTCTTGTGTTCTCAAATACATAATTTATGCATGTTTGGGGTATCCATACAGCATGCAACCTCTCATCTCATTCCCTGTACATATTTTTTACACACAATATAATAAGAAGAAACAACAATTACTGTGCTCTTGTGTGAGCTATATAGGACTAACCCCCTGGGGCAGAATTGTTTTGGGCTTTCTGCGACAAACCTCTCTAGCACTAATATCTTTTAATACAAGGTACTATTAATAATAATTAATATACATGTTATTCATTAAATTTTTAAATTCAAAGTAACAGAAACATTGTATTTACAAAAAAAGTCTATCTGGATATAATAAAATTGTAGGTATTTTTTTTAAATGATTATGTAATATTAATTCTAACATCGTGGGCGATATTCTCCTATTTTGTAAGAGGAAAACACACTAATTATTTTTTTTCCGCTTTTCGTAAATCATCACCACATAAAAAAAAAATTAAAATCAATAAATCTGTGATAGAAAAAAAAAATTTTTATATTTTTCCTAATTAAGAATTTAAAAATGAAAAAAAAAAAGCATTTCTTCCAGTCTGATGCGCGAAAAAGGCATCGATTGAATATAATTGTGGAGGGAAAAAATATTTCAAACATTTCTGCAGCATAGAAATGTCAATAATCTTTATTTTTCATTCTTCTCAAATTAGAATGGAAAATTTTTGAACATTTCTTTCCCCTCTGATGAGCGAAAAAGGCATCTTTTAAATATAATTTTAAACCAAAATGCTTTACTTTCTAAAGGAAAATTTTTTCTGCAAGAACTCTAACGTTCTGCAATAATGTCGCTGTGTAGCCGCGATTCTCCCACGGGGAGGGGGGGCTAACTATTCTAGTTTTAATTGAAGGGGGGAAAAAGAACAGCTGAACATACTTAAATAATGTTATACCACATAAAATAATTTACTATAGCTGAAATAACATTCTTAAATATTCCATAGATTACGCTTTCAGTGGTCACCATTTTTTATTAGACGAAAATAAACAAAATTCTCAGTTTGTAAAGAAAAAGTCATATTCAAAGAGTTAAAGAAATATTCATTTCTGACGAATAATGGAAGAAGCGTCTGCCGAAGACAAAACTTAGTTCGTTTACATCTATCTTTCTTTCTTCTTCCCCCTGGGAAGGGTTCGATTAAAAGATAAATTATTTCGTGAAGAGTCCGTTTTTAAGTTAAAATATTTTGTGAAAGGTCCGTTTTTATGAAAAGATATTTTGTGAAAGGTTCGTTAACGGACCTAAATTTCTTTTAAACAGACCCCTGATATATATATTTATACACACACTGGAGAGGGGAAAGAGCCCCCCACTCTTGAGATATTTCCGCAGTTACTGATCAATGTGTGTTATCATTTGCTGGTGACAAAATCAAGCATTTTCCTATTTGTTACCCAACTTGCATAATGCTACAAATAGCTGATAAGCACCAATTGTTTATAAAGCTGATTACATTTTCATTTCAAGAACTATAATAAAAAGATCTATTTTAAATTTGCTATCAAAAAAGATAAACTATTAATAGTCGGTATTAATAAATTAAATAAATTTAAGTATTAATAAATTTACGAGTTTAATAAAGAAATAAATTTAATAAATTTTATTTAATTTATAAATTTATTAATAAATTTAATTTAATAAATTAAAGAGTTTTGAAATTTTAAAAGCCATTCGGACAAAAAAGAAAAGCATATTTATGTACTACCACTAACAGTGAAATATACTATTTCAATAACTTATGTTAGCTTGCAGATGTATCTCTAGCGTGCTTTACTTTTGCACTTAAACCATATGTGTCAACATTGGAGAAATAAAATAACGGAAATTTTACTAGCGAGATTTTTTGGGCTACGAGTAAAGTTTTGATACATCATGCATAATCATGTAACTCAAAAAGAGAAATTTAAAATTGGAAATAATATAAGCACTTACATCTAGCGAAGTAAAAAATATGTACATAAAACTTAATTTTAAAATTTTTTAAACCATTCTTTATAATTACTTAAACTATAAACACTCAATGTACTGCAGTATTGGCAATAGCACCATCTGTTGAGGAATAAGCGAAGTATTTTTACCAAAACTTTTCCCATCAGGCAGGAATAGGGACATATATTTCCTTTGTAGGAGGAAGAGTACAGAATTATTTGGTAGTAGTTTTCACCAAAGAAATGTTAAAGCTCACTTGAATTAAAGGCATTTTTTTAACATTCAGACACAAAAAATTGTGTTTATATATATTTTTTTAATTGTAAATTAAATTACACTAATATTGAGTGAAAAATTTCAATTTTAGAAGGGGCTTCTTTAATGAAAAGTGAGGGGCTGCAGTCCCCTCCATCCCCCCCAGTTCCACAGTCCCTATAGTACAGATGAGATGCTCTTTGGTGAATAAATTTTAAAGGTGAAAAATTAGGTGAATATTCAAAAAATGCCTTTCTTGCACATCGAAGGAGATAGAAATGCTCATAATATATCTATCTACATTTGAGAATTTTAAGGAGAAAAAAAACAAAAATTTTGTTACAAATAAAGATTAGTAGCAAACTAATTCTACAATACCATACATTTGCCCCTCTTCTTTTATTTCAATTTGGTTGAAAAAGATATTTATCACACGAAAAATATTTAATTAGATATTTTCAATAAATTGCTCACAACTTGCGCCAATCGCTCTCCTGCCCCAACTATGGGGACCATATTTTTCTGATTGCGGCTGAAACTAAATATGCAAAAAAATTAGATGCTTATTCAGAGAAAGTATGTTTTTGTGTCCGATTTTGCAACTTAATTAATAGTTAGCACTAAATGATTTGCATACTTGAGGTCACCCCCAGGAACCATTAAGATTGACACTTAGTACGTGAAAATCAGATCATTAGAAAGAAAGTTATTCAGGGTGATTTTTTTTTTTTTGTTCCACTGTGCACGCATAGTGCACCTTTAAGGAGAACTCCTCCAAATGTGCATCTCCCCTTGTGGCGGTAACTATGGTTATGAGGATAAGTCTACTAGTTGCGTGGGGGTCAAAGTGAATAGCTATGTCTTACTCTTGCATCGGCACAAATTGGTAAGAGAATCTTTGTTCCTTGTTTTAGTGCAGTCACTCACAACCACTGTGTCACAGCACTTTTGTGTGCCACAATATTCATCAAATGTGCCGCCAAATTTTAAAAATGATATAGTAAAATTTATAATGCTTTTCTTTATTACGAGTAAAGTTTAAATTAAAGTATATACATATATATATAATATATATACTTTTTATAATTTTTCCTTACTTTAAAGGGGGTGAACATCTTTGTCGGCGATAGTCCTGTCTCTGACAATCCTAAAATGTTAAAATAAGTAGCAAATTTAATGACTATTAAAATTATTAATTAACAAAAGAAAGCAAGCTAAATATTAACTTACAAAAGGAAATAAAAGCTAACCATTAAAATAAGCTAAGCAATTAATAGTTATAAAATAAAATTAACAAAGGATAACTAACAAAAGACAAGCAAACAATTAATAATTACCAAAAAAAACAAGTTAACAAGGAATCACAAAAATAACAATGTAAAAAAAAACTAACAATTAATAACTATAAAAAAACAAGCTAACAATTAATGACTAGCAAAAAATAACAGTTAATAACTATTAAAAACAAAACTATTAAGCGATGGGAGGGATAGAAAGCGAAATAAGAAGTGCAGAAGTCGAAACAGCTAATTAATTCCTTTATTAGCATGTTTTTGTAGAACATATTTTATTTCACATTCAAAATTATGATCATAAACTATTTTATACAGTGTATTATTGATAAGTAAACAACTTTTAAACTTATTTTTTTCTTCACGTGCCGTCAAATTACGAAATTGTTAAAAGTGCAGCAACGAAAAAAGTGGAGAATCACTGTTTTAGTGGCATTGTTAGAAACTAGTCTTTCTTTTATTATCTTGTTTCTCCTTTTTCTGGCAAAGCATTTAGAAGATTCTTTTTCTTCAATCGCTAATTATTTAATCGCAGTTAGTTTAACATTTGTTCAAATTATTAGCTGAATTTCATTTTTGAGAAAGTTGAGACATTGAAGTTGCAAGCTACGAAAATTGCTCACAATGTTTTAGAATTTTTTTCAGAGGAATCCCTTAAACTGCTGACACAACAATCGAGAAGAGCCTCTGGCGCAACTATATCCTAAAAAAGATTAAAAGGGAAATCTCCCATCAGGAATAGCCCTTAACTTGCATAGACAAAAAAAATGTAAGAAAAAGAATAATGTTAATGAACTCTCTATCTGTAGTGTAAATGCTTTATCTGCATTATACAGCAGCATGGAAATAAGATTAAGTTTTACAAAACAAATATTATAATAAAAAAAAAATTTCAAAATGCAAATTTGAAATTACTTTTTGTTAATACAAATGTCAAACTAATAATTATGATTAGTGTTAATTCAGAACCCGCGCTAAATAGTTTAAATTATTAATCAGTAAATTAGCCACGCATCAAAATTCTTAGCTTAAAAATTTTTTATGATTGATTTTTTTCCCTTTGAAAACAAATCAAAACACAAATTGAATCATTGTATGAAATGCAAATTCAAATCAAGTGTAATTTTGTAGTTGGGGTTGAAGAATGTAGATGTTTTATATAGTCTGAGGAAAAGGCAGGGGTAAATATTTGAGTAACATATTAGATTACAGCAGTAATATGATGACAAACCTGAAGCCATATTATATTATTGTCACATGAAAACATATTTTCAGCAAAAATAAACTCCACTAAACACCACGAAGGAATCGTCATAATTGAATGAAATTTAATACACAGTTGAGTGGTAATGATACAAATAAATGATTAAACTTTCGAAGCAAACAAACAATAACAAGAGATCGAAATCAGTATTTTGCGTAGCCACCACACTCAGCAATAAGTGCTGCTACATAGAGTCAAGCAAACTTTGAATGTCTGTCTGAGGAAGAGAATTCCATACTGTTTGTATGCGTACCCAAAGTTCGTCTGTAGAAGCAACAGGACGAGGATTACGAGCGAGACGCCGACCAACGAAATCCCACACGTGTTCAACCGGCGACATATCCGGGGAATACGTCGGCCAAGGAAGAAGTTGTACCTGTCGCGATGCAAGGAAGGATTGAACAGTCCTAGCAATATGAGGGCGGGCATTTTCGTGTTGAAATACCGCACCTGGCAAGGCTTGAAGGAAGGGAACAGCTTGGGGCTGTAGAACTTCACTGATGTACCGGTTGTTGTTCAGATTACCCATAATTCGTAGCAATTGAGATCGTCCATGATATGCTATAGCACCCCAGACCATAACTCGGGGTTTCGTCCACTGTGGCATTCGATAACGCACTCTGGAAGATGGTGTTCACCGGCATAGCACAAATTGAAGCGAGATTCGCCAGGAAACACGACACACTGCCAATCAGCACGCCAGTCCCTATGCTGGTTGGCCCATTGCAGCCGCAGGTTTAGCGTGAGGGGGATCCTGTATAAAGGAGTCCTTGCTTGCAGTTGACGCTGCAGCAGACGTTTACGAATTGATAAAGAACACAATGAAACACCTGTAGCTATTGACCACCGTGCTGCCAGTTGTCCAGAGGGAGCCGTACGGTCCGTTAGCGAAACGCCGAACAGGTGTCTATCATTGCGAGCTGGCACGACATTTCGGGGTCCACTCTCAGATTTCCAAGTTGTCCGACACTCGTCCATCCACTGCTTTCAAACACGCATCACTGTACTGCTGTTACGCTGCACACGAGTGGCTACTGCACGATAAGATAATCCAGCTTCACAAAGGCCAATGATTCTCCCCCGTTTAAACTCCGTAAGTTGTTGAAATCTCGCTCTCTTTCGTCAAATAGGCATAAGTAATGACTAAGCTGACGTTTACCACTAGCAGATAACCACCGATAACCATATACGCCTGGCTACAGCCGTCTATTTATTCGGATCCATCCGCCATTCAGAGAGCTGCTCAGCATACGCATGCGCTACGGGTCTGAAACTCTAATCATTTGCATATCATGCTCTACTCTGCATTTCCTGAAAATTTCAGCTCACTCGCGTAAGTCCTTCACGGTGTTGCAATTTTCACAAACATGAGTTTAGTAGGATGATAATATGCACCTAGCTACCCGTCAACAAAATGTCTCTCTAACGAAATGACCCTCTTGAAGAAATGACTAGACAATGAAATAACACTTGCCCATGTTATTAGAATAAAAAAATATTACATATTAGTTTCAAAAAAATTATATACATTTTTATTTTATCAAAATAAAAATTATATACAATTTTATTTTATCCAAATAGGTTATTATTAAACAGAAAATTTCTGCTACTTTAAACTAGTAACAGGTATATTCGTAATTAAAAGTATCTTGCAGAAAATCATTAGTGCCCGAGAGATTTGTCGGAGAATGCCCACAAAAATTCTGCTACAGGGCTTACGTTTAAAGAAAAATATTACGAGTTGCAAATGTCATATCAGAGGTTTAAGGACTCACATTATCTTTGCAACAATTTTTTTTAAACAAAGGTATAATCATTCATTTTGTGGATGTTTTACATGCTCACTTAACTTATAATCAATAATTTATCATCAAAAAGTAAATAAAATGTTTAATTTTCTTTTAAAAGTTGAAAAATTCAAAATTTTTAAATCCATAATGCTTTTTTATTTCAAGATATTTAAAAAAAAAAAAAATTTCTTAGTGTTTACAATATTCATCTTAACAATTTTGTGCATTCATTTGTTGATATATCAATTAGAATATTTTTGATAGATTATATTTTGTAAAAATGTAGGGAAAAAAAGGTTAAAATTGTAATACCTCATAAAATGCTTATTCCGTGCACAGTTTAAATAAGTGTATTATACTTAAGATAAAAAAGTTTATCTTAAATAGAAAAAATTCCTTAGGGATTTAATTAAGATTAAAACACAAAATTGTCATCCATGAGAAAAAGCACTCTAAAGTCTGTCTGCTGTGCAAGTTTCTATGTTAGGACAATCTAAAATCATTCATAACTTTTTTAAAAATGTAGATAAAGAGATGAATTTTTTTTTAGTGCATTTGAACTGGTTTTAAGTTTTAATAAGCAATAAAAAAAATTTTGATACTAGTCATTTGTTGGGTACTGTGTTTTTTACTTAATAATAAAATTATATAAATATATAATATAAATATAATAAATTATATATAATAAATTATATAATATAAATATAAAATTATTTGTTTTATTACTTAAATAATAAAATTATAATAAGTTTCTTGCCTAAAATTTCAGGGATTCATTTCACCCATAATTTCCACTTCAGTCAGACTTAGGATGACAATAGTTCAGTGTTAACACTAGGCATATACAATTTTGATAAAATTCTTGTCTGCATGTGTTGTTCCAATCTATTTTTTTAGTTAAGATGATGAAATGTATATAGGATTCGTTTGAGTTTAGCTATTTTATTAAAACTTCAGTCATCTTGTAGCTATAAATGAAAAAAAAATTCAATAACAGGGTTGCCACTCAAATCTGGAGAAAAAAAATTCCCTGTGTTTACCCTGTACATATTATACGCAATATATTAAGAGGAACACAACAATTACTGTGCTCTTGTTGTAAGTTATATTGGGCTAACTACATTTATTAGTTTTAATTGCTGGAAAAACAGCCGAACATACATTAAATAATGCTATAGTGAACGAAATAGTTTAGTATAGCTTATGGAGGAACAACCTTCGGCCCGTTGGTCGTATGCGGCCCACAGTAGCAACCTGAACAAAATGGAAAAAGATAAATCAGAAATTTGAAATCGTACATTTTGCCCATGATTAACGCTTTTCGATCGATCATAGCTCAATCGCTTTTTATCGATGGCTTAATTTTATGCAAACATATTACAATGTTAACTGATAAAAAGAATTTAGTACTTAGTGAAATGATGATTATATAACAATAACTACCCACAATTACTCTCTTAATACTTTGGTATATGGCCCGTTGTTGGTCAATCTGCTGTGCATGTGGCCCTTCAAAAAGGTTGTACACCCCTAGTATAGCTGAAATATCAGGGTCAAATAACCCATAGATTACGCTTTGAGTGGTCACCATTTTTAAAAAGACAAAAATGAGAAACAAAATTCCCTGTATTTTCCCAGTTTATTAAGAAGAAATCAAAATTCCCTGTCTTTTCGAGGTTTTCCCTGTTCTCCTTGTGGAGTGGCAACTTTGAATAAACAAGAAAGTTTGTAGATAATTTTTTTACAAAAATTAAAATGTTTACTCTTGTTACGAAATTAAATTTAATTAAAATTAAATCAGACAATAAAATTAGATGAATTAGTGCTCATTTCCGAAATACTAATATGCTGATAGAATTTTAAATCATATTCCCCATCCTATAAAGCGGCTGAATAGAAAGCATGTTTTGTGTGTTTTATTACATTGATTGTGTTGCAACGATAATAAACAATTGTCAATAATATTTGTATAGTGAAAAACCTTACCTTTTGAATAAACTTTTCAACACTTTGAACAATATGCTTGTAAAACTTAATACCTTTAATAGCACTTTTAGTTATTTGTGTCATTTTGGCTTTGGATATAGGAGGTTTCACTTCATATAAAGATGAGAGCTGAAAGAAGAAGGAAACAATTATTGATCTATCTATTAAAGCTTTAAAACATTGACAAAATAATTTTTGATAAGTACAGTTTGTTTACAGTAAGAACTCCCCCCCCTCCCTAGCCACAAAGTTTGAGGTCAACTGCTGCTTACCAGGGGTCTGTCTAGATTATTCTGAGAGGTATTTATTTTCTGAAAATTTAGACATAATTTGTGAAAATTTAAAATTATATTAAAAAATCAACAGGGATCCCACTGAATTTTTTTTTTAAATTCAAGGACTTTTCAATGACATTCAAAGACATTTTAATGAGAGTTGTGAGTGGTAATTCTTAAATCTCTCTTTTGTGAATCGCAATGCGCGATTTGTTAACTACTAGAATAAGAATTGTGAGGCATGATTCTGAAATTACTTAAATAAGTATCACGTTATATGATTCAGAAACAAACTTAATGTGAATCATGATGTGTAATTAATAAAATACCTTAATTAGAATCCTGATGAGTAATTTGCAAATTACTTTAAAGTAATATTCGATATGTGATTCAGCAAAATTTTTATTTACCTTGTAAAATTTGGATTTCTTATCAAGCAGATTCCAGGTACATTTAAGCAAAAAAATATAAAAATTATCTAATTTTCTATAGAACAAATATTTTAAAAAAAACAGTTTTAAGGAAATTTCTAGCATTAATAAATAGACAAAAATGAGCTTTTTATTGTTTAAACTAAATAAAAAAAAGCTCATAACAGAAATTAAATATGATATAACTAATAGTGAACAATAAATTAATACTTCATTTAATTCACTTAAATAGCATATTGTATAATTTGTTCACCAAGAGTCGGCACTCGGCTCCACCTCCTCGGACAAAGGGCTCATTTCAGAGCAAGAGGAGAAAGGTCCCCGCGTTTAAAATACAGACAAACCTTAATGCACGCCAAACGCAAACATTTCATTCTTTTTTAGTCACTTACTTCGCTTTATCATCTATTATACCTTTTGTTAAATTAAAATTTGGTGGCACACAAAAGTGCCTTAGCACAGTGGTTTAGAATCACTGTTCGAGATCAAACAATAAACAAGGGGCAACTTTGCTTTCATGTAAAATTATTTCTGTGAAACCAATGGCATAATTTACCTTACACGAAGAAGAAAAAATAAATATTGAGAAAAAAACTTGAATAGTAAGAAAACTTTCAAGCAGATGATTGGAAATTAAATACATTGAGCAAATTAGAAAGAAATATGTTTCTTAAAATTCCAGTTGACTAATTTTATTTCAATATCATCAGGAGGGGAAAAGTGGGGGTACATTGGGAAAAATGTAAATTCATAAATGTTTGGTGAAAAAATTTTAAATTCTAGACACCAAAAATTTCCCTTTATTGTACTAAAAATTATTTAGAAAACATGAATTTAATATGAAGAAAAAAATTCATTTACTGTTCATAATTATATACAAAATTCCTTCATTTCTAAGGAAATCTAAACATACTGTAAGAAAATATTATTAAATATCATAAAATATTTATATATCAGATTATAAAATATTAATATCAGACTATCATGAAATATAATTATATCAGAATATCATAAAATATTAATATATCAAATTATCATAAAATATTAATATATCAGATTATCATAAAATACCAATATATTAATTATTCATTTGGCAATTTAATTGAGATGACAACCAAAGAATCTTCATTCATTAAAAAATCACATTTGTTTTGAAATTATTAAAAAAAACAGCATTTCATAAAAATTAATTTTTTTAAGATTAAATGACTAGTTTTTTAATGTTTCTTGTGGATTATATAAGGGTAAAACCTAATTTAAAAATTACATAAAAGAGTTGAAGTAACTACTCTGGCAGAATTTTTCGGGCTTTCTGCAACAAACTTCCCTAGCAATAATATTTTGATTTCAGATACCTTTAATTATAACAGTTACTAATTACAGTTACTAGTTAATGGTAACAGAAACGTTATGTTTACAGAAGAAAGTATAGAATAAAAATGTATAAAAATTTTTAATTATAAAATTAATATTTTTCTAATTCTAATATTATATGCAATATTCTTGCATTTTATAGGCGGAAAAAAAGCATGAATTATTTCCTCTCTTGAATTTCGTAAATCATTACACAAATTAAAATTCATAAATAAAATAAACGATAGTAAATTAAAATTTGTAAATAAATTAAACGATAGTAAATTAAAATTCGTACATAAATTAAAAATAGTCAGAGCTCATTCTAGGCAGGGTAAACAGGGCGCAGCACCCTGCTGCCCTTTTAGTCAAAAGAATCCACCCTGTTGCCCCTGAAGTAAATTAGTGCCCTGATGTAATAGACTCCATACCCTTTATGTCCTAAACCCTTTATTTTTAACCCAAACTCTACAATGGATTTCTTAAACTTTTGTTGTTTTTAACTCTTTTTATTTATTTTGTCATTGCTGTCAATACATAGATTTACATGGAGAAAGAAAAATAGCACTTGTTGACCCTTGTTGCACTTGTCTTTGAAAGTTTGCAGTTACTTCCACTATAATTAAATCATAATTATTTTTAATCATTTTAATTATTAAATCATAACTACAGACACTCAAAAACATACATTTATTATTTTATTAATATATGCATGCATTTTAAATAAATTACTACGCTAATTAGCTCATTAACTTGATATATATGTTTATTAATAAAAATTAGTAATTAATATGATTGCTTTGCTACTTTTAGTTAAGCTTTAAAAAGATTCTTTTATTAATTGACAATGTTCTTTAATAGAGCGTGTAAAGTCCATAGGAAGAAATTATTGCCTTTTTAGAATAATAATGCCCTTTTTTTAAACTTTTGCACCCTGCCCTTTTTTCTGCCTAGAATGAGCTCTGAAAATAGTGAAATCCGCACAGTAACTTCCAAAATAAAGATCAGGAATCATGTGAATGGGACACTTTAAAAAAAAAAGAGATACTCAAATAAGTGTATGCAATATATGTAGTTCTTTAACGAAAAAAAATGAAAGAAAGAACATCATTTCTAGAGCAAACTATCTCTTAAGCCTTCGCGATTTCTGAATTTTTTTATTTTAGATTACTATTTTGAAATTCTAGCTGAAGTAAGTCATTACAGATTTTTTTTTTTTAAAAAAATCTCAAATGAGAATAGAAAAAACATGCTTAGTTCTTTCCTCTCTGATGCACAAGAAAGAAATCTTTGAAAAAAATTCTGCAGAAAATAAAATCATTTTTGGAGAAATTATGTAGAAAGGAATACCTAAATTTTTCTTTTCTCAAATCAAAAATATTTCTGCAAAAACTATAAGGTTCTGTGACAATGTCGCCACAACTCTGCCACGGGGGAAGTAACATAATCACATTTTTTTGATAGTAATATTAAAATCAGAAAAACATACAGAAATTTCACCTGATAATTGGTATATATATATATATATATATAGATAGATAGATAGATAGATAGATAAAATAAAATTTAACCTGATATTTTATACATATACCAATGATTCACTATTGGCATATGTATAAAATAAAACTAAATTTATAAAAACATTAAAGTTACTATGTTTATATATTTTAAAGAATTAAAATAGACTAGCAAAGTATTTTTATTCATTTGAAAAATGGCCACTGCAATGATGATGACTGCCATGGGAAGTAACATAATCACATTTTTTTATGGTAACATAAAATCAGAAAAATATTCAGAAATTTCACCTGATAATTGGTATATATATATATATAGATAAAATAAAATTTAACCTGATATTTTATACATATACCAATGATTCACTATTGGCATATGTATAAAATAAAACTAAATTGATAAAAACATTAAAGTTACTATGTTTATATATTTAAAAGAATTAAAATAGACTAGCAAAGTATTTTTATTCATTTGAAAAATGGCCACTGCAATGATGATGACTGCCATGGGAAGTAACATAATCACATTTTTTTATGGTAACATAAAATCAGAAAAATA
Organism: Parasteatoda tepidariorum; assembly: GCF_043381705.1. Taxonomy (NCBI): domain Eukaryota; kingdom Metazoa; phylum Arthropoda; class Arachnida; order Araneae; family Theridiidae; genus Parasteatoda; species Parasteatoda tepidariorum. The sequence goes on along the minus strand of NC_092213.1, from coordinate 85,878,251 downwards.
TTCAGAAATTTCACCTGATAATTGGTATATATATAGAGAGATAAAATAAAATTTAACCTGATATATTATACATATATAAATGATTCACTATTGGCATATGTATAAAATAAAACTAAATTGATAAAAACATTAAAGTTAGTATGTTTATATATTTTAAAGAATTAAAATAGACTAGCAAAGTATTTTTATTTATTTGAAAATTGTCCCCTGCAATGATGCAAAAACAAAACTAAACTGATTGAAAAAAAAGTAAAACACATATTTTTAATTAATCTTTCAAGGTGAAAATCATGAAACTTAATGGTATAAATTATGGCATTCCTTTCTCAAAGCAAATTCTACAAAAGTAGCATGAAGAGAGGGAGATTTCTGTATCGTGCTCTGTGGCAAAATAATCTCAAAGTCTTGGCAACTCTCAGGCAGTGACCCGCGAGAAATTAAAAAAAAAACATCCCAGAAAGGGATCTATTTAAAAGGTAAACTCATAGTCACCTGGGGCAAACATCTACATACGTTTTTTAAATAAATTTGCAAGTTTATAATCTATTTGGCACCTTGGCGATTGCAATTGGCGCGACAGATCACGATACGTAAATACCCAGACAAAATCTGTATGCCTAAGCAGATATCAAACACCACACTTCTTTTTATTTTTTGATTGGCTGAATATAGTGTTTTAATATGGCTCTTTATATTTACTGTATATTCGGGTACTAATTGTTCAATTTAACAAAGTTGTTATTATAACGATTTATATTTTATTTTGGTACTTCCCGATTAACCGAGTACAAGCGAAAGGTCGCCAGAAAAATATAGAGCTCCACCAACTTTTCTTGTCATTAAAAAAAATAAAAAATACAACTGAATTTTTCGCCCCGACAAACAAAAATAAAAACATTCCTTTATTGACATTAAAAAAAAATCGTTGCAATTCTTTGTACCCGACCAACTATTAAGTACATTTAACTTTTATCTTGAATCAATAAATACATTAGAGATTCTATAAACTTTTGCATTTTAAATGTTGAAAAAATTAATAATTCCTAATGGTAAGGCATGAAACTACTGAAATAAGTAAAAATTAGCAACATAAAAAGTAAGAGAGCAGGAATGAATACTTTGTTTCAGTATATATATACTTATATCGGAAAAATGTTAGCATATATAACAACAAAGCACTACAGACACAAAACACACAATATAGACCCTACCTCATTATTAAATATCCGAACAACCTCCATTTTCTTATTTAAAAGTTACAAATTTTATGAAAATACAGTAATATTTATGATTTTATCTTTAAAACAGTCAGACAAAATGGCGTCTGAACCAAAATAATCTGCTGAAGAGAAATATACAAAAATATGTTATTAAAACTGTAAACCGCAGCAATCATAAGATTATGATTAAAATTATGATATGAATAAATAGTTTTGCAAACAAATTTTTAATGCTGCTTAGCAGCCGCTGTTGAAAATATATATTATGCTTATGTATTTATATTATGCTTACTGGATTTAGCTACTACAGCCTTTTTTTGGCTACTTTGATGTTGTTGTTGTTCTAGTTCATTTACGTCGCACTAGAGCTGCACAATGGGCTATTGGCGAAGGTCTGGGAAACATCCCTGAGGATGATCCGAAGGCATGCCATCACAATTTCGATCCTCTGCAGAGGGGATGGCACCCCCGCTTCGGTAGTCCGACGAAATGCACGCGAAGTCGAGCACTTTACGGTAGAAGAGTTTAAAGAGGACCAATACCGCACACCCTCGGTCCCTACGTAAACTGATCCAAGTGGTCACCCACCCGCACACTGACCGCAGTCAGTGATGCTTGACATCGGTGATTTGTTGGGAGCCGTACCTTAACGATCAGTTCACTGCGGGACTGGCTACTTTGAATTATCTTTGGAATTCACAAATTTCCGTCGTATTTTCACCCATTCGACATTTACATGCTGTAGAAAAGACAGGCTTTCTTCATTTTCGTGGCATGTGGTCAATGCCGGCGGAAGACACTTTTATGTCTCGAGTGATACTGAAAACGACACCCATAACTCAATTTTGAAAAAGTTATCTTTAAAAAATAAACCTTTGAATTGCCTCCCTGGTGTAATCATAACGCTGTATTTTTACATTGCAAATTACAATCTTACTAAAAGAAAATTATAAAATCTAAATAAAAAAAGAATGTTGATTTAAAAAACACATGATGAAAATAAACACTCTACGATTTCAAGCTTAAAAAAACCCATCCATTAGATTAATGAGAATATTAGCTCGAGTATTCGAATACAACTATCTATTTAAAGTAATATTTTTAATAAACGTAATCTTTTATGTTGTTGTTGTTAATTTACGTCGCACTAGAGCTGCACAATGGGCTATTGGCGACGGTCTGGGAAACATCCCGGAAGATGATCCGAAGACATGCCATCACAATTTTGATCCTCTGCGGAGGGGATGGCACCCCCGCTTCGGTAGCCCGACGACTTGCGTGTGAAGTCGAGCACTTTACGGTAGCACAGTTTAACGAGGACCTATACCACACACCCTCGGTCCCTACGCAGACAGTTCCAAGTGGTCACCCACCCGCACACTGACCGTAGCCAATGATGCCTGACTTCGGTGATCTGGTGGGAACCGTGACTTAACGATCAGTCCACTGCCGGACTAGTCTTTTATGACATAGAAATATATTAAAATGAAGATTAAAATACATTTCTTCGTGAATTAGCTTCGCGAATCTCTAAAATCAATTGTTTCTGCTGTTTCATTTTCAATAGAAATTATTGCTAAAAGAGAGTGGACTTGAAAATGTTATAAATTATATCTGATTGGAGTACCGATAAAAAGCTAGTGGGTTGGAATATTGAAAAAAAAAAAAAAAAAAAGGAGTGAGAGTTGGTAAAAAAAATATCCAAAAGATAGTGTTCGAATAGTCGAATTGAGATAAAAAAAAGATTTAAAAAAAGTCTCAATTAAAATTTTAATTTTTCAAAAAATATTCTAATGATTTTGTTCCAAATTGCAAATTTTGCTATCTAAATTAGATATAAAAATTCAATTCATAAAATGTTCATTTACGTCGCACTGGAGCTGCACAATGGGCTATTGGCGACGGTCTGGGAAGCATCCCTGAGGATGATCCGAAGATATGCCATCACAATTTTGATCCTCTGCAGGGGGGATGGCACCCCCGCTTCGGTAGCCCGACGACCTGCACGCGAAGTCGAGCACTTTACGGTAGCACAGTTTAACGAGGACCTATACCGCACACCCTCGGTCCCTACGCAGACTTATCCAAGTGGCCACCCACCCGCACACTAAATGCAGCCAGTGATGCTTGACTTCGGTGAACCGGGTCTAAACGATCAGTCCACTGTGGGACAACATCAATAAATCAATAGAGACTTGCATTTTGCTAATTTTGATGTCTGTTTTTTTAAAGAAATAAGCAGTCGAAAACGTTAGGAATATATGTAAACAAACAATCAAAGTAATTAATTTCTTTAGTTGACCCTCAATTGGATTTTGGTATCCACAAGATAACTATTAAGATTGATTCACACTACTAATAAGTAATAAAAATGGTCATAAACACAACTGGGTTGAAAAAATTTGTTGCAATGCTCAATAAAAAATATTTTTCACATTTATTTGACTTTTTTGTGCTTTTAAAGTCTAGAAAGAGATAACATGTACGTAAGGTAGGATGACCAAGAAACTAACTCACAATAATTTATTTTATTTAATAATTCTTATGTTTTGTTTATATTTTTTGCAATATTTACGTGTTTTAAGAAACGCGTGCTTAAAATTCGCAATGTTTTTTTTTAAGGAAAGCAACTTTCTTAATAAAGTTTTTAAGCGAAAATAAACTTTAGCTGCTGCTTAAGATTACAAGCATTGTTATATATTAATTCTAAAATCTATAACCTTTTTGGGGAGAAATTGTTTTGTTTGTTTCGCCGTTAGAGATGCAATATTGAAACGTTTGTTGTAGATGTAGTTAAAAAAAATCACATGTATGTTTTTGATTCTAATGCCTTGAGAATATTTCTATTACGGTACCTGTGCGTATCAACAATCATGGCTTTTTAACTTGCAAAATTTTAAAAACAAACGTGTAGTGGTTTGTATATTTAAACTGCTTCAATAAGCATTCATAAAGAATTGTTGAAAAGATAAAAATCAGTTAATGAAAAACTTCAGTGAGATAGATAAAATATTAATCTTTGGAGAAAAAAAAAACACCTCCTGGAAGGCTTTGTTTTGATTTAAATTATAAATGTTTTCATTGGAAAAATTAATTTATTACCACTGTGCGAAAAGATTTATATTTGTTTATTTTTTGATGCAGTAGATTCTTAAAAGGAACTATAATCTCATAACTAACTAAACAAACATAACCAGCATAAAGCATTTTGCATGTTGAAATTTAACAATTGTCACTCTGTTATTACAGTGCAGAGAAGATTTTGTCAGCATTTGTAATGAGCTCAATTTGTAATAAACTCAAAGGAATGCTTTTGTAGTGAGCTTGCGTGTCGGTGACTGCACAAATGCTTCATAATGAAATGGACTACCGTCTCCAGATGTTTTCCGTGTGACCAATGGAAGTCACATAAAAAATCTGTGACGCATGTAAGAGTTGTAAGAAAATTAATGACTATGTCAACCTTCATCTATCAAAAGGTACCTCAAGATGGAATCGAGTGTCTTATATACTAGTGATTTGGTATTCAATATTTATAGTGGTAGTTATGCCACATTACTCTCCTTCCAGAATTTTATCTGGGATAGAATTCGATGAACGATTATCACTAGTTGATTCATGCTGTTAATATATTTATATCATTTTCGCTCATTATATGCTTTCTTCATTTTCTTATAGCATTTTTTTTTTGCTCAGTATTTTTTCTTATTTTTGTTTATAGCAATTCGCTCATTTTTTTATTCCTTCAGTATTGTTTATTGACCAAGAGACTTTTTATTTACTTCACCAGATTTTTTTCTTTGAGCATATATATTAAGCAAATCAACTGTTTTAATATGGACCAGTCATCATGTTGGCAAGTTCATATCATGTCCGCAGATCACCATTATGGGGATTTAATCATAGACTATGTCAACCTTTATCTATCAAAAGATACCTCGTGATAGAATCAAGTTAACATGTCTTATATACTAGTGAATTGGTATTTAATATATATATATAGTGGTAGTTATGCCATACAAAATGTTGAAGCTCCTTCTACATTCTGTGTAAATTCTTTTTCATTAAATAGTTATGGCCGTTTGTTATCGCTCTATTCATTTTGAATTACCCTGTATTTTAAAATTGAAATTATTGAATGCATTTCTTACCAGCCAGATATATAAGATTCAGATTCTCTCTCTCTAACATCTCTCATTTAAACTAATGAAGGATAAATAAATACCGAAAATAGTGTTAATAATAGGGTAGGGGAGAGTGGGGTCAATTGTAACATTTTTTACGTAACTATTTTTAACTAACAAAAAAATCCAATATATTTTTAGTATTAATTGACAGACAAGTAAAGTAGACTATCCTCTACTAGAAAGAAATAAATACCTTATTTTAAATGTTATTATATTAGTTTTTAACAATTTTTGACAGTCGTGCACTTGTTACAATTGTCCCCACTTAACAGTTCATAAATTCAACTGAAACATAGTTTTAACTAAACATATTATCATAGTTGTGATATATTGTTTTATTGATCAAAATAGTAGTGATATTTTAGGAGTAAAAATAATAATGAGCAGAGACATTGATTAAATTNGATGCCTTTTCAGTTTCATTTGTTGAAGAGAATGCTAGTTAATTAACAAAACTAATTTTTTTTTATTGAAATGTTAATTAAGGTGTCCACTTACATATCCGGTTAATAATTTTTATTTGTTTAAACAAAATTACTTTGTTACAATATAATATTCTAATACCAAAAAAAGTACTACTTACTAGTACTTGAAAATATCTTTTGTGATGTAACTCTTTCAAAAGTACATAAAAATGGTTGCCAGCAGGGATGTACATGCAGATTTATTAAATACACCTTGTGGGCCAACTAGGAACCAAATCTAGAACCAGGCACTCGAGATTTTTGCTCTGTTACAATTGACCCTACTCTCCCCTACACATTTTATTCTATCGTTAATAATGCAATTTCCAAAAATATGGTTTGAAATAATAACTTAAGAAAAAAAACTTATTTAAAATAAAAATACTCTTTTATAAACCGAAGGTTCTTTACACTACTCAGTATCGCTCACCCACTGCCAAATGCACTGAGCTTCTTATGCAGTTTATTTCAAATCACTTCGCTCGCTTTTTACCGCTTTTTAATACCCTAGAATCTATACTTTAATAAATTTTAAATTTTATATCAATTGTACTTGAGAATGTGCCCCCCTGCTCACTACCATGCATCAACCCTCGAAACTGCTTCTTTCTTTTTTGAGATCTGATTCCCCGGAACCGATCAAGACAAATTCAGGCCCAAGGCCCACCAAATTTTCCAGGCCCTTAACAAAATATTTTGAAATGAAATTTCTGGAGAGTAGTCCTAATAATGAAAAATAATCTATTGAACTGCAGGATTCAAGAGAAACATTCTAAGAAATTTTGAAAGCAGACAATTGAAGATTATTTTTTTCTAAGATAAAGTTTGCATATCTATAAATTAAAGCAAAATATAAAATGTTGTGTGAAGATAAAAACAGTTTGGTGACCTCAAACAAGTGAAATCAGTGATTTTTGATAAAAGTCACTTATTAGCTTTAAAGATTGTAGCCTTCTATCTATAGCTTTACATATTTGTTAAGAATAAGCTTTTAGTTCTTGTTAACACTAATAATTTATTATAAGAGACTTTGCGAATATGCATTCTTGTTGCATTTGTTTAAGCTGTTGGAGTAAAAATTGCACCAATTAAAATTCAGCCGTACTTTCGAATTTGATCAGTGCAATGTTTACACGAGTTTGGTTTATCACAATATAAGGAAAATTTGAAATAAAAAATGCCTTTTTTGAGAAAAACTTTTTTTTTCAGTATTTAAAAAAAATTAATTTTGTGGACTTTTTACTAATTTTTGAGGCCCCCCAGAAAGTGGGGGCCCTAGGCCCGTGTCTATTGGGCCTAGGCGATAATCAGGCCAGACTATTCCCAATACAGGGGATTAGTGTTTAAAAAAAATCAAGTTCTAGGATTGGTTTGATTATCGTTTATTAAAATTCGTTCGCTAATTGTTTCATAACTAATTAAAAATTTAAACAGTGTAACGTATAATTCTATCATTCTCTCGTTCTAAACTAAATTACGCAGTGCAATAGAAAAATATTTGACAATAAAATGACTCCAAAATGCATTTATTTATTTATTTCAATTTTAACAAATTACACGCAACAATTGCAACTTACATGCAATTATTACATTCAACATCGAAAGAAATTCGGAATGAAATTAAAAAGTCAAATCGTGAATGGAAACTGAAATCGAAATATTGTAATAGTTAAATTGACTCCGTTATTTTTTTTTAACACCTCTAAATACATTTAAGTTATCAAATTCAACTTAAAAGAAACTTTTGAATAATACATGCATGTTTTTTTTTTTTTTTTTTAAAAAAGGATACTCTGACGTCAGACACAGTCAAGATGAGGAGTAAATGGAGGCAAACTTTCGATGCCAGCTGAGTATAGTTTGTCTATGTGAAGAACTCCCTCAGTCATTCGTCTGGAGAGGTGGCGCTGACAATGGTAACAAGTTTTAACTATTTCAAGTAAGGGTCATCATTTTAGACAGGTTTTGGCTAGATTAAGGGGAGAGATAAGCTCCCCTGTTTGAAATACGCTATTTCTTGTTTCCATACCAGCAGAGGGGAGTTCCTTCGATAGACAAACTATACCCGTTTTTCGTACGGATAATCCATATAAATTAGTTTTGAATAACACTACAAAACTGTAAGACCGACACAAGTTAAAATAATTCAAATATTTCTTTTTATCATTATTATTATCATTGTTTATTGTTCGTTCCGATTTCTTTACGTTATTAGATTAACCGAAACATGCATGTAAGTTCCTCTCATCCCAAAAAATAAGGATTTACTGTATTTCGTTTTATCTGGCATATTGCTGTTGCTCGAAGTAACTTTTCAGAGGTCTGTCCAGATATTTAGTGGAAGGTCCGTTTTTGCAAAATTGTGAAAAAATGACTCGTTATTTGTGAATATAAAATAAACGTTAAGTCACGTTCTTTCAACCAGGATCCTGCTATTGTGAATTTGTGCAAATAGAGTTGTCATTGCAAAAAAACTTTTTCAAGGAGTTTTTAAATTGTAAAGACATACAAGATTATGCTCAACACTGTAAAATTATAATAAAAAGAAATTAAATTTTAAAAAATAAACACTAATTGCAGCTACTAAATTAGAGATGAAACACACATATATTTGGTATTTAGCATTCATTTCGAACGAATAAAGGAAGAAGAGTCTGTCGAAGACAAAACTTATTTCGTTTACATCTGTCTTTCTCCCCCCCCCCTACCTGTGAAGGGTTTATTCGATTAACAAAACAATAATGAAGATAAGCAAATTTGTGAAGGGTCCGATTATAAGATAAATTATTTTGTGAAGGGTCCGTTTTTATGAAAAGATATTTTGTGAACGGTCCGTTTTTATGAAAGATATTTTGTGAACGGTCCGTTAACGGACCCAAATTTCTTCTAAACAGACCCCTGCTTATGATGTTTAAAATGAACCATAATCAAACTGCTTTTTCCTGAACTTCCAGGGATAAAAAAGTAATGTACTTAGAACTCGATTTCTAAGGAACAATTTAACCGATTAAACTCAAATTTTGTTTTATAAGATTACATTTTTTGAAATGATGCAAAGATTTGTATGCCTTACAATTCAAAATTTTTTCTGCCATTTTTAAATAACATAATAAAAAATAATTTATTTAGTTTAAAATATTTAATAAAAGTTGTTTTTTTTCCCTCCAAGGGATTATTATCCGATAAATGAATTTTATAATTGTGTGTAAAACTTTTTAAATTCACCTGAAAAGTTCTATAGATATAGCAAAATATGCACACACAAAAAAAAAAACTTAACACTAAGGAGTCCGAACTAAGGAGCGCTTTCCTGACCAAACTATTGGGATCTTATTTCCCTGATTGCGGATGCCCCCTCCCCTATATTTTTGGGGGTCTGAGATCTGAATACGTTTTTGTGTCTGATTTCGTAACGTCAAATATCGTCTGCGCTTATTTTTTTTTTAGTATATTTGAGGTCACCCCCATTAAGAATGAGTCCTAAAAAGTGAAGATCCGATCCTATAAATCAAAAGTTATTCAAGTTGTTCTTTTTTTTAATGAAAGATATGTTGCGTTTAATTTCAAATGAGTTTTTGTTAAAGAAGAAGCTGAGATGATTCTCGGCATTTAAGAACATTTTCTCGCTATTTTAAAAATCAATATTTAAATTCTCTAATTAAATACTAAGAGGAACAGTCATTCTATTATATATATATATANTCTTCTCCCTTTATTAATCTTTTTATGTTAGTTTCTTTGCTATAAAACAACTCCTACTTTATTACTAATTAATTATTCAAATCGAAATACTTTCTCACACTTTTAAAAGCTACATCCTGTTTCTAAATCTATTTTTGGCCCAACTATGCATAAATTTAAATAAAGATCTTTTTTCCCTTTTAAGCCGTGGGAATCACTCGAGCAAGCTCATTAACCAATAGTAATTTCTACGATTTCCATCTATTCCCTAAATAGAGACATTTTCGGATTATTTGCAATATTTTTCCTACCAGAAAGACTGATCCTGAATGGAGTTAACATCACTTTTCGCTGGTCTTCCATAAGAACATGATCTAAATAAAATACATCTGATTTCATTAAAATCCTGTGTCTGTTTCCCTGCTCGGTCCGACTGCATCATTTTACGTATATATATACATAATGGTGAAAATACGACGGAAATTTGAGAATTCCAAAGATAATTCAAAGTAGCCAGTCCCGCAGTGGACTGATCGTAAAGACACGGTTCCCAGCTGATCACCGAAGTCAAGCATCACTGGCTGCGGTCAGTGTGCGGGTGGGTGACCACTTGGATCAGTCTGCGTAGGGACCGAGGGTGAGCGGTATGGGTCCTCGTTCAACTGCTCTACCGTAAAGTGCTCGACTTCGCATGCAGGTCGTTGGGCTACCGAAGAGGGGGTGCCACCCCCTCTGCAGAGGATCACAATTGTGATGGCATGTCTTCGGATCATCCTCAGAGATGCTTCCCAGACCGTCGCCAATAGCCCATTGTGCAGCTCCAGTAAATGAACTACAACAGACGATTTTCCTGACAGAATTTTGTAGTAACTATTAGATTGTTTTTTATATTTAAAAAATACGAAAACCTATGTGTTTTTACTTGCAATCAGACTGTGAGATAAAGAAAATATATAAGAAGAGAAAAGGTTTCATCTGTGCCTCTGAGGTGTTAATGATTTCTCTGTCGATGAGGGATCAGTGAAAGCTTCAAGCATTTCTGAACAATCCATATTTCAAACAAGATCAAATTAAATTTCAATATTGCGTATACAAGTGATTTTTATAAAGAAAAAAAAAAGAGTTTCCTTGTCTTCTGGATGGGGTCAAAATGACATGTCTACGGAGTTGAGCATTAGTTGTCGTAATACCTATGAAAATGGGTCGAATGTTCAACGACGGTTATAAAATAAAATTGTGGGGAGAGTTGAGCGACCATGTCAATCTTCATCTATGAAAAGTTACCCCAACATAGAATCGAGTTAACATGTCTTATATACCTACTAGGGAATTGGAATTGTATATTTGTAGTGGTAGATACACTACAGTACTTCCCCACCAGAATTATAGCTGTGATACAATTCGATTAACGCATACCACAAGTTGATTCATTGCTATTTTGTGAGAGGCACGGGAGAACTGTATTAAGATCACCGTACTTTTGCTGATTATGAGAGCTGTATTAAGTTAACAGTCGTGGTTGATTCGGTGTTTTCATAAGCACTCTTGTGTATGCAGGCCAAAGTTGAGTTTGATCGAGACTGAGTAGCATAGCAACAGCGTGAGGAGGACAATATCGCAGTCACAAGTAGCAAGGCAAGTGTTCAATGTGGACCATGCAACGAAGTTCAAATCGTAGTAAGCGTTTCTTCCAAGATAGGCTGGTTCACATCACGTCCGGGTCACCAATGTGGAGAGAGTTGAGCGACCATGTCAACCGTCATCTATGAAAAGGTACCCCACCTTAGAAGCGAGTTCACATGTCTTATATACTAGGGAATTGGAATTAAATATTTGTAGTGGTAGATACATTACAAAATAAAATAGTAAAAAGCGAAAATGAAATTACTGTAATGAAATCACTACTGACTATTTTAAGAAGTTTTTTTTCCATGACTTAAGTTTAAAAAAATACATTTAAAAAAATTTAAATAAATAAAAGTAATATGCACACTATCAAATGTTTTCAATAGGAAAAGAGGGTTTTCTTAAATAAAATGGACGAAGCTCTTTTTTTTTTATCTTGAATTTATGTGAGAATATATGGAATATATTCTCCCATATATTATATGAATATATATATAATATATGAATTTATGGGAGAATATATAATAGATGAATATATGGGATGTGAAACATACTTTGTTGTCGAGTGGACTAACACACGTGCAAGTTAAGAAACATAACGAATAATTACATTATATTTTGGGTTTATTTTCGAGTAAAAGATCTGTAGCGTATCTACCACTACAAAAATATAATTCCAATTCACTAGTATATAAGACATGTTAACACTATTCTATGGAGGGGTACCTATGGATTGTCCACATTGATCAGTTGACTTGCTACATGTGACTGCAACATTATCCACCTCCTCGCGCTGTTGCTTCTCAGTCTCGATCACGCACAGCGTACAACGAATACACTCAACTGCTAATGGCGACACTGGAGCAACCACAACCGTGAACTTAATACAGCTCTCAGGATCAGCACTAAAAAAAGTACGGTGATCTTAATACAGCTCTCAGTATCAGCACTAAAAAAAGTACGGTGATCTTAATACAGCTCTCCCGGCATCTCAGAAAACAGCAATGAATCAACTAGTGGTATCCCCTCATCGAATTCTGTCACAGATATAATTCTGGTGGGGGAGTACTGTAGCGTATCTACCACTACAAAAATGTAATTCCAATTCACAAGTATATAAGACATGTTAACTCGATAATATGGTGGGGCACCTTTTCATAGATGAAGGTTGACATTGTCGATAACTGCTATCCCCATATTGGTGACCTACGGACGTGATATGATCACGATTACTTCGATAAATGGTCGCCTCAGATCTTTTATATTATCTGTAAATTTATATATCCTAAAGATATATGCAAGTTCCTTTATTAATTAAAATAATGACAAAAAACTAAGGACAAAATCATAAGTGAAGAAACATCTTAAAAATGTTGATTCAAAATGTACGAGAAATCTCTCTTATTCTTGATTAGTCTTCAAAAAGAACAGAAAAAAAAAGAACTTTTCCACAAATTAAGAACAGCGTCTATTCTTGATATCGAATTTTCTTTCCAGGTTCAGGTAATAAGTTATATTTCTATGTATCTCATCGCCATCTGTTGACAATATGCGTCTCCACTCAGTAAGGAGCCACCATTATTCTTAATTGTAAATAACTGATGCCACCATCTAATAACAGAATAAACAAATATAATGCACACTCACAAATACTTTGCAATTTCTGTTTCGTAACGTTTTTTTTTTTGTTGCTATTAATTGAATGAAAGAGCATAAAAATACAATATAAAATGAAGTTAATAAATTGGAGTCGAAATTGTGGAGACCGAAACATTTTTAAGTACTTAAATTAACATTTCCTAAAGGAACTATAATTTTAGATAAATAGGGTGAAATTTAGTGCTATAATTTTTTTTTTATTGTTTGCCTTCTTTTTAAATTTTTTTTTATTTTCTGTATTTAGAATATTTTTAGTAGTAAAAAATCGGAAATTAATATGTGTATCCCACATATATGATAATATGTTACATGAAATAGTAACTTTTCAAGGCATTTTTCTGTACTTAAATTAAAATTTCCTAAAGAAACTATAATTTTAGATTAATAGAGTGAAATTTAGTGTTATAATGTGAGTTTTTTTAATGTTTGCATTCTTTTTTTTTTTTTTTTTATTNTAAATGACTGCATTCTTTTTTTTTTTTTTTTTTAAATTTTCTGTATTTAGAATATTTTTAGTAGTAAAAAATTTGCTTAAAAAAATCAAATTTTAATATATCCCACAAATATGATAATAAGGTACGTGAATTAGTAACTTTTGAGTTCGATGTTTGATAATAAATTCTTTGATTCTGATTAATTTTTGAATGAACTAGCATCAATCAAGAAACATGCGTCCGGTGGCTAAAAGTATTTCAATATGAAATGGTTAGGTTGCACACAAAATTATGAACAGATACTATAATTAGTAAAAGGGAGACGGAAGGTATACACAGTCTGTACATCAAGAGCTTAACTGACTATTTCTACTCATGCCCGCCAGATGGCGGTTCACTAGGGAAAGAGAGTGTGTGTGTCACAGGCTGAAAAACGAAGAGATATAAAGCATAAAATGTAACATTTATATTCAATTAATATTTAGACCTTGAAAGAATAGTCATATGTCACGAGAGTTTCAAAAATCACACTTCCTGGTCGTAAAAAGAAAACACTCACATTTTACAAACTCTTCTAACATTGCAATTTTTCACTCCATCTTTGACACTCGATTAAATTCACTCAATTAAATTAAAATTAAAAAAAAATTGGTAATTTTTTTGTGTCTGAATTATATAAGAAAAAACGTCTCTATTTCAAGCGCTTCTTCACACTTCTTTGGTATCCGCCTACACCCTCCCCCCCCCAGGGCCGGATTACCCATTAGGCTAGACTAGGCCATGGCCTGGGGCCCGTAATGATTAGGGGCCCCCTTAAAATGGATTTTTTGAAAATAAATTTTAAAAAATTAAGAAAAAAAAATGATTTTTCAAAATGTTATGATTATTTTTCAGTTCTAGTTTAATAAAATAAAGTAAAATTTAATTTATTATTATTTATTTTAATTTCAAATATGCTTTCTTAAATGAAAAGATAGATAAATACTTTTATATTTGAATAAATAAAAAATATACGTGAAAAAAATTTAATCAAAGGGCCGCAAAAATTTGAATGGCCCAGGGCCCCGCGTACGCTTAAACCGCCCCCACCGCAGAAAGAATATTGGTGAACAATGGGGAAAATTCTTGGCGTCAAATATCGCAGCGAACATTAAAAAAAGGAAAAAAAATTAAAAAATGAGAGATTTGTTCTATTAATGTTATAACGATTTTAAAAACAATTCGAATCACGAATTTCGAATTCTGCCATTTTGTGAGGACCCGGTTAATAATAATAAGAATACTATAACCGAACCTTAGCGGAGTAACAATGAGACGAGAGCAAATTAAGAAATAATTATGTCCTTCAAAAACTACTAAAAATCTAAATACGCAACCACTCTATTATCTCGGAAAAATAGTAACCAAAAAAAATAAAAATACAATCGGATCTCTTTTTAACGGAGTCGCTAAAATCCCGATAATTAAGTTCGTTATATGGAAAATTCGTTAAATAGAAGATCATCTTTTGAAATACTTAAACGACACAAAACAGGTTTAAAATTCACAAACACTAGACATATTTAAAATAGCAATTAATACGCCTTCATCTTGCAAAGTAGTATTTACTATTTATTTTATAAATCTTGACCATAAAAGAAATCTGCATGGAAAACAAGAATAGAGCAAAACATTATCCAGTGTTACACTATCATGCTGCATACATTTTTAACTAAAAACAGCTAAATTTATGCAAAAAATTAATTACAGCTGCATTTATTATAAATATAATTTTTAACCTACTTTACCACATGCGTTCTAAAGTTTAATTGCTACTGCTAAAATCCGTTATTTTTGTCGTTTTTGTTAGGAGTTTTCGTTTGAAATAGGAGCAAAAAGAGAAAGTGATTTTACTGCTTTCTCTAAAAATTAAGTGAATTGGGTATAATATGAAAAAAACACAACTACTTCGATTTAGTAGGAACAACATATGACGCAATGCTAAACGAATGGAATTTAGTTGTTGTTTATTTAGTTATTGTTATTAGTAGTTGTTGTTATTTGTTTTAGTTGTTGTTGTT
>NC_092213.1:85847222-85859878 GCF_043381705.1 Parasteatoda tepidariorum | reverse complement strand
AACGTTTTTACAATTCACATAAATTGTATTTAAAAAGAAATTACGAGCAAAAACGTTGCATTATATATATTTTTTTAAAAATAAATATATTTCCGTATAAAAAGCGCGAATTCTTTTCTCTCAATAAATAGTGACTGATTATCATCCAAGCACCAATAATTTGAATAGTTTATCAACAGGAAAAAGTCAACCGATTTTATTACATTAAAAAATGTAATTTTCAGATACTCAATGCTTGACCAAGACACGTAAACACTTCATTTCATCGCGGGACGGTAAAAAAAGAAAAAAGAAAGAACTTTTTCTGCACATGTTTTGATTCAGAAATTGTGAGTGGGGGAAGGAAGAGTGGGAGCATTGCAGCAGGTGTGCATCGATCCACGCTTGCGCACTTGTTAGCATTTATCTGTTGAAAATAAAATCGTCTGCGGAAATAAAGAGTTCCGGAAATCAGAAGGTAGATTAGAAGTCGTCATGATGGACGAGCCGATGAGGAAACCCCGCAAATCGAATTCGAGTAACTTCATGAGGCAATTTCGGGATAAAAATACGCGGGAACTCAAAAACTTAACGGCCAGCCAATTCATGGAAGTATGGAGCCATTACGACAGGGACGGTAAGTTCTTCTTCTTTTATTCTCTCTCTTCTAAATGACAGGATTATTTGTTTTGATTATCCCGTCCTCTTATGACATTGACTCTTCACTTTAACACTAGATTGCCTGAGGAAGTCATTTTGACTGCTTGTCATTCTGACTTTGCAATTTCTTCAATTCGAAAAACAATGATGTATATAATGACACAATTTTTAGAATTTTGTACAAAATAAAATTTTTTTATTCTTAAAATTTACTAATAACTTGTAATATAACTGTAAATAAATATAAAAAATTATCTAAAATTAATTTTAAACAAGTTTTTTTCTACATTATTTATTCTTTCAAGTCATTTTGACTGCTTTTGGGCAATATTGTTGACGTCGCACTAGAGCTGCACGATGGGCTATTGGCGACGGTCTGGGAAACACCCCTGAGGATGATCCGACGACATGCCATCACGATTTTGATCCTCTGCAGAGGGGATGGCACCCCCGCTTCGGTAGCCCGACGACCTGCACGCGAAGTCGAGCACTTTACGGTAGAACAATTTAACGAGGACCCATACCGCACACCCTCGGTCCCTACGCAGACTGATTCAAGTGGTCACACTGATCGCAGGCCAGTGATGCTTGACTTCGGTGATTTGCTGGGAACCGTGTCTTAACGATCAGTCCACTGCGGGCTTTGGGCAATATAAGTATATACGTTTCAGTCTTTCTAGTGTTAACGTCGTTTATTCCAATTTTTACTTTGTTAGCTTGAAACAGATTATAGGTTTTCAACGTGCGGGCACCAAAAATTTATATTATTTTTGAAGGGGGAGAGAAATTAGCATTTTGTAATTCCTAATTTAATTCCTAATTTAACATTCGTAGAATAAATAGGAACGTATCTGCTGCTTATTTTGTTGCAAATATTCTCCCAGTTCCATTGCAGATTTAATATATAATTATTCAAGCAAATGATTGGACTGCAAGTGCTGTCATAAATTGTTGAGATGAGTTTTATGAGATGACGCATTGAAACCCTTCAGATCGGTGGATACCAGCTAGTAAAGGCGGCTTGTGCGCAGTGTAGTGATACAACCAGATCGTTGGTGACGAGGGGTTTTACCTCCATGAATGGCTTGACCACAATGAGTCGCTTTTCTTATAAACTAGTCAATAGACCGCAATGGCTCAGGGGATAGAGCGTTCGCTTTCCTATGAGGCGAACCGGGTTCGAATCCCAGTCTCCCAGTCGATACGAGTTCCGCATCCAGCTTGCACCGACCACAGTGCTGACATGAAATATCCTCATTGGTAGACGGATCATGGGTTAGAATTCCATTGCCGTCAGGCTAACCGTGGGAATTTCTCGTGGTCTTCCTCTCCATGTAACGCAAATGCAGGTTAGCTCCATCAAAAAGTCCTCCACGAAGGCAAAATTTCTCCCAATACTCGATCCAAGAGTTCCCTTGTCTTCTGGATTGGGTTCAGAATTACAAGGGTCGGTTGTTCAATGATGGTTATAAAATAATTAACTGATTGTTTCTAAATCTTCCAAAAAATCGTTACATCTAAAAGTTATTTTTGCCGACTTTCTTACATTTTGCACTTAATTTAGGCTAACAACACCCTCAATAATTTATTTCCAACTCCTTAAGAGAACNAAAACCATGGATTTACGAAATATAGATTTTTTGTGTTCATACGATAGATTAATGAAGAAGGTAACATAAAAGTATGAAGCTGATCAACTTTTTTGAATAATTACATCTCAAGTTGCGGACCGGACTGTGCAGGCAGGGTTTCCTAAACTTATGAATTTTGTGTGTACCCTTTTTAACTTTTTCGTAACGCTGTGTACCACTAATAAAAAAATGAATNTTTTTTTTTTTTTTTTTTTTTTTTTTTTTTTTTTTTTTTTTTTTTTTTTTTGGTACCAAGTTTTGTTGATAAGTTTATTTGCATCAGTGAGAAGGATGATATTGTTCTTGCTGTGATAACAGCTGCTGCGGTAAAAAAATGGCACAAAAGTTAAAAATCACTGTTGACGCCACTCATTATTAACTGTTAACTCTGCAAAAAATAGCCAATAGAAAAATACGTAATAGTAGAATTTCCTGTTTGTAAATAAAATTTTCTGAAATTTTCGTTTGTTGCAAGATAATTCGCATAACAACGCGAACCCCCGCTAAACTGTTCCTGTACCCCTGGGGGTACGCGTACCACGCTTTGGGAAACACTGGTGTAAGGGAACTGGCCTTGCATCAGAAAAGTTCTGGGTTCGAATCCCGGGCAAGGCATGGATGTTCTTTCATTCTCTGTACTATCTGTCCATATGGTGGGAGCAACGTTGGCCCACCCAATAGGATGCCCCTGAAAGAGCAGCCAACACATCTGTCTTGCAAATGCTTGAAATGACGAAATGTTAACACGGGTGGGCAGGGCTGCCCATCAGGCTAGACTAGGCCATGGATTGGGGTACCTAATGATTAGGGCTGCCCTTAAAATGGATTTTTTGAAAATAAATTTCAAAAAATTAAGAAAAACAATGATTTTTCAAAATGTTATGATTATTTTTTAGTTCTAATTTTACAAAATAAAGTAAAATTTAATTTATTATTATTTATTTTAATTTTAAATATGCTTTCTTAAATGAAAAGATAGATAAATACTTTTATCTTTGAATAAATAAAAAATATACGAGAAAAAAATTTAATCTAAGGGCCCCCAAAATTTGAATGGCCTAGGGCAGTGTTTCCCAAACTTATGACTTTTGTGTACCCTTTCTAAATTTTTCGTAACGCTGTGTGCCACTAATACAAAATGAATGTATTTTTTACTGTAAAAAAATTGCCCTACAGTTAAAAATCACAACTGGCTGTTGATACCCCTAATTATTAACTGTTAACTCTGCAANGTAAAATTTAATTTATTATTATTTATTTTAATTTTAAATATGCTTTCTTAAATGAAAAGATAGATAAATACTTTTATATTTGAATAAATAAAAAATATACGAGAAAAAAATTTAATCTAAGGGCCCCAAAAATTTGAATGGCCTAAGGCCCCGCGTACGCTGGCACTGCGGGTGGGCATTGGAGAGAAAAAATATCACAAGTTTCGTCTATGGCGATTACACGCTCAGATAAATTTTCTTAGGATGAATGTCCGTTATTTTTCAGTTTGATAACGATAATGTTATCCAAAAGTTTTATTTTTAAAAAAACATTCCATGACTCAAAGTTTTTAACGAAAATACAAAATTACTTTCTTCGACTCACTATGTTAAAAAATTGTTTTTATAAAAACTCACCTTACAATGGAACTTTAACATGGTGCGTAGCGTTTTTAAAAAGTCCTTAAAGGTGCTTATTTTCGATTTTCGTACTTTAAAAGCCCTTAAAGGTGCTTTTTTCATGGGCTGTTTTTAAAAAGTGCTTGATTTTCCCTTTTCCCAAATGAGGTTTTAATTCTTAGCCATGTCACGTTTCGCCATGTATTATGCAAAAGCGTGCTTTTCATATTGTTCTATTCAACGTTTTTACAATTCATTCGACCACTATCCATTTCGACGTTACATCAGTCCATAGCGCATGAAAGCGCCAATAATTTTACATTATTTTATCATGATCATGTAAAGCAGGGGTGTCAAACTCGCGGCCCAGTCAATCTATCCAACGCGAAGTAAAAATAAAATAGAAACGTGAATTAGAAAGGAAACTAGCATATAAAATTATAATATACTTTATTTATAAACTATACGGATCATTTTAAATTGTACGCGCGAAAATGTAAAATTCTAATTGGCTTGCGGCACCTGCCATTCCAGGGATACTGCATCTTATCGCAGAAAAAATTTCAAATCT
This sequence comes from Parasteatoda tepidariorum, assembly GCF_043381705.1. Lineage (NCBI taxonomy): Eukaryota > Metazoa > Arthropoda > Arachnida > Araneae > Theridiidae > Parasteatoda > Parasteatoda tepidariorum. Next base: position 85,855,427 of record NC_092213.1, on the reverse strand, counting down.
TAGAACAGAATTTGAAACAAGGCTTAAAGATTTTAATTCTTTGGAAGATAAATTTTGTTTGTTTTCTTCGATTTTCTCAATAAATATAGACTCAGTAGCCAGTAATATGCAAATGGAAGTCATTGAGATTCAGTGCGACTCAAATTTGTAGACAAAATTCATTGAAGTGGGTGTGCCTGAATTTTACAAATATTTACCGGCAAGGTTTGAAAATACTCGAAAATTCGCATATGAAATTATTTCCATGTTTGGAAGTACTTATCAGTGCGAGCAGTTTTTTTCTGTTATTAATGAAAATAAATCTCCTGTCCGAAACNCATATGAAATTATTTCCATGTTTGGAAGTACTTATCAGTGAGAGCAATTATTTTCTGTTATGAATGGAAATTAATCTCCTGTCCGAAACCGTATTAATGACGCTCACGTTGGGTCAATTTTGAGAGTAGTCTCGGCCAATTAAATTTCTCCCGAAATAGGAAAGATAGTAGCAGAGAAGAGATGTCAAATATCAAACAATAATTTTACTTTATATATGCTTATTACAATGTACTATTCAAAAAAAAATATTTGTTTCCGTAAACACTGATTTTTTTTTGAGGCCCACCTAAAGTTAAGCATTGTTTATTTGGCCCAAGTTTGCTTTTGAGTTTGACACCCCTAATGTAAAGTCATTGAAAATTATTTTGCGTTTTTTAATGTATATAGTGCTTAAAAATATTTTTTGAGTGCTTAAAAATTGCTTATTTTTTGTTAAATAATTTGGCTACGCACTCTGTTATACATATATAACAGGAAAATTGACTAGAACCTAAAATAGCTGTTTTAGTAATAGCTGTTCTAAAAAGCTAAAATAACCCTCCTCCAATGGTCAGACGAAATATCGTTCTGTCCATTTTATTGATTTTCTGACCATTCTATGTCCATAATGCCGAATGCAGGTTTCTGATTGTTAACTTTGTCATCTAGTTTCGAAAAATACATATCCTTGCTGGCATTAGAGCGGAATTCAGCTAAATTTTCGCAATGACGATGGCTCACTTAAGCCAATCAGAAGCCTGTATTTTTGTAAACATGTCGCATTTTGCTATATGTAAAAATGCAGGCGTTTAATGGGTCAAATGTGTCCATAGAAATTGCGAAAATTTAGCCCTAGAAATTTAGAATTAGAATTAGAAATTTCCGCCCTAGAAAGCCATGGATTTACGAAAAATAGTTTTTTTTGTGTTCATGTTCATACGATAGATTAATGAAGAAGGTAACATAAAATTGACGGATTTTACACTGTACTGATATTTTGTTTAAAAAAAAGTTCATGCATGAAGGAAACCTAAAATAAACTTTCAACTCGATTTGGGGGATCCCCATTCATGTGAGGCCCAGGGCAACTGCCTCTTATGTCCCTGCCTTTATCAGGCTCGGAACACAATTAGGTTTAAAACAATTCTTTTACTATCTTATATAAATAACTGTAAAAGTGCACTCGTAGTATATTAATTGAGAAAATTAGATTATTTTAAGCAATTTTGAATTTAACTGATACATAAAAAGATTTCATTAAAAAATAAAATACCCGGATCTTCATCATTCGATTTGTACTTCATTAAAAATGTAGAAAAAATGTTAAGTTGATAGAAATTGTTGATGTCATTGTGTCAGATGTCCATAAATCGTTTGTTTTCACTTATTCATCAAATATTTCACTTAATATTTTGACAATTACATTTAATGACTTGATATAAATCAACAATGTTCAAATCGTTTGTTTTCACTTAATATTTTGACAATTACATTTAATGTTTAGAATTAAATCAACAATGTTCAAATCGTTTGTTTTCACTTAATATTTTGACAATTACGTTTAATAACTTTAATTAAATCAATAATGTTCAAATAACCTAAACCAATTTATGAGATTTTTCAATGAGATTCAAATTTTTAAGGAAAGTCGGCCATTGAGAATTATTGTTGTTTCAGGAAATGGTTTTATCGAAGGAAGAGAGTTGGATAAATTTCTGAGAGAGTTCGTCTCCAGCGTTTCGGATACAGAACCGGAAGTAAGTAAAATTTATGAGAATGGCTTTCATTTTATAACTTTAGAGGTCAGACGATTTCTCAAAAAATATCAACGAAGCTTCAAGAGGGTCCGACAATAAATCACGAAAGTGTTTTGGAACAGAACAGAAAATTTAGTTTGGAACGTTTTAGTTAGTTGGTTGCAATTATAAGAATTCATACAGGTATATGGATATTTTTATTAAAAACTTTTTTTTTGCCATACATTTCCTTAAAGTCTGTAAAAATGTTCAATAGATTAAAACAAAATATTAACAATAAAAATTGAAAAAAGTTCATTTGAAAATTGCGCAGGATATGAGTATTTAAAGTAGTCATTTTACGCTGCGTGGAAAATATTAAAATTTTTTTTCTTCATTGTTTTGTTGTGAATCGTATTGGGTGACTCATGAAAAAAATTCGATTTGAATGTTTTGAAAGTTTTTTCTAGTAATTTCCAAAAGGACTATTTTAATGGCAATAAGATAGGACGACTCTAAATGCTTATATCTTGCGAAATGTTTAAGAATATATATATATATATATATTGTGGGGGGCGGAGTTATTCGGCCATGCCAACCGTCATCTATCAAAAGGTACCTCGTGATAGAATCAAGTTAGCATGCTTTATATACTAGTGAATGTTGTTCAACTTTTGTAGTGGTAGTTACGCCACAGTACTCCCCCACCAGAATTTTATCAGGGATATAATTCGATGAACAGATCTCACTAGTTGATGTACTTGTGAAAGACCGGGAGAGAGTCACCGGATTTTTTGAGTGCTGAATGTGAGAGGTGTATTAACATCACAGTCGAAGTCGCTCCTGTGTTGCCATTAGCAGTCGAGAGTATGCAGGCGTTGAGAGTGTAGGCGATGTGTGAATGTTCGAGACGAGACTGAGAAGCAACAGCGCAGGAGGTGAATGATGCATTCACAAATAGCAAGTCAACCGTACAATGTGGACTATCCATCGAAGTAGGCGTANTTTCTAAATATAAAATATAATGCAGATTAATGAAAAGAGAAGAAAAATTTATTAAAATAAAGTGTTTAACAAAAACTTTGTTTTTTCAACAAAAAGAAATATTAAAAATCTCGTTCAAAATTTAAAGAAAACATGGAAAAAATTATAGAAAAAGGGAAAAAGGCGAAGAAAACTATTGAATTATTTTGTTAAAATAAAAATCTGAAAATAAAATATCAATTGATGCAGATTGATGCATTAATATCAATTGATGTCAGGGGTCTGTTTAAAAGAAATTTGGGTCCGTTAACGGACCCTTTACAAAATATCTTTTCATAAAAACGGACCCTTCACAAAATATTTTAACTTAAAAACGGACCCTTCACGAAATGATTTTTCTTTTAATCGGACCTTTCACAAATTTTTTTATCTTCGTTATTATTTTGTTAATCGAATAAATCCTTCCCAGGGCAGAAAACGAGAAAGATGGATGTAAACGTTGTCTTCGGCAGACGATTCTTCCATTATTCGTCCGAAATGAATATTCTGCGTTCAGCAGTAAAGGCTAAATACCAAATATTTATATGTTGCAACTCTAATTTAGTAGCAGCAATTGCTGTTTATTTTTGAAAACTTAATTTTTTTTAATTTTAATTTTACAGTGTTGAGCATAATCTTGTATGTCTTAACAATTTAAAAACTCCTTGAACAAGTTTTTTGCTATAACCGGACCCTATTTGCACAAATTCATAAAAGCAGGACCCTGATTAAGAGAATGTGACTTAGCGTTTATTTTATATTCACACATTACGAGTCATTTTTTCACAATTTTACAAAAACCGGACCTTTTCACAAAATGTCTGGACTGACCCTGTAACCAGTCATAAATGCAGTATGAAAAAAAAAAAAAGAATTTGTTTGATCTGGTAATCCTAGGAAGAAAACTCTCTCTCTCTCAAAAAAAAGAAAAAGAAAGAATTGAAATTATTTTCAAGGCAAGTGCTCCAATAACCTTCTTATTTATTGATTTTTCGTATGAGCTTCTAGGAATAGACTCAGATCTAGTTTCTGAAACGAATGTAACAATTTTCTTTTGTACATTTAAATAAACTCTCATCAGTAAGTTAATTTAGTTTTAATGAATGTTAGATATAATCGATAGTTTCCAGGACGACGAAGAAAGAATCGTAAAAGTCAGATTATTTTTGCCGCATTCAGGGGTAAAAATAAAAAGACGTTTTGCGTACTCCGCGAAAGGGAAATTTACTTATAAAATATTAATCTATAGAGTCACAACAGGTAGAGCGTTACATAATAATTGCCATATGGCAAGAAAATTCTTCGTACGCCGTTAGGGGCACTCTTATGGATTGGCTGCGAGTTCAAACAGGTTTATAGTTTGTCTAAAGTAAGAACTCCCCTAACCATTCGTCTGGATCCGTGGCGGTGACTACGGTAACGAGGTATAACTATTTCAAGTAGGGGTGAAATCAATTCCTCTGGGGGTACTGGATTGGAGATCGATCGTTCTCTGATTCAGGTCAAAATTACGATCTGTGGATGTGTGAATGGGTTCGCCCTATAAAACGGGCTGTGACGTGTGTATGGCTGAAGTCGAATTCTTGGCTATAGAATGGCTCCACTGAAAAACAAAAAACGCGCACTCTACCTTAAATTTGCTCGATATCACCAAGCAGGCTTGCCGTGTGGCAAGTGGCATTAGAAACAACAACAACAAATAGGGGTCATTGTTTAGGCTCGGGTTGGCGAGTCTACTGTGTTAAAGTGAGAAGAAGCTACCCTCCCTCAAATGCAACATTCATTCTTGTTTCCATAGCAGCAGACAGATTCAAACTTTGTGGCGGTGGGAGTTCTTACCGTACACAAACTATCGGGTTGTTCGGAAAGTAATTTCGATTTTCTGACAGAGGATTTAATTGTATTTTTTCGAACCCAACTTCACAATTAAGCAGCATTATCATTATATGTTTTGAGAGATGATATAGCGAGGCTTGTGTGTGAAACAGTTCAATTAACTCTACGCAGTTGTTTTTGGTTGGCGCCCTTTTAAATATGGAGAGCAATAAGCAGCATTTTCGTCATATTTTACTTTTTTAGTATAGAAAAGGTAAAAATGCTGTTCATGCCAGAAAGAAATTAGCCGATGTGCATGGAGAAGATGTGTTGATAGTAGGCCAGGGCCAGAAATGGTTTGCAAAATTTCGATCCGGCAGTTGTGATGTCGAGGATGCACCATGTTCTGGAAGGCCGGTTGAAGCTGATAAAGACATTAGTTGATTCAAATTGGCGAATAACAACACGTGAGATCGGTGAGAGGTTAAATTTATCGAATTCAACTGTTTATGACCACTTGAAAGGTTTAAACTCGATATATGGGTTCCCCATGTTCTCACGGAGAGAAATTTGTGTCGTCGCGTCTGTGATTCGCTTCTCACGAAAATGATCCGTTTTTAAAGCGCATCATTACTGGGGACGAAAAATGGGTTGTCTATAACAATGTGAAACGCAAGAGAGCAAAAAAGATGACCCGGCTCAAAGCATTTTGAAAGCCAATATCCATCAAACAAAGGTGATGCTGTCTGTTTGGTGGGATTTTAAAGGAATAGTTTTTTTGGAGCTTTTACCGGATAACACAACAACTGGTTCGAAAGTCAACTGTCGTCAGCTGGACAAACTGAGTGATACACTTCAACAGAAAGGGCCAGAATTTATCAACAGAAAAGGTGTAGTGTTCCACTAAGGTAATGCGAGACCTCATACAAGTTTGGTCACTTGCCAAAAGCTTTTATAGCTTGAATGGGATACACTGCCACCCCCACCGTGTTCTCCAGATCTGTCGCCTTCGGATTATTATTTGTTCTGGTCACTGCAAAACTTTTTGGAACGTAAAACCTTTAATTCAAATGAAGAGGTCAAAAATCGCCTGGATTAGTTTTTTGCCAGCAAAGACCAAAAATTTTATGAGCGTGGAATCATGCTACCACCAGAAAGATGCAAAAGGTGTTGGACCAGAATGGCCAAAATATAATGTAATAAAATATCGATTCATTATGCGAAAATTGTCTTTCATTTAGTCTAAGGAAAATCAGTTGAGGCAAAATAATTGTACCCTCTTGCTTTAAAGAGTCATTAAATCTAGATAAATTGAAAAGTATCAAGATCAATGAATAATTCTCGTTATTTTATGAGCCCAAATAATGCACAGTCAGAGTAACTTTCTAAATATAAAAAAAAATAAGGTCATAAACTGTGTGACTCTTTTTCACATTTTTAATATTCGTTTAGAAATGCTCACAGCAGTTGTGAAAATGGTGTACTACTAGGGAGTGTTGTTTCAAGTAAGGACAGAAGCTTCGAAAAATAACCTTTAATGATTTGGCGAGAAAGTCAAATGGTTCCAAAAACTCTTGAATGGTTACGATTTCCCATTTCCCTAAACTCTGCCGCCATTATTATAATTTTTACTGGCTTTAAATCATTTGTAAACACACGCACTCACCCAAAAAAAGAAGAGGAAAAAAAGATTACGGAGTACGTATTTTCTGATACGAGGCGCATCCAGAAAGTAAGTTTCCCTATTATTTAAAAAAAAAAAGAACCCATATTTCAGGAACATATTTATTGGCAACAAGTACAGCAATATTTCAGCTATTTGTCAACATAGCCACCACCAGAATTGAGACATTTGTCGTATCGTGAGATCAACTTTTGTATCCCTCTGTCGTAGAACTCTGCCGCCTGTGAATGGAACCAGCGTGTGACAGACGTCTTCAGCTTGTCGTCGTTGCCAAAACGCTCAGCAGGAGGACAGGAATTTCTTGAGGTGCAAGAAAACGTGAAAATCGCTGGGAGCAAGATCAGGGCTGTAGGATGGATGATCAAACAACTCCGAGCCAAATTACGTCAAAACAGCTGCTGTGCGTCGAGCCGTATGTGGACGAGCATTGTCATGGAGGAGCACAACTCCTGCACTAAGCATTGCACGCCTCTTGTTTTGAATGGCACGTTGCAATTTCCGCAGTGTTTCACAGTAACAGTCAGCGTTTACTGTTTCACCGCGTGGTTCCATTCACAGGCGGCAAAGTTCTACGACAGATGGATACAAAACTTGATCCCACGATACGACAAGTATCTCAATTCTGGTGGCGGCTATGTTAAAAAATAGCTGAAACATTGCTGTACTTGTTGCCAATATGTTCCTGAAAGTATGAGTTCTTTTTTTTTTAGATAATATGGAAACTTACTTTCTGGATGTGCCTCGTAGGTAAGTGTTTTCTCGGTGGCTTCCTTCCCTCGATGGCTTGTTTTTAACTTTTAATGATCTTTCGAGAAAAAAAAACGTGGGAAGTAAAAAAAAAGGTGGAAATTAGCGATTAATAACTTCTTGAATTGATTTGTCAAACAACTAAAAAACAATACTATTCAACTTATCGTGAATGGTTAAAAAAATTAGGGTAATTTCAACTTTTTAAAATGGTGTTCAATGAAGAAAATTCACAGTTTTAGCCATCTTGAACAAAAAAACATTTTGATTTTTGTTCTTTCCAAATACAGTCGAATCCCGCTTTAGCGAATTCTTAGGAAACGAAGCAATCACAACGCAATAACGAAAATTCGTTCTACCGATATTACGAATTTCAACATGAACCCAAATTATTTTGTTACATTGGAATTATCCGCATAAAAAAAAATAGTAAATATTGCATTTAATTACAATTTTGATGTATTTGTACTCCACCAGTAGAAAATATCAAATCAGTATTTTTAAAATTTCACAGAAACAATTCAATTTAAAAGGAACAGCGTATATATGGAGTGTGGTCTGAAAAAAAATAAACTCTTTTTATATTTTGAGAAAAATGTTTTTTTTTTTGCAGCAAGTAGTCTCTGACTCGATGATGATTGAATTGAAGGAATGTTTTATGGAAGCTTATGATGATAACAAAGATGGAAAAATAGAAATTAGAGAAGTAGGTAGAAAACTTTCTTTTTTTGCAAACAATTAGATTCGCCCGTCGAACCTAATATTTATCCAATTGAGAACTGCTTCAATTCATAAATACGTAAAATTTTTGTGGCAATTGAACTAAAGGAGTCATCATTTTATGACCACCAGTCGTGTTAGTTCTCGAACTAGTAATCGAATCTTCTTATATATATATATATA
>NC_092213.1:85825930-85847190 GCF_043381705.1 Parasteatoda tepidariorum | reverse complement strand
ACGAGAAACGCTCAAAACTCGGTGAACTTAATACAACTCTCACTACAAGTGCTCAAAATGCTGTGAACTTTACACAGCTCTCCCGGTCTTTCGCTAATAGGGCAACTAGTGGTATCCCTTCTTCAAACTTTTATTAAAAGTAGTCTGTCTAATTATTTCTCTCAAAAATCGTACCTCCACATCAGCCTTAAAAAAAGTTATGCTGGGTGTGCCGGGCAATAAGACTTACCACTGCCCAACACTTAATAAAACATAAGTGTTGGGCAGTGGTACTCACATTCCTTGATTAATCAGCGATTATTATTAATTAAAAATTATATTTGTTGTTTGATTTGGCGAAAAAGTTTTAACCATCGCCAGCAGTATTTCCTATATCGGAAGAGTACCGCAGACAGTAACATCACTCTGTAATTTTTTCTTTAAAAATGTCAAAGTTATGTTGTCGCTGGGCATTAAGGCAGAGGGGTGCGATCTATGGCCAAGAATTCGACTTCTGTCGCACCCGTTTATGGGGCGGACCCATTCATACATCCATTCATTCGTCCACAGATCGTAAGTTTGACCTGAACCAGAGAACGATCAGTATCACCATAGGTTATAATTTGTTATGGGAACATGGATGACTTTGTGACCCGACATATTAAACCTGCACCGATCACCATTCACTTCAAGAGTCGGCTGAATTCGGACAAACGTGAGTGCAGCCCCCTACCAGGCTATCCCAACCCCTATCAAAGTGATCAAAATCAGGTATAATTTAAAATTATATCGATGTCACTGTTATTTTTCAAAGAGTTGCGAGAAATGTAAATAATGCAATTTATCGCAAAGGATTTTTTCAAAGTACGAAATGGAATCATTTTAAAGCATATACTTCGGATTTTTTCCCAGCCACTTCGATTTTTCCCAAATTTTAACGGTAAAATTTAGGATGAAACGTGGTGGCTCAGGGGATGGAGCGTTCGCCTTCGAATGAGGTGAACCGGGTTCAAATCCCAGCGATGGCTGTTCCATACGAACTGACGTTGCACTGACCACAGCTCTAACGTAAAATATCCTCAGTGGTAAACGGATCATGGCCGTCATGAGTCACTTGCCGCCAGACTAACCGTAGTTGGTTTTCGTGGTTTTCATTTCAATGTAACGCAAATGCGGGTTAGTTCCCAGGGGTCTGTTTAGAAGAAACTTGGGTGCGTTAACGGAGCCTTCACAAAATATCTTTTCGTAAAAACGCACCCTTCACTAAATATTTTAACTTAAAAACGAACCCTTAACAAATTTGTTCATCTTCATAATTGTTTTGTTAATCGAATAAATCCTTCCCAGGAAGGGGGGAAAGAAAGACATATGCAAACGAGCTAAGTTTTGTCTTCGGCAGAAGCTTCTTCCTTTATTCGTCCGAAATGAATATTCTGCGTTCAGCAGTATAGGCTAAGTACCAAGTATTTGTATGTTGCATCTCGAATATAGTAGCAGCAATTGCTGTTTATTTTTTTAAATTTAATTTTTTTAATTATAATTTTACAGNGGGTTAGTTCCCAGGGGTCTGTTTAGAAGAAACTTGGGTGCGTTAACGGAGCCTTCACAAAATATCTTTTCGTAAAAACGCACCCTTCACTAAATATTTTAACTTAAAAACGAACCCTTAACAAATTTGTTCATCTTCATAATTGTTTTGTTAATCGAATAAATCCTTCCCAGGAAGGGGGGAAAGAAAGACATATGCAAACGAGCTAAGTTTTGTCTTCGGCAGAAGCTTCTTCCTTTATTCGTCCGAAATGAATATTCTGCGTTCAGCAGTATAGGCTAAATACCAAATATTTGTATGTTGCATCTCGAATATAGTAGCAGCAATTGCTGTTTATTTTTTAAAATTTAATTTTTTTAATTATAATTTTACAGTGTTGATCATAATCTTGTATGTCTTTACAAATTAAAAAGCCCTTGAAAAAGTTTTTTGCTATAACTGGACCCTATTTGCACACATTCACAAAATCAGGACCCTGGTTGAAAGAATGTGACTTAGCGTTTATTTTATATTCACACATTACGAGTAATTTTTTCACATTTTTACAAAAACCGAGTCTTTCACAAAATGTCTGGACAGACCCCTGCTTCCATTAAAAAGTCATCCACGAAGGCAAATTCCTCCCAATACTTGATCCAAGAGTTCCTTTGTCTTCTGGATAGGGTTCGAAATTACAAGGCTACGGAGTAAAACGTTAGTAGTTGTGAAACCTAAAAATGGGTCAACTGTTTAAAGACCGGCTGTAAAACTTGCACAGTGATAAAAAAAATCAATCACCCTGAATAATTTTCGTTCTAATGATAGGATTTTCACGTACTAAGCGTCAATCGTAATGGATTTTAGGGGTGACTTCAAGTAACTTAATTAATAGTGAGCGCTAATTAATTGGCGCTAACTGTTAATTAATTTGCGAAATCAGACACCAAAACGTACTTTCTCTAAGCAAACATACGTTTTTTTTCTTCTTCTTTTCCTTTTTTTTTCTTTTACATATTTGGAGTTTTGATCGATAAAAAATTGGATCAAAATTTAGGGCACTATGAAGTTTTATATATTTGGCATCGTCCCGAAAAATGACCAAGAATCATCGTCAAAGCAGGATTAGAAATTTACTTTAAAATTACATTAGTAGTCGTAAACCCAAAATGGGTTTGGCTGTTCAACGATGATTATAAAATAAAGTAAAATTAAATCTAGTATTTACCAGGGGTTTGTTCAGTAACGTATGTACATACGTTTCTGAAATTGTTCGATATAATAATGGATAGAAATTGTCTCGAAAAATATTAAGATTCTTTTAGATTTGTCATGCTGTCGTGAACGCTAAAAGCGGTGATATTTTGTCGCAATTAGCGCAATTTCATTTTTTTTTTACACGAAATTTTTACTAAACATATTTTTCATAATCTTTTCATTATTTTGTATTTTTTTTCTCATCATTTTAGGTTAAAATAAGGGAAAAATATTATATTTAACACTAAATTGCCCAAGGAAGTCATTTTGACTGCTTTTTAATTTCAATTAGAAGAAACAATTAATACAATAATGACACAATTTCTTAGATTTTTGTGACTTTTATAATTATTTTTATCGTTAATATTTACTAATAACTTGTTAAATAACTGAAAATAATATGAAAAATATTAAAAATTAATTTTAAAAACAAATTTCTTTATACATTAGTTATTCATTCACAATGCAGTCATTTTTGTCTACTTTTGGGCATTATAGGTATTTCAGTTTTTCTAGTGTTAATAATTAAGGTTATGAAATACACTTTTAATTGTATTGCTTTCCTTTTGTAATGTTCGCTGCTTTTTCTGTACTCTATTGTCCACTGGAAATGACGCAACAAAACTGTTGTATGCTATTTTAACCAAATATATTCTGCTAATTTTAATGTGCTTATTCCATAAAAGTCTCATTTTATAAACCCTCAATTGAGAGCGATGAAACTTTTTTAATCTTATTTTGATTTTTTTCTCTTTCTTTTTAATTGTAACTTTTTTCCTTCCACCGAAGTTCCATATTATGATGGCCAGTCAGTGAATATATGCATGCAAATCAAGGGCGCCGGCAGCGGGGTGCAAGAGTAACACTCGCCCTGGCTTTTTTTTTTTTTAACAAATAAAGAGATACAGGAAAACAATTTTGGTAAAAAAAATTTTTATTGAAAATATTTTTATTCAAAAACAAATATTTAAGTAATTATTGATACATAACAATTAAAATATTGTTTAATCAAACAAGAATTGTAATCGTCTTGTTTGCTGTCCAAATCTGTTTATAACTTTTTTCAATGAATTCTGAGTCATCTTTGATTCTTTTCTTATGCGCACTGAGCATGCACAAACTTGGCAGATACATAAAGCTATATTTTTAAATTTCATTCAATAAAATATAAATAATATTATATTTTCTATTTGTTCTTATAACACAAACTGACTTCTCACAACTGTAAAACTTCATCAACACAATAAATACCAATGTTAAGCGTGCGCAAACACGCTAGTATACGAAACTACTGTTTGTAGTTATTTGTGTTTCAAAGTCAGTAGCTATGCCAGCGCCATCAATACAGTTTCTAGTGGCAAGCACTAGAATTTCGTACAATTTGCAAGCACAAGAAATTCGTACTTTTTTTTTAAATATCTTGTTAACAATGAAGACATGTATCTTGAAAAAAATTAACAGATGGAAGTATATGTTATAACTAGAGCCCGGATTTTGATGACCTAAAAAGTCTCAACTAATGCCCTTAAAAAGTGCAAAAAATGCCCTTAAAAAGGGCAAAAAATGCCCTTAAAAATGCAAAAATTGCGCAAAAAATGCCTTAAATAAAGTAAAAATATTGAATTAAAAAAATGTTTTGCTCTTTAAAATTATTATGAGTCATTTAAAAAATATAAAGCAATGCAATACTTGTTCTACGTTCATTAAAGTTTGAAAAATATGTTTTATATCCTAAAATAACAAAAAAAGGAAAATATATTGACACCAAAATATTTTTATTTTGTATAGAAACTTTAATGGATATAACAACTTCCATCTCATAATATTACTAAATATCAGAATTACATTGGATTATTAAATGTTTTTTGATAATTTGAAATGTAAACGAGCGTCTCTTGTCTGAAAGTAAATTTTCATTCCTGCAGAAGCTTCTTTCAACGTCTACTGATGTTTTAAGTGCGTACTTGAAAAAGACGGTCTCACTTACTGACAATTTTTCGTCAATTTGAAAAGATTTTGCTTCACCTGTTAATATTCTATAGATTTTCTTCATTGTTTGGAAGCCAGTGTAATAATGAATATTGATGAAAAATAATAAAAATTGGAAAAAATTAACAAAAAACTATAAAAAATGCATTAAAATGCAAAATACGCCGCAAAATTTAAAGAAAAATGCCCTATAAATCTAAAAAAATGCTCTAAAAGACAAAAAATGTCCAAAAATGCAAAAAAATGCAAATGTCATCAAAATCCGGGCCTTGGTTATAACAAAACAAAATGTAATAACAGAATATTTAAAAAAAATTCTTTTTTTTGGGGGGGGGGAGGAGTTTGTTTGAGGGTTGCACCCCCCTTTTATATTGTTCTGCCGGCGCCCTTGATGCAAATGAAAATTCATTAAAACATGTATTTTAAGAAAAACGAATCTCTTTTAAAAAAATGTTTCTTTGTTTTTCTTAGTTAGCACAGCTTTTACCACTTGAAGAAAGTTTTCTACTTTTATTCCGTTTCGACAATCCACTGGAATCAAGTGTTGAATTTATGAAGGTAAAGTATTCTTCTTCTTTACATTTCATTCTGCTACATTCACAAAAAAACCTTGTTTTGCAGCCACGATTTTGTAACGGAGATTCGATGGGTGCAGTGACGTCAGCTACATACTTCCTAAACTATTAAACTTTTTTTTTGAAAAAAGAAACTTAATGCTTTTAAAAAAATTTGTACTAAATCGTAGTCATTTTCCATTAACTGGGTGTTTCGATAAAAAACTCTAAACGGTGATTTTAAAAAGTGATTAAGGGTGCTTATTTTCGATTTTCATTTTTTAAGAGCCCTTAAAGGTGCTTTTTTCATTGGGTGTTTTTAAAAAGTGCTTAATTTTTCCTTTTTCAAAATGAGATTTTTCCTTTACCTTGTTGATTTTCGCTATGAATTATGCAGAAAGACATTGTTCTATTCAACGTTTTCCCAATTAATTCAACCCCAATCTATCTCCTGTCCGTAGCGTATGAAAACGCCATTCGATTTACATGATTCGAAAATGTTCACAATTGTCAAAAACAATGACGAAAGGATTTTTTTTTTAACATGACGGTTAAAACCAGATAAAACCGTCAATTGTCAAAAACTTTCCAATCCCACCGAATTGTGATTTTTTTTAAAGTGCTTAAAAATATTATTTGAGTGTTCGAAAAGTGCTTATTTTTTGTTGAATAATTTGACTACCCTGTATATGTAAAAAATGCATTGAGCAATGAATTAAAAACTGTTATTCTTTGTGTTTGTAATACATAAAAATTAGCAATATGCAATTTTGTTTAATCATAATCATGTTTTTTTTATTTCCTTCCAAACATCCATATTTCTTACATTCAATCAAGAAACATAAAGTCCGGCCATTTGACCGGCTATGGTAGAAATAGGTATTAAGTATTGGTATGTTTAGTTACGCCATATCGCGGAAGAAAAGATTCTCTTTTTACCTTCATAACTCATTAAAAATTTTAAGTATAGAGAAAGTAAGTTCAGACAAACTTAGAGTAAATCATGAGGTTTCAAACACTGACAAGAAATATTTAAATTATAAAAATGAAAATAAATTATGAGAAGATAACTTAGGATTTCGGAATGGAGAAGTTCTCTGTTGTTGTTGTTTCTAATGTCACTTGCCACACGGGCAAGTGGCTTTCTTTCTTTCCTTCCAGACGCGGATACGTACATAGGTTAGTAAAACCCGTATAATCCGCGTCTGGCAACTACTTCCAGCCAACCTCAATCAATTATTTAAAGTTTCAAAAGAAAGGAGGTTACAATTTTGTTTACAAATATACAGAAATATCAATTTGTTTACAAATAGACAGAAATATTAATTATAGTTTANTTTTCAGTAGCGTCATCTATGGCCAAGAATTCGACTTCTGCCACACCATACGTCGCACCCGTTAATAGGGCGGACCCATTTATACATCCACAGATCGTAATTTTGACCTAAATCAGAGAGCGATCAATCTCCAATCCAGTACCCCCAGAGGTATTGATTTGTTATGGGAACATGGTGGACTTTTGCGACACGATAGATTTAACGTGCATCAGCGTACTACACGGTCATGCTGGCCTGCTAGTCTTCGGCCTGCTGGGTTCGAACCCACAAACTCTCGGACATGGGCCGAGCCAGGATATTTTTTCGGGGGGGGGGGGGGATATGGTAAGAAGCAAGGACGGTTTCAGACATGCAAAGTAGGGGGAAAGCATTGTAACAAATATTGTTTATTCTGTTGTTTGCAAAAGTTAAACTAGTAATTAAAAAATGTTACTTAATAATTATTTTTCAATTAATATTATTTAATAATTATTTTCCAATTAATATTATTTAATAATTATTTTTCAATTAATATTACATGATAATTATAATCAATTTGTAAACGAAGTTTACAAAGACATGCGACGGGGATTTGAAGAAAAGTTTTCGATTGCTTTTTTAGGACAAACCGAAATCATATCCCGAAATATGCTTAATAAAGTTAGTTAGTAAAAGGTTTGATTCGACAGTTTTTAAATTTTTTTTTTTACTGAGAGGCTCAAAGAAAGACTAAAAAGTTTGAATCCCAGAATTTCGGGGGGGGGGGGGGATTCCCCTGGCTACGGGCCTGGGCCGAGCACCCTATGGACCAGGCTATTCCGGCACACTCTTTTAAACTTTAAATCAGTAATGGAGTTGCGCTGAAGAGTTTCTCCCTCGTTATGGCATCAAAAGTTGTGTTGTGTTTTGCAGATCTGGAGGGAGTACGATACAGATGGAAGCGGTTTCATTGAAGCAGATGAATTGAAGGTAAGTCTCTTCTCTTCATTCTAAGACGCAATCAATGAGCTCTGCTGATTGTTCAAACTAATTGACTGATTGTTTGATTCTATAAACAAATGCTGATTTCCTTAATACCAAAAATATTTTAAACCATTCTATATTTTATTTCATAACCGTCGTTGAACAGCCGACCCAATTTCACCTCCTTAGCCTTGTCATTTTGAACCCAAATCCAGAAGACAAGGGAACACCTGGATCAAGTATTGGGAGAAATTTGCCTTCGTGGAGAACTTTTTGATGGAACTAAGCCGCATTTGCGTTACATGGAGAGGAAGACCACGANAGTTAAACTAGCAATTAAAAAATGTTACTTAATAATTATTTTTCAATCAATATTACATAATAATTATTTTTCAATTAATATTACATGATAATTATAATCAATTTGTAAACAAAGTTTACAAAGACATCCGACGGGGATTTGAAGAAAATTTTTCGATTACTTTTTTTAGGACTAACCGAAATCATATTCCGAAATATGCTTAATAAAGTTAGTTAGTTAAAGGTTTGATTCGACAGTTTTTATTATTTTTTTTACTGAGAGGCTCAAAGAAAGACTAAAAAGTTTGAATCCCAGAATTTCGGGCGGGGGGTGGATTCCCCTGGCTACGGGCCTGGGCCGAGCACCCTATTTACCAGGCTATCCCGGCACACTCTTTTAAACTTTAAATCAGTAATGGAGTTTAAAGGAAATTTGCGATGAAGAGACGATCAAAAGTTGCTCACTGTGTTGTGTTTTGCAGATCTGGAGGGAGTACGATACAGATGGAAGCGGTTTCATTGAAGCAGATGAATTGAAGGTAAGTCTCTTCTCTTCATTCTAAGACGCAATCAATGAGCTCTGCTGATTGTTAAGATACCCACTAATTTACTGATTCTATAAACAAATGCTGATTTCCTTAATACCAAAAATATTTTAAAGCATTCTATATTTTATTTCATAACCGTCGTTGAACAGACGACCCAATTTTTGGGTTTACGACTACTTATATTCACCTCCTTAGCCTTGTCATTTAGAACCCAATCCAGAGGACAAGGGAACTCCTGGATCAAGTATTGGGAGAAATTTGCCTTCGTGGAGGATTTTTTGATGGAACTAATAACATTATGCTAATTTCCTTAACACTAGGTTGCCTATAAAGGAAGTCAATTTGACTGCTTTTTAACTGCTTTTTCATTTGCTAAAAATATACAAATAATAATGCATAAATTAATATTTTCTTTCCAAGTGAAGTAAATTTTTTTTATCCTTAATATTTACTAATAACTGTTGTTGTTGTTTCTAATCCCCAAGAGGTCCATCCCAATTAGACCAATTCCATAAGTCCAAAAATGTCCAGGAAGTCTAAAAATAGATGAGGTTTTGAAAAAACCTCGTCAATCTTAAAATCGATACAGTTTACTAATAACTTGTTATATAACTGTAAATAATATAAAAAAATATTAAACATTAATTTTAAGCAAATTTTTTTACATCTTAGTTATTCTTTCACATAATGCAGTCATTTTGACTGCTTTTGGGCAATATAGGTATTTCAGTCTTTCTACTGTTAATTCCAAAAATATTTTAAACTATTCTATATTTTATTTTGTAACCGTCGTTAAACAGCGAACCCAATTTTTGGGTGTACGATTACTAATATAATTAGCTTAACCCTGCCCCCGTAAGGGAGCATCCGGGGACACTCTGAAAGTTCGAAGTGCGCGCAACACTTCAATCACATAAGCAAACGTATTCAAATTAGATTTTTGACAAATAGGTAGAATATTAAATATGAAATCCAGAAAACAGCTTTACTCAGAAATGAACTAAATACAAACAAACATTACAAAGAAAATAAACACTATCAATCAGAAGAGATGTCGCATCTTCAGTAGGGGTGAAAAGTTAATAAAACGAAACAATTTCACATGGTTAAATGTAAGATGTTTGTAACTCAGAATATAACTACAGCTGGCACAACAGTACTTAAGGTATCAAATTCCAGGATTTTTTTTTATTACGAAAAAAAAAACATATATATATATATACTCTAGGAACACAAGTGATTAAAAATTCAATGAGGAATCATCACATAAGGGCAGAGATTGACAGAAACCATGAAATTTGTACGACTACTAATGTTCAACTCCATAACCTTGTAATTTCGAACCCTATCCAGAAGACAAGAGAACTCCTGGATCAAGTATTGGGAGAAATTTGCCTTCGTGGAGAACTTTTTGATGGAACTAACCCGCATTTGCGTTACATGGAGAGGAAGACCACGAGAACCTCCCACGGTTAGCCTGGCGGCAAGGGGAGTCTAACCCATGATCCGTCTACCACTGAGGATATTTCACGTCAGCACTGTGGTCAGTGCAAGCCGGAATTCGTATCGACCGGTCATCACCGGGATCGAACCCCGTTTCACCTCATTGGGAAGCGAACGCTCTATCCCCTGAGCCATCGCGGCTCTTAAACCATTCTATAGTAGTTTTTTATTTGATTGATCCTATCAATTGATTGCATTCACTAGAGCAGTGATTCTCGATTTTTTTTTTTTTGTCGCTGCACACTTTTAGCGATTTCAAAAAACTTTTTCTGCAAAACTAAATGGTATAACATTATGTGTTTTGGTATACTTTTTGCATATTTTAATGTTTGAAGTAATGAGATTGAGAAAAGTATGGAGTGTAAAGTTTAAATAGACCTTTCATATTAGATCATTAAATTTAGTGGAACGATTTCTCAAGCACTAGGTTTTGACCCTTATAAAAAGATTTTTTACAAATATTTTCCTATGTGCTTCCGATGTTCCTTCGCTAAATGAATGAGATTCCATTTTGTTTTCACTTTCATAAGAAAGAATATCAAACATTTTTTTAAAAAATATAATAAGCCACTATAAAGAAGAAACGTTACCAAAGAAATTACTGAAGAGTAACTGATGATCGTGTTGTTTTGCTAGCAGACATTCGTCTCAAATAAACAGCGCCCCTATACGTCGTTGCGTTCGCGAATGTCATTTTTAATATATTTGAATAAAAAAAATCCTTTTCAAGTATTTTTTTATAAAATTTTTGAGGAAATTTACTGTTTTATAGCATAATGCTTAGTTCAGAGAACTGTTCACATGACAAAAAAAGTGTTATCCTGCCACAAAGTGTTGACAAATTTTAAAATGAACTTAAATAACTAAACTGTTATAAACTAGTTTTTAGCACAACTAAGTATAAGAATTTATAAAACAATAAGGTTACACCAGAATACAAATTTCGTCAAACCACCTCTGTGCAAGTCTTCATAGGTGAATTGAAGAGAAATGGGCAGAAATTTTGCAATAGAGTGCATCATTGTCCACATGCATCTCAGATATCATCTTTCCAACCACGGGAACTAACGAGCCGAACCACGAGAAACACCCCCACACCATTATGTTACCACCACCATAAGAACCGAGCGTCCAGATTCTTTTGCCCGTAAGAACCGGGTGTCCGGATACTTTTGGCCATAAGAACCGGGTGTCGGTATACTTTCGGCCATAAGAACCGGGCGTCCGGATATTTTTGACCATAACAAACGGCTGTCTGGATACTTTTGGCCAGAACAACCGGGTGTCCGGATACTTTTGGCCAGAACTACCAGGTGTCCGGGTAGTTTTCGCCAGAACTACCGGGTGTCCAGATATTTTTGACCATAACAACCGGGTGTCCTGATACTTTTGGCCAGAACTACCGGGTGTCCAGATACTTTTGACCATAACAAACGGCTGTCTGGATACTTTTGGCCGGATAGTGTATTAGGTTCGTGTGTTGTTGGAAAGGGGTTTATGTTACGTTCGTAAGTTTATGGAAAAGAGACAGCTATATATTTGAAAAATTGTTATGTTAACACAAACTCATACATTGCTTAATTTCTCCTTTTTCTATGCATTTAGGTTATTATTCTTAGATTATTATTAGATTACTACTATTAATTTCTCTTCTATGCATTTAGAATTTCTTAAAAGATCTTCTCAAAGAAGCTAGAAAAGAAGCCATTGAGGAAGACAAGCTCATTGAATATACAGATACACTAGTAAGTAATACACTTAATTGTAATTTGATTAGTACAGTGTCACCCTCTGCAGGGGTCTGTCCAGACATTTTGTGAAAGGTTCGTTTTTCGTGAAATTGTGAAAAAATTACTCACATTCTTTCAACCAGGGTCCGCTTTTATGAATTTGTGCAAATAGGGTCCTGTTATTGCAAAAAAAAACTTTGTTAAGGAGTTTTTAAATTGCAAATAGATACAAGATTATGCTCAACACTGTAAAATTATAATTAAAAAATAAAATTTAAAAAAATAAACAACAATTGCTGCTTCTAAATTAGAGATGCAACATACAAATATTTGGTATTTAGCCTATACTGCTGAACGCAAAATATTCATTTCTTACTAATAATGGAAGAATCGTCTGCCGAAGACAAAACTTAATTCGTTAACATCCATCTTTCTTGTTTTCTGCCCTGGAAAGGGTTTATTCGAGTAACAAAATAATAATGAAGATAAACAAATTTGTGAAGGGTCCGATTAAAAGAAAAGTCATTTTGGGAAGGGTCCGTTAACGGACCCAAATTTCTTCTAAACAGACCCCTGCTCTGTTAAATAAATGTTTTTTTGTTGCTGAAAAGAAACGTAGCGCAATCACTGTTTTAGTGATAATAAGTATATACGAGCATGCAAAACAAAATTTTAACGAATTCAATTTGAACAATCTATTTAGAATATTTACAGAGACCGAGATAGCCTGGTTGGTAGGGTGCTGGACTCTCGGCCGTAAGGACTCTAGTTCGAATCCAGCAGGCCGAAAAATCTATATATAGTAAATGGTGACTGGTGCACGTTAAACCTGTCACGCCTCGAAAGAGACATGTATTCGAAGAGAAAATTACTTTGGCTATCATGCGTGAGCCAATCATTCCAATAAGGGATGCCAAATAAAGTTAAGCTTTATTCTAATGGTGTTGAGTGCAGCAAGAAATATACCCTATTTTTTCCACTTCTATATTTTATTTAACCAAATTCTTAAAAGAAATACAAAAATTTTCTACATATTTCTAAACATAAACTAGAGTTCTATTGGTTAAACGTTATTGAATACAGGTTAAAAGTTATTGAAGACACAAGAAAACGCTTTTACCCAATTCTCCATAATACAAAAATTATCTAATTCTTATTTCAAAACGTAACAAATGGAATGAACTACAAAATATGAGTTTTGCTTAGTTTAATAACGTAAACTAACCGGAAAAAGAAACGAAGGATAATAAAAAAATTAAAACTATTTTAGCTTTATTAATTGCTTAATCTAATATAGCTAATTAAACTAATTTCGCTTTATTAATTGCTTAAACTAATTTAGCTAATTAATTACTAATTTAGCTTTAATCATGAAAAAATGTACATTTCATTATTTTGTTTTCCGGCTTTGTAATATTTTTTTGTAAACAGATAAAAAATATTAAAACATTTTTTAAAAATGTTTTATTTTTATAAATTTTCTTTTTGTCTTTTCATTAATCTTTATTATTTTCCATGTTTTCTCTACATTTTAAACTTATTTTATGAGAACCATATACAGTCGGACTCCTATTTAACGAACTTCCATTTTTCGAATTTCTACATTTTGCGAATTTTTTTCGAGGAACTAAGAACATTTTGGAATTTTCTTCCGTAAAATAACTTCTAAATAGCGAAGTGAATTTTCTATTTAATGAACTTTTCTTTATGATCTATTTTCCTTATTTTCCAAAATATTTCAGAACATTTGAAACTTGTTTAACGCATTTTGTGGGGGAATTAATTTTCGAAGCCACTGCTTTATACAATGTTTTAGTGCTTTCTCTAAAAGTTAGATAATGTTTTGTCCATTCTTGCTTTCTGTGCAGAAAATACTTTTATGGTTCAAATTTATAAAATAAAGAGTAGATACTAGTTTACAAGATAAAGGTGCATCAATTGCTATTTTAATTATGCCTAGTATTTATGAATTTAAAAACTGTTTTGTGATGTTCAAGTATTTTAAAAGGTGATTTTTCTATTTAACGAATTTTCCATATACCGAACTTATTATCGAAATTTAGTGACTTCGTTAAATAGAGGTCCGGCAGTTTATGCCCACTAAATAAAACTTATTAATTTTCTTAAATTTCTTCTTTTTTCTCTCTTATCTTTTTACTTTTTTTGTCTTTATTGTGCTATATACAGGGGTCTGTCCAGACATTTTGTGAAAGGTCCGTTTTCCGTGAAATTGTTAACAATCAAATAAAAGTCCGTAACCNAATTAAAATCATTAATGCAATGATTTTAAATGAGGTTTCATTAAGCCTGACTAAAAATTAAAAGGACAAAAATAGAGAGGATAGATCTTATGGTACTTGGCATGGATACAAATATATATATATATATATATATATTTATATATCATTTTAAAGAAAACAGTTGAATATCAGTGTGCCTAATTATAGCTTATTTTATTATTTCAGCTTCAAATTTTTGACAGTAATAAGGACGGAAAATTGCAGCTCAGTGAAATGGCAAAGTAATATTTTTAAAATATATATACACTTTATTATCTTTATCTTTTTATCTTATCTTATTTATCTTTATCTTTACACGATTTATCTTTTGTAATTTATTAAAAAAGTTCATTTGAGTTCGCTACTCGCTTTATAGATTACGTTTTGTGTTTTGTTCTGTTTTTTCTTTACATTTAATTTCTGTTTTTTACGTAATATTTATCACTTTATGTGTTCTATTTTGTTTCTAAATTTTTTTTTGGTGCTCCTCACACTATTGTATTGATATATTTTGCTTTGGCTATATTGATATAATATTAGAAAGCACTCCTTCTTGCGGATACAATCGTGTGAGCTGATGAAGAGACTATATCTTTTTCTCCCGGATTTTTATTTAATTTTTTATTTTATTTTAATAATTTTCTTCTCCTCTTTTCATTATTCTGTAATTTTATGCCATGTTTTCTCTATATTCTGAACTTTTAAAACAAAATAAACCGAATGAGTTCTTTCTGTGACGAAATTTGTAATTGACCCAGCACAGATAATCACAAACCCAAGCTACACAAATATCGATGAACCTAAGACACAAAAAATGTCTTAATTTCATTTTTAAATGACAACTTATTAATATTTTCTTCTTTTTTTTGTTAAATAATGCATAATATTTTAAGGTCCGAAAACTGGTCATCTCCAAGTTTTTATTATTTTTCAAATTAAAAAATGAAGTGATGTTATCCCACAATTGCAATAGAATATCCACTGCAGAACAAATATAGTGATTCTTTCGATGATAACGTTTAGCATAGTTTTAAAGTTTTAATATTATAAGCACCCTGCAGAGAACCGATCGTTAAGACACGGTTCCCAGTAGAACACCGAAGTCAAGCATCACTGGCTGCGGTCAGTGTGCGGATGGGTGACCGCTTGGATCAGTCTACGAAGGGACCGAGGGTGTGCAGTATGGGTCCTCGTTAAACTGTTATACCGTAAAGTACTCGAATTCACGCGTAGGTGGTCCGACTACGAAGTGGCGTTGCCATCCCCTCTGCAGAGGATCAAAATTGTATTGGTTTGTCTTTGGATCGGATCATCCTCAGGGATGTTTCCCAGACCGTCGCCAATAGCCCATTGTGAGCCGCGATGGCTCAGGGGAAAATGCGTTCGCCTTTCAATACGGCTAACCGGGTTCGAATCCCAGACGATATGAATTCCGCATCCGGCTTGCACCGATCACAGTGCTGACGTGAAATAACCTCGGTGGTAGACGGATCATGAGTCCCCTTGCTGTCAGGCTAACCGTGTGAGGTTCTCGTGGTCTTCCTCTCCATGTAACGCAAATGCAGGTTAGCTCCATCGAAAAGCTCCATCCTCCACGCAGGCAAATTTCTCTCAATGTTCGATCTAGGAGTTCCCTTGTCTTCTCGATTGGGTTCAAAACGACAAGGCTACGGAGATGAACATTAGTAGTCGTAAACTCGTAGAATTGGGTCGGCTGTTCAACGACGGTTATAAAATAGCCCATTGTGTAACTCTAGTGCGACGTAAATAAACTACAACAACAACACACACACAGATATATATGTCAGGTATATATGACGAGTTACTTCAAACTACACCATAATGCGATGATGTTGGTTATCATCAACTAATTCAATCAACCATATGATCAATAACAATGATATTTATTCTTCAATAATAACATGAGTCACATAGACTCTTAAGCAATTAGGTTCGAACCACACAGGTTCCAAGTTTTACCTAAAAACAAACAGTTTCACTTAGAAACAAACATTAATTAACGAATAACAGATTCACTCAGAATCTTAACCACTAAGGTTACCAGTTTCCTCTAGAAACAATATCAACTGACTAACTCTTCCTTTACATCGAGAAAGTTCCAATACATTCTTGTTCCGGCGAGCGNCGAAGATTCCCCGTGTAATAAACAGTGACTGATGCACGTTAAATTTTTCAAGCTACAAAATCCTTTATGTTCCCGTAACAAATCATACCTCTAGGGGTATTGATCCAGAAATTTCCTTGCCTTTTGGATTAGTTCAAAATTACAAGACTGCGGAGTTGAACATTAGTAGTCCTAAATCCGAAATTGCGTCGGCTGTTCAACGACGGTTATAAAATAAAATAAAAAGAACGTGTTTTGCTTCATTTAAAAACGTAAAACCACCACCAACAAATAATAAGTAATTGTATTGATTTTAGCTTTATTAATTTTGTCGGTATATGCCCTTCAGACTTGTGCAGAATTTTTTAGTACTTTTCAGTACAGATTTATTGACGTTTTTAATCGCGCCTTTCTTAGAGCCGGTATTCAGCTAGTAACAAATATTAAACAAGTTTTATTAACGTTTCTGAGATTATTCATGCCATCTGCGCAGTAATTGTAATAACCCATATAAACCACTCAAAACACAGCATGATGCATTATGAACTCATGAACTTCTGTCCTATGTTATTTTATGTATTCAATATTATTAGAGAGCAAATTGTGTCAGATAATGGAGAAGGTCTGGAAAACGTTTGACTTATAAATTCTTCATTATTGCCCAGCTCAAATCAATTCAATTCAATTCGCTTACAAATTTTAAGTCCCGCAGTGGACTGATCGTTAAGACACGGTTCCCAGCAGATCACCGAAGTCAAGCATCACTGGCTGCGATCAGTGTGCGGATGGGTGACCACTTGGATCAGTCTACGAAGTAACCGAGGGTGTGCGGTATGGGTCCTCGTTAAACTGTTCTACCGTAAAGTACTCGAATTCACGCGTTGGTGGTCCGACTACCGAAGCGGGGTTGCCATCCCCTCTGCAGAGGATCAAAATTGTGTTGGTTTGCCTTCGGATCGGATCATCCTCAGGGATGTTTCCCAGACCGTCGCCAATAGCCCATTGTGAGCCGCGATGGCTCAGGGGAAAGAGCGTTCGCCTTTCAATGCGGCTAACCGGGTTCGAATCCCAGTCGATATGAATTCCGCATCCGGCTTGCACCGATCACAGTGCTGACGTGAAATATCCTCGGTGGTAGACGGATCATGGGTTAGAGTCCCCTTGCCGTCAGGCTAATCGTGTGAGGTTCTCGTGGTCTTCCTCTCCATGTAACGCAAATAGGGGTTAGCTCCATCGAAAAGTCCTCTACGCAGGCAAATTTCTCCCAATATTCGATCTAGGAGTTGCCTTGTCTTCTGGATTGGGTTCAGAACGACAAGGCTACGGAGTTGAACATTAGTAGTCGTAAACCCGTAGAATTGGGTCGGCTGTTCAACGACGGTTATAAAATTATAAAATAGTCCATTGTGTAACTCTAGTGCGACGTAAATAAACTTCAACAACAACACACACAGATATATATATTCAGGGGTCTGTTTAGAAGAAATTTGATTTACAAAATATCTTTTCATAAAAACGGACCCTTCACAAAATATTTTAGCTTAAAAACGGACCCTTCACAAAATATTTTAACTTAAAAACGGACCCTTCACAAAATGATTTTTCTTTTAATCGGACCCGTCACAAATTTGTTAATCTTCGTTATTATTTTGTTAATCGAATAAACCCTTTCCAGGGCATAAAACAAGAAAGATAGATGTAAACGAATTAAGTTTTGTCTTCGGCAGACGATTCTTCCATTATTCGTCCGAAATTAATATTCTGCTTTCAGCAGTATAGACTAAGTACCAAATATTTGTATGTTGCATCTCTAATTTAGAAGCAGAAATTGTTGTTTATTTTTTTAAATTTAATTCTTTTTAATTATAATTTTACAGAATTGAGCTGATAATCTTGTATGTCTTTACAATTTAAAAACTCCTTGAAAAAGTTTTTTTGTGTAATAACGGACCCTATTTGCACAAATTCATAAAAGCGGACTCTGGTTGAAAGAATGTGAGTAATTTTTTCACAATTTCACGCAAAACGGACCTTTCACAAAATGTCTGGACAGCCCCCAGATATATATACAGGGATCTGTCCAGAAATTTTGTGAAAGGTTCGTTTTTGTAAAATTGTGCAAAAATTACTCGTAATTTATGAATATAAAATAAACGTTAAGTCACATTTTTTCAATTAGGGTCCGCTTTTGTGAATTTGTGCAAATAGGGCCCGTTATTACAAAAAAACTTTTTTAAGGAGTTTTTAAATTGTAAAGACATACAAGATTATGCTCAACACTGTCAAATTATAATTAAAAAGAATTAAATTTTAAAAAAAATAGCAATTGCTGCTGCTATTTTAGACATGCCACATACAAATATTTGATATTTAGCCTATACTGCTGAACGCAGAATATTCATTTCGGATGAATAAAGAAAGGAACTTCTGCTGAAGACAAAACTTAGTTCGTTTGCATTTGTCTTTCTTCCCCCCCTTCCTTCCTGGGAAGGATTTATTCAATTAACAAAACATTAATGAAGATAAATTATTTTGTGAAGGGTCCGTTTTTATGAAAAGATATTTTGTGAAGGGTCCGTTTTTAAGTTAAAATATTTTGTGAAGGGTCCGTTTTTATGAAATGATGTTTTGTGAAGGGTCCGTTAACGGACCCAAATTTCTTCTAAACAGACCCCTGATATAGTGTCCTCACAGTATTCTGATCATTAAGACGCGGTTCAAGCGGTCAGTGAGGAGGCGTCCAAGGCGCAGGATGCACCAGGTTTAGTGCTACGTAAATTAATGACTACTTCGCAACACAAAAGAATACAATCGATCATAATTTTTGTTACGCAAAATTGCCACAAAAATGTTTTTGTGAACTGAAACTAAACTAACCTTTGAAATACTTTATTTTCAGATTACTCCCCGTTAAAGAAAATTTCCTGTGTCGATCCGCTTTTAAAGTAAGTTTGTTCATTCTTGTCTTTAGGTTCTTGTCTTTGTGACTAATGTTTTCATTACTGTACTTTTTCTATGTTTCATCGACGTCAATTTTGTTTTTTTTTTTGGTAAATATATGACCTTGTAAAACCGATATTTACTAAATTTCCTAACCCAGAAAGCATGTAATCTTATGACAACCTTTTTTCTTATTGTCGCGAAAATATTTATACTAAAAACCTTTTTACAATCAAGCAAAAATATTGCTGTTTCAAACCTTTCCTCCTAAAAGGATTATTTTTTAAAAAAGTATTGTCCCTTATGTCCACCATGACGTTTTAGTTGACGTCACACTAGCGATAGGATCCAATTGCATTGCTCATTAAAATTTCGTGACAAGGTGGATGTGAGATGAGCATGCAAGACTTTTTGAAAAGAAACCCCATAATGACCTAGATTTAAGATTATTTTCACCTTTAGACAAGCTTCATTAAAGGGATTTTCACGGTTGAAAACCATAAGTCAACCTCGATTGAGGGTTTTTATATAGAAGGTTGTTTTCCAAGGTTTTGGATGAAGGTAATGTTCATAGAATAGAGCAGATTACAACAGATCTCGTTTTAGAGTTGGAAGGTTTACACGTAAACCGTATTACAAACCTTTTTAGGTTTACATTGAAAGGCTTTTGTTGAACCCTATTTTGCTATCTGGGTATTTGGTCTAGAAACCCATGGTTTCTGTATAAGATGATTGCACCTCTTATCACCCAGATCTATTTTTTTTTTATACAAGCCATACTGTTTAGATTAATAAAAACAATCCTTTTTTATAAGAGCCTCAAAAGTTAGTTGAATACATACTGTGCGCAAAATAAAAACAGCTGCATAACTTTTGATCTAATTGCAAGCAACCTTAAATATGGTACTGCACAGAAACTTTTTCTACGAATTGAAATTTATAGCCCCCTTCGAAATAGAGTTCAGTCTTACTTATCATTTCTCTAGCGCAGTGTTTCCCAAAATGTGGTACGCGTACCCCAAGGGGTACGGGAATTGTTTCGCGTGGGAACGCGTCCTTACGTAAAATATCTTATAACAAACGAAAATATCAAAAAATTTTATTTAAGAACAAAGCTAGCTATAAAAATTTACGATAACATATTTTTATATTGGCTACTTTTTGCAGAGCTAACAGTTATAATAATGAGTGGTGTCAACAGCCAGTTGTGGGGCTGGGATAGCCTGCTCGGTAGGGCGCTGGGCCCATGTCCGAGAACCCCGCCGGCCGTGTACCAAAGTGACTGATGCACGTTAAATCTGTCGAGTCGCAAAAGTCCTCCATGTTCCTATAACAAATCAATACCTCTGGGGGTACTGGATTGGAGATTGATCGTTCACTGATTCAGGTCAAAATTACGGATGTATGAATGAGTTC
Organism: Parasteatoda tepidariorum; assembly: GCF_043381705.1. Lineage (NCBI taxonomy): Eukaryota > Metazoa > Arthropoda > Arachnida > Araneae > Theridiidae > Parasteatoda > Parasteatoda tepidariorum. Next base: position 85,826,766 of record NC_092213.1, on the reverse strand, counting down.
GCCCTATAAACGGGTGTGACGTATTGTGTGGCAGAAGTCGAATTCTTGTCGCTAGATGACGCCACTGGAAAACAAGAACAATCGCACAACAGGCATACGCCAACAGCAACAACAACAGCCAGTTGTGATTTTTAACTTTTGTGCAATTTTTTATAGTTAAAAATGCATTCATTTTTTTTTATTAGTGGTACACAACGTTACGAAAAATGTAGAAAAGGTACACAAAAGTCATAAGTTTGGGAGACACTGCTCTAGCGTTTGCTATTTAAAAGAAAATAGATCATTTTTATGCATATAAGGGGCAATTCAACATGAATAAAGCGATTACAAACGGCTGTAACTATTTAATGATTTTATCGATAAAATTAACACAAAATGTCGAAGGAACATTGTAGACATGTGACACAGATTTTCTATTTGACTTCCCTTGGTCACACGGACAACATCTAGGCTGTAGTCCAATTCGCGTCATCGTCACGTGGCCTTCCGTTACTTGCAGCAAACATCCTATGCGTATATTTTTCCCATTTAAGAAGGTTCTTGATTGTAACGCTGACGAAATCTTTTCTGCTCTGTAATAACAGAATCACAATTGTTAAATTCTAACACGCAGAATGCTTTCTGCACGGGAACGTTTTTAATTATGAACTCGCGCATGCGCAGGATTCCGCGACACTGCGCCTTACGTTAAAAAAATTCCATTCTCTGTTAATCTTATGGATAAATTACCACTATGTGTCCTGATACATTTGGCCAGATAGTGTATATATATATATATATATATATATATATATACACACACATGTATATATATGTGTATATATACATATATATAT
>NC_092213.1:85816908-85825705 GCF_043381705.1 Parasteatoda tepidariorum | reverse complement strand
CATGTTAATTTGGACGTCTAGTTTCTGCCACACTAGATGGCAGCACCGAGACTCTATTTGGATGCTAAAGTGCACTAGGAATTTAATTTTGCCGGAAATGCCAAGAGCCAATAAGGCACTCCAGGGATCTTTTACATGCCGCATAATCATACGACATGGCCGCTGAGGATTTTCTGCATCCCGAAAATCCGGTGTCTGGGCCGGGGATCGAACCCGCAGACTTGGGCTCAGAAGGCCGATGACAAACCAACTGCGCCACCCAACCACTTATAGCATATATATAGATATAGTTAGATAGATAATTTAGCATAATAAGAAAAAGACATGGACAAATTAAGTAAAACTTAACTTCTTTACGTTAATCTCAATTAAAGGATACTCAAGTTATGAGGAACACAGAGGTGGCTCGACAGATATGGATTACTGTGCTGAAATGTCCGAAGTGTTTTGCGTAATTTACGCTTTCCGAACGGATTTTAAATTATTGCTAAAATTCAACACATAAACTCTTGAAAATTGAAATAAAAATGATACTTGTTTAAAACTAAATAAGATCGGAGGTATTAGAATACTTCAACATTATGCCTCAATATAGTTTAGAACAATCCCAATTGCAAATATCTGTTAACTAGACAGCCAGCATTAAATTGTCCTGTACAACTGTAACCAAGCCACAGTATATTTCTAATTATTCATCCCTTTCTTCAATCTTTTTGAATAGACCAAATGTTGCCTTTACCAACACTGAAGTGTTTAACTATTTTCAAGAGATGTTTGAAATTTCAGGCAGCTCTTCTACCGTAACTTGAAAATTCAGAAATAAATCTAATTAACTACTTCTATAAGAATACAAAATTATTCTAAACTATTCAGCGCTACCGAAATTATCAAAAAATGGAACTACATAAATACTTAAAGTATAACTAACATGTGTTTAAATTATTTCCTGACAAAATGAATGATAATTGATAGAAAAATAACCGATTGCCACATAAGAGAAATACGAGGCTCATCCAGAAAGTAAGTTTCCCTATTTTTTTAAGGAAAAGAAGTCACACTTTCAGGAACATATTTATTGACAACAAGTACAGCAATGTTTCAGCTATTTTTCAACATAGCCACCACCAGAATTGAGACACTTGTCGTATCGTGGGATCAACTTTTGTATACCACTGTCGTAGAACTCTGCCGCCTGTGAATGGAACCAGCGTGTGAAAGACGTCTTCATCTTTTCGTCGTTGCCAAAACTCTCATCGGAGGACAGGAATTTCTTGAGGTGTAAGAAAACGTGAAAATTGCTGGGAGCAAGATCTTTGTCATGGAGGAGCACAATACCTTCAGTAAGGATTCCACGCCTCTTGTTTTGAATGGCACGTCGCAATTTCCGCAGTGTTTCACAGTAACGGTCAGTGTTTACTGTTTCTCCACGTGGATGGAAGTCAATGAACAGAATGCCCTTCCTGTCCCAGAACACCGTGCACATCACTTTTCGTACCGACAGCGTCCAAAGCGTTGAATTTTGTGTTCGGGTGTCAGGTTTTTTGACACAGACGTCTACCGTTACTGTGACACACTGCGGAAACTGTGACGTGCCATTCAAAACAAGAGTCGTGGAATGCTTACTGCAGGTATTGTGCTCCTCCATGACAATGCTCGTTCCACATACGGCACGACGCACACCAGCTGTTTTGACGGAATTTGGCTGGGAGTTGTTTAACCATCCACCCTACAGCCCTGGTATTGCTCCCAGCTCTTTTCCCTTTTTCTTCCACCTCAAGAAATTCCTGTACTCCGCTGGTATATGCCACATCTGGTATATACAATCGTACAAAGAGCGTATGCAGTCCACCAATCCAACAGAAAAACTCCCAAACAAACTGGGCAAACTTTCTATCACAGCAAAATTATTTTTTTTTTGCTTCCGGCCGAAAAAAAAGTGATAAAACAAAGCGTACCGACAAATTCTGCTTCTCCCAAGTTTTCTCGGGATAATCAGGGAAAGTTGAAGTACTTTTTCTCTCTTGCAGGGTGCCAGTAAATTGACAAAAGAAGATATCGAAAGAGTATTCAGCCTCTACGATAGAGTAAGTATCCCTACTTCATTCTCAATATCCATTCTGTTTTCAACAATCCTGACCTGCTCTACTTCCGGTTAGAAGGCATACAGCTGCCTACTATAGTTTATTCTGCGAGGCGATAGTTTCAAACACATGTTTAGAAATAAATTATGCAATTCTGAGCTCAAATCGCAAGATATTAATGATACTAGTGTGCTGTGCCCCCTGATCGCTAACGCTCGCCAACCCCCGAAAATTGCTGCGCAATCTTATATGGTTTGCTTCGCAAACCAAGATCGCTTCGCTTGCTACTAACTTAAGTACATTGCAAATGCACAAAATTCTGAGAATTCAAAACAATCATTCAAATCCATATAACAACTTTTTTTTTTAAAACATATTACATCTTTTTAGTAAATACTAAGTCATTAAAATAAATTAGAATTCAAATAAATGACATGTAATTCGTTAAACCTATTAGAAATGTGTTATAGTATAATTCGTAATATAAATCAAAAATCGTCAAATAAATTCGTAATATATAAATTCGTGAAAAAAAACGCTTTCGACAAAATACTAAAATAGAGATCTATCGACAAAGACTACTCACTTCTGCCTAGCTTATGCTCTCTCTGGTTATTTCAGTTTTCGTTTTTAAAAGCGCTATATGTTGAGCCACTTCCGCTAGATTTGGCATGTGACATCTTTAGCGGCAATCATTAGTCGATTCGCCGTGTAAAAGAAATAGTAACGTTAACAAAACAAAGTAAACGTTGCCACCGGCCGAAAAGAAATACAGCCAAAATTTGGGAGTCACGTAAGAGAATTATATATATTAAGATTAAGTAATTCTGGTGAGTTTGAAGGTAAAATTTGTTTTAGTTATGAAGGGATGTATTGTTAACAGAGATGGGAGTTTTTAGCGGATTTCCGCTTTTGTCTCTCGAATTTCAGCTTTTTTATCAAAGACTCCGAATCTCTAAAAGTTTAAGTTTTTTTAATAAATATCGCTTTTTCTGAAAATTCAGTCGTTGAAATAAAGTAATTATATATATTTAAGATTTTCAAAGATAAACAGAAAATTCAAACTACGTAACCCAACCCAGAGGATAAGGGAACTCCTGGATTGAGTATTGGAAGAAATTTGCCTCCGTGGAGGACTTTTTGATGGAGCCAACCCGCATTTGCGTTGCATGGAGAGGAAGACCACGAAAATCTCCCACTGTTAGCCTGGCGGCAAGGGGACTCTAACCCATGATCCGTCTACCACTGAGGATATTTCACGTCAGCACTGTGGTCGGTGCAAGCCGGATGCGGGATTCGTATCGACTGGGATTCGAACCAGGTTCACCGCATTGGAAAGCGAACCATCTATCCCCTGAGCCTATCATCGCGGCTCTATCGAACGAATTTTATTTTTATCCGTCGTTGAAGAGCCGACCCAACTTTGGTTTTACGACTACTATTGTTCAACTCCGTAATTTTGAACCCAATCCAGAAGACAAGGAAACTCCTGGATCAGTACCCCCAGAGATATTGATATGTTATGGGAACATAGAGGACTTTGCGACTCAATAGATTCAGCGTGTATCAGGCACCATTTACGACACAGGGAGTCTTCAGTTGGCGGGGATCGAACCCACGAACTCTTGGACATGGCCCCAGTGCCCTACCAACCAGGCTATCCCGGCCTTTATCGAAGGAATTGCCGGGAAGCATTTCAGTTTCTGTTTGTGCCTTTCCCTGAAGCACATTTTTGAAAGGAATTTCGGTAGGAGAGAAGACATGCCTGAAAAATAGGTTGAATACGGGCAGATTAGGTAGGTTGAATACGGGCATCGTGACGAAAATAGGTTGAATACGGGCATCCTGACAGACGGTGTGATTTCGCTTCGAATTCTGACAGATGTGGTTTTGGCCTCTTTTTGCTTTCAATTGACTGACTGAGTGGCGGTTTGAAGCACGCCAGTTTCACATTGGACGCTACCAGCTTGTCTGGTGAGCTGCATATACAGAATACTGACCACACTAATTCCATTGGTCAGAGCCCTGATGGTAATGGGGATAGAGCGTTAGTATTCCAATGAAGTGGACCGGGTTCGAATCCCAGCAATAGCTGATCTATACGAAATCCGCATCCATCTTGCACCTACCACAGTGCTGACGTAAAATATTCTCAGTGGTTGACGGATCATTGCTTTAGAGTTCCCTTGTCAGGGTAACCGAGGGAGGTTTTAGTGGTTTTCCTCACTATGTAACGCGAGTTAGTTCCATCAAAAGCCTCCCTGTAATTGATCCAGGAATTCCCTTGTCTTCTGGATTGGAAACTACAAGGCTTAAGGAGTTGAACACGCTCCTTCATGGTGTTACAATTGTCACAAAAATTAGTGTATACATAGAAACAGAAATACAAGGGCTGCACACACACACATATATATATATATATATATATATATATATATATTCCTTCCCAACCTATGTTCATGTAATGAATATAAGTCGGATTAGAAGATGGAAGTTCTAAGTGTGGTATGAAAATCAGTGTAATCACATCACATAAACATTCAGCATCCAGTTTTTAAAAAAATAATAATAAAAAAGCATTGAATTGGACGATAAAATCTATATATTTTGTAACAAAAAAAGTATTTAAAAGTTTTTGTTGTGTAAAAATTGTGCCAATTATTTTTTAGGACAAAAATGGCACCATAGAAAATGAGGAGTTGAAAGGATTCCTTAAGGATCTCCTAGAACTCGTAAAAAAAGTGAGTGTTTGTTTTATAAAAGGTTTATTTTTTTTGTGGATTTCTTAAATCTGGATTTATTTTAAAATGCAAGGCCGTATTATGACCTCTTGAGGCCACTGAAAATATTTTGTTGTCCCCATTTTGCAATTAAAATTATATTATTATGCCAAAGTCGCGAGTTCATTCAAAATATAAAAATTTTTTAAAGGAAAATATTTATAAAGTATATATTTAATAAGTTAAATATAATATTATATAGGAAAATATTTAATAAGTTAAAACAAAAGAATTAAAATAATACAGGGTTGCCACGGGTGACTAAAATGTGACTATTTGCCACTATTTTTGACCTAAGGTGACTATGGCAACTTTTTTTTGCCTGAAAAGGCTAAAAAAGCAACTATTTTGAGGAAAAGGAGACTATTGGCAGACTTTTCTGTGGTCCTAGTGATGCTTTTTAGCATAAATTTGGTTGACAACCTGCGGTTCGCGGGATCTTCTGTATGTACACAACGAATTTTTTTTTCTTAAAAAATAAACAATTATTAAAATTTTGAATTGCAAATTTGAGTCATCACTTTTTAATGCGTTCAATTTGCACTGATTTCATTGTAAGTCTATTTTCTTTTTCAATCGCCTTTTCAACAGTTATGAAATTCTGCATGAACCCCAACTATATTAAGATGCGTAAATTGTTGAATTTAAATAATCACGTTTCACAATGTGTGTATATATATATTTGCTGAATCAATTATTCATAAAAGGGAAGAAAATTTAGAAAAAGTAAGTTTTTTTTAATGAAAAAGTATTATTTTGAATGAATTTTAGTAATTAAAAGTATTTAATTTTCTTGTATAAAAATTTAGTGCGAGAGCACTAAATAATATATAAAAATCATCCTTTTTGCCTCCAACTTGACTAAATGGATCATGGTATCTGACAATTAAGTCTTTTAATAAAATTTTATCATATTATTGAAATTTTTTTGTTTTTATTTAGGCAACTATTTTCATAGTTTTCAGCAACTATTTTCTTGCTTTAGGCTACTAAAAGCAACTATTTTGTCAATTTTTTTTCTGTGGCAATCCTGTAATATAAAAAAAAATAATTCATAACTGCTAATTACAAGTTTTGTGGAAAAAAAAATTTCCATTCGAAATAAAATTAAGAAAAATTTTAAAAAATTAACACATTTTTTTTTAATGTAAATTTCACTGTCACTTAAAGCTATTTAGATTATTAATAATAATTATTTGAAGGGTTTTCTACTGCCTGAAGCAATATAAGCTATACAGTATTGCAGCAAGCCTTCAAAAATAATTTAGAATAATGTTTTAATACAATATATTTTTCTGTGCATTCAGGATTTTACCATTTATATATTTTCATGAAATATATTTCTGTAAAAATGTCATAATAATTTTTGGAGTCACAAAGATTAGTTTTGTCTGTTTCTTATAATATTTATTTACAAGAAACGACTTTGTTAAAATAAGGAAAAATTATCTTTACTATAATTTCAATAGCCTATTGAAATTTTTACTATTTTAAATATTTAAATTGTGAAATTTAACTGCGCATTGCAAATAAACTTTTAAAAAGAGAAAATATTCATGATTATTTTACATATTAATGCATTATATCTTAAATGTTACATCTTATGTTAAAATGACCAATTTTGAAGTATACCTTCTACTAGATCTTAGTACGCATTTTAACGCTTAAAAAAAGAAAAAGAACTTTTGAATTTTAAAATTTCATACAGGCAAAGACGATAAAAAGAAAAATTTTGAAAATCAATATTTTCTAAGTCGAAGTACACCAAAGTTGACCATTTTAACAAGACTATTTATCAAACACCTGACTTTGGCTTTTCTTAAAAACAAATTAGTGAATTCTTTTAAACGTACGTATGCATATTATTGTAAATGGGCGAGAAAAATTGACTGATGCTGAGTGCTCAGCTATTATAGTTATTTTCAAATCTACTGGCAATTGACGTATATTTCTATAATATTTTGTTAATCATGTTTTTCTGCTTTAATTCAAAGGCTAAGTTTGATCTCATTTCATTTATATTATGTACCAACAACAATATTTTCCCACTCGTTTATGAAGATGACCAATTCTTATTTGAAAAAGATAAATGGATGATAGAAATATCTTATTTAAAAATTAATTTTATAAAAATATCTTTCTTAAATTTACTATTTATTTTTAATTTGAAATTTTCAGTGCTTTTCTTATTTCCTAATTATAATTTTATCAAAGTTCGTTATCAGATGTACAAAGTATACTCAATTTAATGACTGAAAATTTGATTTTATTGCTACTTATTTCAGACATTTGATTTTAAAATTAAATTAATTTTAATGGGTTCTCTTTTTAACGTATTTTTCAGGGTCCGCGATCAGACGGTTCATATTGTGAATTTACACATCTTTTGTGCTCCACTTTTATACAATTTGTATTATTACGAGACTCTAAGTAATTTTTTTCTTCTTTAAAAAACTAGCTTGCATTCATATTGCATAGTATATATTTTAAATCTTAAAATCTAATTGAAATATTCGATTTATATAGGCAGGGGTCTGTTTAGAAGAAATTTGGGCCCGTTAACGGACCCTTCACTAAATATCTTTTCATAAAAACAGACCCTTCACAAAATATTTTAACTTAAAAACGGACCCTTCACAAAATAATTTATCTTTTAATCGGACCCTTCACAAATTTGTTTATCTTCATTATTGTTTTGTTCATCAATAAACCCTACCCGGGAAGGAGGGGAAGAAAGACAAATGCAAACGAACTAAGTTTTGTCTTCTGCAGAAGTTCCTTCCTTTATTCATCCGAAATGAATATTCTGCGTTCAGCAGTATAGGCTAAATACCAAATATTTGTTTGTTGCATGTCTAAAATAGTAGCAGCAATTGCTATTTTTTTTTTAAATTTAATTCTTTTTAATTATAGTTTTACAGTGTTGAGCATAATCTTGTATGTCTTTACAATTTAAAAACTCCTTGAAAAAGTTTATTTTTGCAATAACGGGCCCTATTTGCACAAATTCACAAAAGCGGACCCTAATTGAAAGAATGTGACTTAACGTTTATTTTATATTCACAAATTACGAGTCATTTTTTCACAATTTTACAAAAAGGGACCTTTCACAACATGTCTGGACAGACCCCTGAATACTGTTTGTTGTAACAGTTTTTTTTATTTAATACTTAAGCCAACGCAAAGCTATCCCACCTTTCATTAGACTTTTTACTACTTTTTGCGCCCCTCAGAAATTGTGGGGCCTAGGCAATAATCAGGCCCTGCTGGTGCCCTACACACGTGCTTAGTTTGCTTAATGGTTTATGTCAGTGATTCTCAATCTTTTTTTTGTTGCGGCACACTTTTAACGATTTCGAAATTTGACGGCACACAATGAAAAACATTAGTTTAAACGTTGTTTACTTACCTATAGCACACTTTGTTAAATAGTTTGTGATAATAATTTTGAAACTGAAATAAAATAATATGTACTACAAAAGCACATTTATTAAGGGATTAATTATCTCCTTCGACCCATTTTTTATTAGTTAGTAATAGTTATTTATTTTTTTTGCTAGTTATTAATTGTTAGTTTGTTTTCTATAGTTATTATCTGTTAGTTTTCTTAACATTAACTGTTTTTTATTTGTGATTTCTTGTTAACAAGTTTTTTTTTTGCTAATTATTAATTGTTAGCTTTATTTTTGTTAGTTATCCTTCGTTAATTTGTTTTTATATATTTGTTTTTTTTTTAGTTATCCTTTGTTAATTTGTTTATTAATCGGATAGCTTTCTTTAATGATTAGCTCTTACAACATTTTTTTAAAATTGTGTGTCATATACAATTTAAGCACTTCCATCTTATTTTAAGATTGTCAGAGACAAGACAATCGCCGACAAAGATGTTCACGCGGTTAAAGTGTGGAAAAATTATAAAAAGTATATATATATATA
>NC_092213.1:85814977-85816212 GCF_043381705.1 Parasteatoda tepidariorum | reverse complement strand
GTCAATAACAATTTTATGAATAGTTTTATTAAAATCTTTTGGGACTGTATGACTCAAACTTTTCCAAATATCCTTCCTGAGCTTTATTCTTCCATAAAGTTATTTAATTTTGTCATCCCACCAGTTTATCCGTTGAGTTACTTTCTTTCTGCCCTTGCATACTTGAATTTATGTTATTAAAAATAACAAAAATGTCTGATAGGTAAGATAGTTTAGCACACCATATTTTATCTTCCAACAAATGAACAAAATCATAATTTTTATTTTGTTCAAAAAACATTTTCATTTCATCTTTTAATTCAAGTACACAAGATAAAACTTTTCCTCTGGACATCCACGTATGCAGTAACAAGGATTCGTACTTAGCTTCCATAGCTTGGCATAAATTACTACATAAGAGACTATTTAATGGTCTTGATTTTATATAATTAACCATTTTAACTATTCCAGAACTATTTTCAACTATTATGTAACGAATATTATTAAACGAAGCGGTGAAAGTGAAAAATCTTCGTTCATATATATATATCTGTACTTTTCTTTAATTTAAACTTTACTCATAATAAAAAAAAGCAATATAATTTTTATTGTATCATTTCTAACGTTTGGCGGCACACAAAAGTGCCGCGGCACAGTGGTTGAGAATCACTTGTTTATCCGGCCTTGTTAAAATGTCTTACCTAACTTGTTTATTTTTCATGCATATTTCTAAGTATGTCCTAATGAGTGTTGTGTGTTTTTTTTTGTTGCAGGATTACGATGCTCAAGATCTAGAAGAATTTCAAGAGGCGATTCTTAGGGGATGCGACTTCAACAAAGATGGAAAAATAAACAAGAAAGAACTTACCATGATCCTCTTGGCGCTCGCCAAACACTCACAAGAGGAATAAATTCCCTCCCTTCTCTCTCTCTCTCTATCTCTCTCTATGTTGTGTGTCGATATACAGGTGCTTTCAATAATTCAACCCCACCTAGTGTTTGTAAAGAAAACATTATTAGGAAAAAGGCCATCCCTCGCCACTGCAGCATATCATGTCATTTAAAATATCCTACTACGTCAATCTTTATTCTCAGGACTTTTAAAAGATATATACATATATAAATGGAATCTTTTGTGATTTTAGAAAGAGCGAAAAAAAGAGATCATTTTACTTGGTTTTGTTTGTGTTGCGCACCATCGCACAGTGGGTCAGCATCCAAGGTTTCGTGGCCAGAATTAGTATTTCGATGAAATT
>NC_092213.1:85803395-85814477 GCF_043381705.1 Parasteatoda tepidariorum | reverse complement strand
GCGAGACGATGAGGCAACCACAATCACTTCAACTGGTTCAAGAGGTCCACGAGGGAAAAATGCACAATGTTACCGTGATTACAGAGCACGGAAGTGTGCGGAGCAGGAAAAAGAGTAGTTGAATAGAACTAGTGATCCTTCTACGACTGCTGATTCTTCTACAATTAACGTCACAGGTTGCGAAGTTTAACTTCATCCACGCGGAGGGACTTCACGCACTATTTTTTTTAAACATATTTTTCGACATTTCAACATCTCTCTTTCCCAAAGAAGAATAATTATTTTTATATGTAGAACACATTATTCACGTTGAAATACCAAAAAATAAAATATTAAAAAAAAAAGTTAAATAAAATAAAAGGAAAAAGAGATTAAAAAGAATGCGAGACCAGCACCGAACCACTGACCATCGGGTCAACAAACTTCTTTACAGACATTTTTATAGACTAATAAGGGAGCACATAATGGGCCAAAATAGATTTTGCTAATTAACCGGAAGGAAGTTCTTTAAGCTATATATTCCTGGAAGCAACGTGTGAGCCGTGGTGTGATCGTTAGCGCCTCGGGTAAAGAAGTTTGTAGACCCGATGGTCAGGGGTTCGGTGCTGGTCCCGCATTAAATTTTAATTTTTTTTTCTGTTTATTTTATTTAAATTTTTTTATATTTTATTTTTCGATATTTCATCGTGAATAAAGTGTTCTACATATAAAAATAATTATTATTCTTTGTGAAGAGGGAATATTAGCTTAAAATGGATAAATTTCGACTCTGGAGCTACGCACACGACTCACTCCGTAACTCCCTTTAACATTAACTTATAATTTTCAAACTCTGCCAGAAATTAGAATTTTATATACCAAACAATCGTATTAAAGGGAAATTTTTATAGACTAATTAGGGAGCACATAATGGGCCTATATAGATTATGCTAATTAACCGGATGGAAGTTCTTTAAGCTCTATATGTTCGTGGAAGCAACGTGTGAGCCGTGGTGTGGTCGTTAGCGCCAAGGGTAAGGAAGTTTTTAGACCTGATGGTCAGGGGTTCGGTGCTGGTACGCATTAACTTTTAATTTTTTTCTCTTTTTATTTTATTTAACTTTTTTTATATTTCATTTTTCGATATTTCAACGTGAATAAAGTGTTCTATATATAAAAATAATTATTCTTCTTTGGGAAAGAGGGATCTATTTATTTTATTTTATTTTTGAAGTTATACTTCTTATGCGACTTCCAACATGGTTGCGTTAAACGTTTATATTTTTATTTTCCGGGAAGTCACGTGGTAGGATCCAGTTTTTCCTCATTCATGTCAATATTGTTTTGGTTCTCACTAGCATAAAAATAATAAAAGTTATAAAAGTACTGTTTTTCTATAAATATTTTAAGTTCTTTAAGCTATATATTCGTGGAAGGAATGCGTGAGCCGTGGTGTGGTCGTTAGCGCCACGGTTAAAGAATTTTGTAGACCCGGTGGTCAGGGGTTCGGTGCTGGTCACACAGTGATTTTTAATTTTTTTCTCTTTTTATTTTATTTAACTTTTTTTCATATTTTATTTTTCAAAATTTCAACGTGAATAATATGTTCTACACATAAAAATAATTATTCTTCTTTGAGAAGGAGGGAATATTAGCTTAAAAACATATAAATTTCGACTCTGGAGATACGCACACGACTCACTCCGTATCTCCTTTTAATATTAACTTATAATTCTCAAACTCTGCCAGAAATTAGAGTTTAATATATCAAACGATAACATTAAAGGGAATTTTTATAGACTAATTATGGAGCACATAATGGGCCAAAGTAGATTTTGTTAATTAACCGGGAAGTTCTTTAAGCTATATATTCGTGGAAGCAACGTGTGAGCCGTGGTGTGGTCGTTAGCGCCACGGGTAGAGAAGTTTGTTAACCCGATGGTCAGTGGTTCGGTGCTGGTCTCGCATTCTTTTTAATTTCTTTTTCTTTTATTTAACTTTTTTTTAATATTTTATTTTTGGATATTTCAACGTGAATAATGTGTTCTACATATAAAAATAATTATTCTTCTCTGGGAAAGAGAGAATATTAGCTAAAAACGGATAAATTTCGACTCTGGAGCTACGCACACGACTCACTCCGTAACTCCCTTTAATATTAACTTATAATTTTCAAACTCTGACAGAAATTAGAGTTTTATATATCAAACGATAACATTAAAGGGAATTTTTATAGACTAATTATGGAGCACATAATGGGCCAAAGTAGATTTTGTTAATTATCCGGAAGGAAGCTCTTTAAGCTATATATTCGTGGAAGCAACGTGTGAGCCGTGGTGTGGTCGTTAGCGCCACGGTTAAAGAAGTTTGTAGACCCGATGGTCAGGGGTTCGGTGCTGGTCACGCATTATTTTTAATTTTTTTTCTCTTTTTATTTTATTTAACTTTTGTTATATTTTATTTTTCGATATTTCAACGTGAATAATGTGTTCTACATATAAAAATAATTATTCTTCTTTGGGAAAGAGAGAATATTAGCTAAAAACGGATAAATTTCGACTCTGAAGCTACGCACACGACTCACTCCGTAACTCCCTTTAACATTAACTTATAATTTTCAAACTCTGCCAGAAATTGCAATTTTATATACCAAACAATCGTATTAAAGGGAAATTTTTATAGACTAATTAGGGAGCACATAATGGGCCTATATAGATTATGTTAATTAACCGGATGGAAGTTCTTTAAGCTGTATATGTTCGTGGAAGCAATGTTCGTGGAAGCAACGTTTCTTAGTTTCTAAATAATGATTTTAAATTAGAGTTTTATATTCCAAACAATTTTATTAAAGGGAATATTTATAGACTAAATAGGGAGCACATAATGGGCCAAAAGAGATTTTGTTAATTTACCGGAATGAAGCTCTTTAAGCTACATATTCGTGGAAGAAACGTGTGTCCCGTGGAGAGGTCGTTAGCACCGCGGGGTAAAGAAGTTTGTAGACCCGATGGTCTGGGGTTCGGTGCTGGTCACGCGTTACAATTTAATTTTCTTTCATTTTATTTTATTTAACTTTTTTTATATTTCATTTTTCAATATTTCATCGTGAATAAAGTGTTCTATATATAAAAATAATTATTCTACTTTATGAAAGAGGGAATATTAGCTAAAAAACAGATAAATTTCGACTCTGGAGCTACGCAAACGACTCACTCCGTAACTCCCTTTAATATTAACTTATAATTTTCAAACTCTTCCAGAAATTAGAGCTTTATATACCAAACAATTGTATTAAAGCGAATATTTATAGACTAATTAGGGAGCAGATAATGGGCCAAAACAGATTTTGTTAATTTACCGGAATGAAGCTCTTTAAGCTACATATTCGTGGAAGAAACGTCTGTGCCGTGGGCAGGTCATTAGCACCACGGGTTAAAGAAGTTTGTAGACCCGATGGTCTGGGGTTAGGTGCTGGTAACGCGTTACTATTTAATTTATTTTTCCTTTTATTTTAATTAACTTTTTTTATATTTCATTTTTCGATATTTCAACGTGAATAAAGTGTTCCATACATAAAAGTAATTCTTCTTCTTTGGGAAAGAGGGAATATTAGCTAAAAAACGGATAAATTTCCACTCTGGAGCTACGCAAACGACTCACTCCGTAACTCCCTTTAATATTAACTTATAATTTTCAAACCCTGGCAGTAATTAGATTTTTATATACCAAACTATCGTATTAAAGGGAATTTTTATAGACTAATTAGGGGGCACATAATGGGCCAAAATAGATTTTGTTATTAACCGGAATGAAGTTCTTTAAGCTATGTATTCGTGGAAGCAGCGTATGAGCCGTGGTGTGAGCGTTAACGCCACGGGTAAAGAAGTTTATAGACCCGATGGTCAGGGGTTCGGTGCTGGTCACGCATTAATTGTAATTTTTTTTTCTTCTTTTTATTTATTTAACTTTTTTTATATTTCATTTTTCGTTGCTTCAACGTGAATAAAGTGTTCTATATATATAAAAATAATTATTCTTCTTTGGGAAAGTGGGAATATTAGCTAAAAAATGGCTAAATTTCGTCTCTTGAGCTACGCAAACGACTCACTCCGTAACTCCCTTTAATATTAACTTATAATTTTCAAACTCTGCCAGAAATTAGAGTTTTATATACCAAACAATCGTACCAAAGATAATTTTTATAGACTAATTAGGAAGCACATAATGGGCCAAAATAGATTTTGTTAATTATCCAGAATGAAGTTCTTTAAGCTATATATTCGTGGAAGCAACGTGTGCGCCGTGGTGTGGTCGTTAGCGCCACGGGTAAAGAAGTTCGTAGACCTGATGGTCAGGGGTTCGGTGCTGGTCTCGCAGTAATTTGTAATTTTTTTTTCTGTTTATTTTATTTTATTTTTGAAGTTTTACTTCTTATGCGACTTCCTACAAGTTTGCGTTAAACGTTTAACGCTACTTTTTTATTATCCTGGAAATCACGTGGTTGGATTTTGTTTTCCCTCACTCATTTCCATATTGTTTTGGTTCTCACTAGCGTAAAAATAATAAAAGTCATAAAAGTATTGTTTTTCTATAAATATTTTTTTAGTTTGTTTTGATACACATATAATTTAATAGGGTAGTATTTTTTATTTTCAAATTTAGTGGATAACAATTGTAAAAAATGAGTGAAAACAATCCCACGGACAATGCGACGGATTTAAGGTTATGTCAAGGTACGTCTCTTGTGAATATCAATTGATTGTTAGGTTTTCTCTTCTGAAATTACATTATGACGCATTCACATACATTATTAATACAAATACATTTTCCAGGGCGAGACGATGAGGCAACCACAAGCAATTCCACTGGTTCAAGATGTCCACGAGGGAAAAATGCTCAATATTACCTTAATTACGGAGCACAGAAGCGAGCGGAGTATTGAAAAGAGTCGTTGAATAGAACTAGTGATCCTTCTACGGCTGCTGATTCTTCTACAATTAACATCGCATTTTGCGAAATTTAACTTCTTCCGCGTGGAGGGACTCCACGCACTATTTTTTTTTCAAGGCAAGCTAACCTTGAGTGTTTCTCAACTGCTTAGTTTACCCTACAAGATGTTGAGAAATTAGTGATGTTGTGAAAGATGCTTAAAAGTGTTGACTACGTATTTTTATTAATGTTTATAAAATATATATTCAAGAAATTGATAAATATTTTATTCAAAATTTATTCTTACGTATGTATATTATTGAAATTTTATCAGTTATTGAGAAAAAAAAGCTAAAAACTAAAAAATAATCACATTAAAGAAGCACAATCTGTTGTATTATCATATTCTCTCAGAAGCATGCTTTTATAAAACTCGACATTAGCTGAATAAAATGTTTTTTATTCAATAAAATGTTTTATTCAAATTGCTTTACTAAATTGCAAATAGATTTTTAGACGACTAAAAATGAAACATCGTATTTTATGTTTTTTAAAAAAAAAAATAAGAAGATTAGCAAACGATTATTAGCGAAAAAAATATGATTGAAATTTTACGCTTCGCGCGCGAAGTGAAGTTCCACGCAAGTTTATCACATTTTAATATTAATCGCCCCATTTAATAAATTTTTTATTGTCGCCAAATTATTTTTTTTAAAATAATTAATTTAAATTTTTTTCAGCTTCTAATAAATTAAAACAGTTGAAACTTTAGGTTTTTCAATTGAAAAATATGTATATTAATATGGTATAAAAAAATTCATACCTTATAATTCAAAATTTTTTCATCCTCAATTTAATTAAATAATAAAAAATAATTAACAATTATTAAAAATTATTTTTTTCATGAAATTATCTTTGGATAAATGAGTTTTATGACTGGGTGATATTTTCTTTGCATTGCTTTATTAGTTTTAAAAATATGACTAAAAACGTAAAAAGTGAAATTAATAATTTAAGGGGTACGAACTTTGGATCGCTCTCCGGACTAAACTATGGGGACCATATTTCCCAGAATGCGGCTACCCCCTATATTTTGAAGGTTAAGAATCCAAATATGTGAAAAAAATTATATGTTTATTCAGAGAAAGCACGTTTTTGTGTCTGATTTCGTAACTTAATTAATAGTTAGCACTAATTAATTAGCATATTTGAGGTCACCCCCAGGAACCATTAAGATTGACACTTAGTTCGTGAAAATCCGATCATTAGAACGAAAGTTATTCAGGGTGATACCTTTTTTTTTTTTTTTTGCTGACTGTACATCAAAATTTATTAATAATAATTTTTGTTTTGTATTTTTCAATTGAAACAATGAGATAGCAATATTTTTAAAACTGGTATCTAACTTTATAGACTATCACTAAATTTTTTCTCGATTTGATATGAAGCGCCCCCCCTTGAAAAATGTAAGGTACTTTTGAGGTTCATGTGAGGTTGTTTTGAGGTGTCAAGTTTTCACAATGGGCTAATGGCCCTGGTCGGGGAATCGCCCCTGAGGATGACCCGACACATGCCATCACAATTTTGATCCTCAGAAGAGGGAATGGCTTCCCTCTTCCCTTGGCAGCCCGACTACCTGCACATGAAGTTGAGAATTTTGAAGGTAGAGCAGTTTAACTTTCACCAATACCGCGCACCCTCAGTTCATACGCAAGCCGAACAAAGTGGTCACCTACCCGCTCACTGACCGCCGCGACCAGTGATGCTTGGCGTCGGTATTTTACTGGAAACCGTGTCTTTATGATCCCACGACTGTGAGATTCGATTTACTGTGAATTGAATCCCGCTCCAAGTCCGCCACGGATTTTTAGTAGTAAAAAAAAAAAATAAATAAATAAATAAAATAAAAATGATATTATATTCCAGTTTCCATAATAATTATTCTGTTATACTTTTAATTACTGGCATAATTAAAACACAGAAGGTTTTATTCAAATCTCTAAAGTGAAAATATATCAGCCAACTTTTGGTCATCCCAGAAATGCTCTTTTTCAAGTGGTAATATAAAAATTCAATAGCATGCAAAAATATTTTTATAATTTGCCGTTGTTTAAACACACTGTTAATCTATCTTATTTTATAACCGTCGTTGAACAGCCGACCCAATTTTTTATGGGTTTACGACTATGTACAACTCCGTACTAATGTTCAACTCCGTAGCCTTGTCATTTTGAACCCAATCCAGAAGACAAGAGAACTCCTGGATCGAGTATTGGGAGAAATTCGCCTTCGTGGAGGACTTTTTGATGGAGCTAACCCGCATTTGCGTAAAACGGAGAGGAAGGCCACGAGAACCTCCCACGGTTTGCCTGACGGCAAGAGGACTCTAACCCATGATCCGTCTTAGGATATTTCACGTCAGCACTGCGGTCGGTGCAAGCCGGACTGGGATTCGAACCCGGTTCGCCTCATTGGCAGGCGAACGCTCTATCCCGTGAGCCATCGCGGCTCACTGTTAATCTATTATTATGACCACTACAACCATTCTAAATGAAATATATAAATATAAGAATGAGATAGAAAAGCAAATGCTTTTCTGTATTTTTAAATGCCTGTATAAAATCTTCTGGAAAAACCGGAAAAAATCGGCAGCTATGTAGCATGATTACTGTTTGAAGTTCATAACGTATCTAACACATGGCTTCTGCAAATTTGATTCAAAGCTTTATTTTCGAATTTTCGTAGTGAAATAAGATTTCAATTTCGCACAATTTCAATAAAAATAATTTTAACATGGAAAGTCATTACGATTAACCATATCTGTTAATTTTTATTCTTTTTGTTCTTTCACTATGTTGCATAGATCAATCTATTATTATAGAATTAAAATTGTTCTCCGACAAGATTTATAAAATAATCAGACATTTTCAAAATTCACATCAATTCAATCATATATTCAATCTCAATTCAAACAATATTTAACTTTTTTTAAGACTTACTTATAATAGATAAGTTATTGTAACTTAATTCAAGTCTGAATTCAATTGAAGTATTATCAGCTATAAATTGAAGGCAGAATTTATTAGCAAAAAGTTTATAAAAAAGCACGATGTTCTAAGCGAAGTTTATGAGTATGTGCTCGAAAGCATGAACATTTAATGCAGTAGTAGTAGTAGTAGTTAATTTACGCCACACTAGAGCTGCACAATGGGCTATTGGCGACGGTCTGGGAAACATCCCTGAGGATGATCCGAAGACAAGCCATCACAATTTTGATCCTCTGCAGAGGGGGTGGCACCCCTGCTTCAGTAGCCCAACGACCTGTACGCGAAGTCGAGCACTTTACGATAGAACAGTTTAACGAGGACCAATACCGCACACTCTCGGTCCCTACGCAGGCTGATCCAAGTGATCAACCACCCGCAGCCAGCGATGCTTGACTTCGGTGATCTGCTGGGAACCGTGTCTTAACAATCAGTTCACTGCGGGACGAAACATTTAATGCAAAATTAGTTTTAGAATTTCTGGAAGGCTGCATTTAAAGAGCAGTGTAATTTATCAATTTTATTTGAATTTATAAGGGGATCGTTCGAATATTACAAAGACAAAGCTGAGAGGGATTTGAGATTATTTTGCCGACAAGGGTGAAGAGTATGAGCAATGCTTACGCATAACATTAAAATCACATTTTCAAAACTTCTTTAATTGAAAAAAAAATTTCACTTAGTAAACTTTATTTCAAATTTAAAGTTTAGAAATAAAGAATTTGACTGAATTTCTTTTCTTTTCCAGAGGTATCAACCACTGAAAGTAAACACAAGATCCCTAAAGAATATTAACACGTTGAGCGCCGCGTCTGAAATCGGTGGCTGACGCGACGAAAAAGATGACGTAGCTGCTAGATTGTGCGAGCAGTGAGATTAAGTTCATTTTATAAACTATCATTTTTTTTTATTTCCAATGGCAGGCCAATTTAAAAGAACAAAAAGAATAAAATAACAAGAAAAACAAGGCAAAAAGAGATAAATAGAGTAGAATGCATGACATGCTTAGCCCATACTGGCCCTAGCCTCCCAGTAGTGGAGATGAGCGCAAGACAGACGGAAATATGGGGCAGGTTCATGCACTCCCCAAGGCGTCAGAGCTTGCACTTAGGACAGTCAAAAATGTTTATACTAAAATGGTGTTTGGCCAGACAGTCATGGCCCGTTACAAGTCTAAAGAGAGCAACTGCCTTAAACCTGGGCTGATTTGGGATAGTTAAAATATGGTTGAACCAGGTTTTGTGTAGATTGCTTTTGCGGAAATTCTCTGAGAGCATGTTCCGGATTCGCAATTTAAATGAGTGCAGAGAAATGAAGCAACGAGATGCTTGGGCAATAGTTGTTCCCTTCTTGGCCAAGAAATCAGCTTTTTCGTTACCCCAAATCCCGCCAAAGTCCACTGGAGGACGATTTGCTTGCCTTTTAGTGTCTTTCAGACAATCAATGCATTTCTAACTTGAGATGGATTGGGGAATCAGTGGAGAGTTAATATCAAGAAGTGCTGCTTTAGAGTCAGTGCGACACTGAAGTTGTTTTAAGGCAATTAGAATAGCCTCGATTTCACCGTCGTAGGCAGATGCATAGCAGAGAAGAGGTGACGAAATACTCCATCTACTCGGGAGCCATCAGTAAAGATTCTCAACCATACAGGTTCAGGAGATATAGCTCATTCATAAGAGATTCCTTTAAGGAGATCACAAGCAAAATCTGATCTTAGGACTCTGAGAGCAAGGTCTGTGACCACATTGAGAGTCTAGTGGGCTACAAGGAGTGGGAAGAATTCCAGGCTCAATAATTACAAATTATCATTTAGGTTTAAATTTCGAAGTCGGTACATTGTTAACAAGGTAAAAATTGTTTTATTACGATTCTTTTTCTCAAATGACGATTCTTCTTTTAAACATGCAAATAATAAATCAGGCAACAAATATGAGAAATATTAGTTACAGAAGATAGTTTCAAGACACAATGATCATGTTTTGAGTAGAGCTTGACAAAGGTAGGGGCAGTTACCCTGCGCCCCCACATCAGAGGAGCCCTCAAATCGAATACAAAGTTTAGTTTACGTTTCTTTCTTTGATGAACTTTTTTTTTAAACAAAATGTCTGCACAGTGTAAAATCCATCGGTTTTAAGTTAGCTTCTTCATTAATTTATCGTAAGAACACGATCTATATTTCGTAAATCCATGGCTTTCTGTGGCAGAATTCAGCAAAATTTTTGCAATGACGATGGACAAATTTGACCAATCAAATGCCTGCACTTTTACATATCGCAAAATGCGATATTTTTACAAAGATACAGGCTTTTGATTGGCTTAATTGAGACATCGTAATTGCGAAAATTTAGCTGAATTCCACCCTAATGTCAGCAAGGATATGGATTTTTCGCAGCTAGATGACAAAGGTAACAATCAAAAAACTGCATTCCGCGTGATGGACATAGAATCAAAAAATGAACAACGATATTTCATCTGAAAATCGGAGGGGGCGGGACTTTATAGCTATTTTAGGTTCTAGTCAATTTTCTTGTTATTTATAATGAGGTGAGAAATTTAAATACCTCCATAAAGTTTGATTCTTTATTGCTGAAGTAGTAAAGCAGAGAGGGCCCTCAAAGAAGTTTTTGCCCCGGGGCCCCAATTAGGGTAAGTCGGGCCCTGGTTGTAAGCCAAATGCCTTCAAAATACAACGGAAACAGTAACCCGGAAGTAGAAAACACCATCCATCCGAATGATGCTTAATAAAGCTTATGAATCAAAACAGTTAAGACAATTAAGAAAACAAAAATTGATTTTCATGAAAAAAATAAAAAACCAACTTCATGCAATAATACAATATACACAAATTTATTCATTTTATACATAAAATATATTTTAAAACGACACATATATTACATAAGTCTTTACAACAACTTCCAATGAAGAATCCATTCCTTGGTCAATAAATAATCCAAGTTTCTCAGCTCTCGATGAAATAACATTAAAAAAGAAAACTGAAATGAAAATAATTAAAAAACTAAATTGCTGGTTAATTTGAGATTTAAATTTAAAAATGTAAAAAAATTAAATAATTTGTTAAACTTTTGAATTTCAAAAGTTGATATTCACTTCTTCAATTACATATATGCTT
>NC_092213.1:85785948-85803258 GCF_043381705.1 Parasteatoda tepidariorum | reverse complement strand
AATTAAAACCTCAGTCCAAAGTATATCTGTAATTGTAATTGTATCTGTAATTGTAATTGCATCTGTAATTGTAATTGTATCTGTAATTGTATCTGAATGTGTATGTGGAATATGTTTATGTATGTGTATGAGTAAGAAAATGTGTATATGTACTGTTACATATTTCATGCGCCCCACGTTTTTCGTTTTTCAAATTTTTATTTTTTAATTATTATTCTCTACTACAAAAACATGGTTTTTAAAAATATTATTTTTTATTTAGATTTTTTTTGCACTCACTTCCAAAATCTCAATTTTTTCACTCACTATACACAAAACTTTTCAACTGACATGTGACACTCATTTGAAATAATTAAATCGACAACAAAAGACTATCGCAAAAATACTAATTTTTCTTTAAGTTAATTTTACTTTGTATGTCTTTTTTCTCTTCATTTTCATGCATTGTCATCCAATTCTGAACTTTGTGCCAAATTTGAAGTCTGTAGCTAGTCGGGAAAATAGTTTAAAATCGGTTACAAAATCCCCCCCCCCCCCTGGCACAGACATACACGGAGCCAAGTTAATATAAACGTGGTAAAAATAAATAAAATTTAAATATTTAAAAAACGACAACAATAAAATGGCCTTTTTAGAAGGGAGCTTTACAGTTTTCAACTGACCTAAAACTTATTTTTTGCAGTTTTTTATTGTATAAAGAAAATTTTCTTTCATGTGTAATGCTTTTATTAAATGCCAATGACAAGAGTGTAGTGGTTTCAATTATTTAACGAGCGATTTTACAATTTCAATCCCTCTGGTCAATATCAATTTTCACCACTGAAATCCACTATTCAAGTTATATTTACCATTCAATTAATTCACAAATATAATGTTGTTACTAAAAATGCTATTTTGTGAACAATGACTTATAAGTAACACAGGGTGAGTAGCCAAATCTTTCAATAAAAAATAAGCACCTTTTAAGTAATTTTTAAGCACTGAAGAAATATTTTTAAGCACTACATTCATTAACAAAATGCAAAATAATTTTTAGACTTTACATGATCATGATAAAATAACTAGTTTCTGACAAAGAACTCTTTTCTCGATTGTATTAGCCATTATAAAAAAATGAAGAGGTTTTTTGGTTTGATATCAGAAGGTGAAAAAAGATGCCTGAATTTGAGAATATCTTGCAAAATGCAGCAGAGTTGCACATGAGAGTGCAAGAATCTCACCAAACCCAGCTCAGTAAACTTCCCAGCATTTAATCAAATATGTAAAATGATTGGCGCTTTCATACGCTATGGACCGACGGGAAGCAGAAATAGATTGTGATAGAATGAATTGTGAAAAGATTGATTAGAACAATGTGAAAAGCACGCCTTTGCATAATGTGTGGTGATAATCGACACGGTTAAGAAAGAAATCTGATTTTCGAAAAGGGAAAATTGAGCACTTTTAAAAACAGCCAATAAAAAAAGCCCCTTTAAGCACTTTTTAAAAACGCTATGTACCATAAAACAGAACACAAGTAAATACTAAAAGTAACGCCAAATAAAAAAAAATTATTTATATATATTTCAAACAACCAAAAATACATAATTAATGCTTTAATTATTAATTTTCACAAGTTCTTTTAAATAATTTAAGTTAAATTTGAGAAACAATTACACCTAAGTTTAGCTTTGGTCTCTAAACTTAGAGAGTTTCATAATTTATTTCGGATTATTCAAAATGTAAGAAATTGATTTAAAAAAAAAAGACTTCAGTTCATTCAATGTAAAATATGAAATTATTAACACTTTTAATCTTCTTCATTAGCACCAGGCATCAGACATTTTTAGATTTAAAAAAAAAACTATGGATATACTGAGAATTCTGTCAATGTATAATTATTTTAACTGTAACTCTTTCTTCTAATTTTTGTTTCTTTTTTTTGGGGGGAGGGGGGGGGAGGGTTGGCAAATTTCCAAGTGGAAGAAATCTAAGAAACTCTCTTGCAAAATGAAATATAAAATATTAAGGTTTTTTTAAACAATTTGTAACTGCAATCTAATGTAAGTGGCAACAAAAATGTGACAATTTCAAAAGAACATTTTTTTTAGGAATATCTTAGGAAATTAAAGTGACTGTAAATTTTCAATATTTTATGTAAATGAGTATAGTAAACCCCGATTTTATAATTATATAAAGAACAGTTAAAATTACATAATCAAATATTAAATTAACAAATCACTTACTAAACATAAACACTGTAATAAACACTCATTAAATTCCCGATACAAATTTTTAAAATTCTGTATAAAAGTAAGAAGAAGAAAAATAAAAATACTTTTTTAAAAATTTTTTTTTATAGATGGGAAAAAATTTAAATTTTCTGATACTATATTAAATTACAGTCGGACCTCCATTTAACGAAGTCGCTAAATCCCGATAACAATTTTGTTATATGGAAAATTCGTTAAACAGAAAATCACTTTTTGAAATACCTCAATAAAACAAAACATGTTTTAAAATCGTAAACACTAGACATAATTAAAATAACAATCGATACACCCTTATCTAGTATCTACTATTTATTTTATAAATCTTAACCATAAAAGAAATCTGCATGAAAAGCAAGAATAGAGCAAACCATTATCCAGTGTTACACTATCCTGCTACATTAATTTTCAACTGAAAAAAGCTAAATCTATGTACAAAATTATTGCTGCTTTTATTATAAAAGTAATTTTAAACATACATTATCATATGCTTTCTTAAGTTTAATTGCTACTGGTAAAATCCGTTAATTTTGTCTGAGTTTTTCGTTTGAAATACAAGTAAAAAGGGAAAGGGATTTTACTACTTTCTCTAAAAGTTAATTGACTTCGAAAATCAATTCAAGGCCATTTCCCCCATAAATTGCGTTAACAATTTTGAAATGTTCTGAAGTATTTTAGAAAATAAGGAAAGTGAATCTCAAAGAAAAGTTCGTTAAATAGAAAATTCACTTCGCTATTTGGAAGTTACTTTACGAAGAAATTTCCAAAATGTACTTGGTTCCTCGAAAAAAATCGCAAAATAGAGAAATTCGCAAAATGGAAGTTCGTTAAATAGAGGTTTGACTGTAATTTGTTGAAATTTACTCTTATAATATTTATAACTAAACAATTCTATTAGTCATTTTTAATTTCTTCTATTTTGTCCAATTACTTTCTTTTATATGAAACCCTGATTTTATTATTTATACCCTAAATAGTATACATTTTTTTTGTGATTTTGGTTTTGTTTAACTCTTTATGAAGAAGTAAACGAGCTTCATAATTTTTTAAATCTCGATGGGAAGCGATTTTCAACTACTTATAATTTCAGAAAATTACAAATAGTACATTACAAACAGTAAATCATCAAAATAGTCATCTCCACATAAAAAAGAAATTATCTTAAATTTCAACACTGGGAAGCTTGTTTGTTTATTTGATCATTTAAAGTTTATGTGTGTAGTAGTTATAAACACAGACGTCAATTCTTCACAGTAGGTAAAAATTTGGAAAATTTCCACCTATTACCTTCCCATAAAAAACCTGGTCTTAAAAATTAAATTTATTTTAGGTAAAGATATATAAATATCTACACACACAGTCGGACTTCTATTTAACGAACTTTCATTTTGCAAATTTCTCTACTTTGCGAATTTTTTCAAGGAACCAAGAACATTTTGGAAATTTCTTCGTAAAATAACTTCCAAATAGGGAAGTGAATTTTCTATTTAATGAACTTTTCTTTGAGATCCACTTTCCCTATTTTCCAAAATATTTCAAACTTGTTAACGCATTTTATGGGGGAAATGACCTTGAATTAATCTTCGAAGTCACCGCTTTATGCAATGCTTTAGTGCTTCCTCTAAAAGTTATTTTAGAGAAAGCAGTAAAATCCCTTTTTATTTGCATTTCAAATTAAAACCTCAGTCCAAATTAACAGATTTTATCAGTAGCAATTAAACTTTAGAGGGCATGCGATGTATGTCTAAAATTACTTTTATGATAAATGCCCTATAATTTTAGACATAAATTTAGCTTTTTTTTTGGTTAAAAATGTATGTAGCATGATAGCGCAACACTAGATAATGTTTTTCTCTATTGCTTTCCATACAGAAAATACTTTTATGGTTAAGATTTATAAAATAAATTGTAGATACTAGTTTACAAGATAAAAGTGCATCAATTGCTATTTTAATAATTTCTGGTGTTTATGAATTTAAAACCTGTTTCGCGTTATTCAAATATTTTAAAAGGTGATTTTTTACTTAACGAATCTTCCATAAAACGAACTTATTATCGGGATTTAGCAACTTTGTTAAATAGAGGTTCGACTGTATATATATATATATATTNTATATATATATATATTACTCTAGAAGTTTTCCTCACTTTGATAAAAATTAATAGAAACTGGCTCTGCATTTGTCCCAGACATATTTTACACTGAAAAAAATTTAGAAGAAACAAAAAACTTTAAAAAAAAAGTTTTGTTTTTTTTCTTTTTAAAGAAGTGAGGTGATTGATTTTTTTTTTACCTGAACAACTGAGGGGGGGGGCTCAGGCATAAGGAACCCAATTGCTGCCATCCTCAGGAGTGAGATTTCCCGTGACTAGAAGGACTATGTCCACTATCCACCAGATGCCCACCCCTCCCAGAGTGAGCAGTTTGCCCACAGCTGTTCCAGTGTGTCCAAGGCAGAATCTGTCCATCCCCAGGAATCCAAGAAGCACAGAGTACAAGAGGGTGGTCAGAAAGTAATGGCCAGAATACCTTTAAAAAAAAAGAAGACATTACTGGAATGCAGAGTGACGTATGAGAATCCAAGTAAATAATTGAAACGTAGCAAATAACTGTGTGAGAACCTGAAAAAAGGGAAAAAACTATCTTAGCTGATTAAGCCATAGATGTTTTTTTATTTTTTCTAGAAACTGTTACAGCAGATATAATAAAAACGCTTAAATAAAACTTTTAAAAATCAGTCATACTTGGGAAAAATATCATTTTATTTAAAAGAAATAATAAATTATTTAATTTCTCTATTATTGATTTAAAATAAAAGACAATTCAGATATTGTAATAAAAGGTAATTTTATTTACTGAAGGTAGTCTTATATTTTATAGTGTTATTTACTGTTTTCTACTCTATATAAAAAGCATATAACTCAATTATATATCAATTATTATCAATAATGTTCCTAGTTGTACTATTCTCATATTGACCTTTTAATTAAATTTACAATATTACATTTTAATTGAATATTTCTTTAAAATAAAATAATCTTGTGATTTGCTTAAAAATACATCATGTAATTTGTGTTAAATGGTTTTTTAGTGATGAGTTTTGTCAATATAAAAATTAATTTAAGTATAAGAAAAAGAAACTACAAACATTTATCCCTACTTTTTATATTTTAGTTCAATAAATAACATTTTATTCATCGATATATTTATATAAAATAATAAGGGAGATAAATTTTAGGAATGCTAAATCTCTCAACCATTATTCTATACTTATACTAATTAGGAGTAAAAGATCTTTAATACAGATATAATTTATTTCAATAATTATTTATTTTCATGATTTTTGTTAAATGCATTTTCACGTTATATGTCCTAATCAAACTAAAGTTTATAACTTTAATTTATTAACAAAAAAAAAATTTACATTGAAAACAATTAATGATGCACATTTAATTAACAAATATATTTAATTAATATTCCTTTTTCATTTCGGTAAGAATTATTAAAATTCAGATTAGGAATATAATGATAAAACTAATTATATATCCTATTATTTAACCTAAGAAATAAAATATCTAAATCCTTGCTTAGAGTAATTCAATGAGTTAAGCATTTAATTTTTAATGGAGAACAAAACATAGTTTTTTTTTTTCTCAGAGCAGTTTTTCCCACAGAGAAAAAAACTTCAAGCATTATTCTATACTTATACTAATTAGGAGTTAAAGATCTTTAATGCAAATATAATTTATTTCAATAATTATTTATTTTCATGATTTTGTAACATGCGTTTTCACTTCATACGTCCTAATCAGACTAAAGTTTATAACTTTTAATTTATTAAAAACATTATTTTAAATTGAAAACAATCAATGATACATATTTAATTAACAAAAATATTTAATTAATATTCTTTTTTCATTTCTGTAAGAATTATTAAAATTCAAATTAGGAATGTAATGATAAAATAAATTATATATCTTATTATTTAACCTAAGGAATAAAATATATAAATCTTTGCTTTAATTCTTTCTCAAACTCGAAACAAAATGAAAAGGGAAAAAAAATTCTAAAAAGTTATCCATACTTGATGCATGGAAATCCTTCTTTTAAGAAAGTTCTGTCCCCATAGCACTCGATTCCCGACAGAACGGTGCAATTCGCAGCAGTAAACTGAACATCTTCATACTTCTGTCCTCCATACTAGAAACAAAAAAAATGAGTTTTTAAAAAAACAAAATTAAATAAATAAATAAAAAACTACCTAGAACAGGGCGCATATCCAAATTATTCAACAAAAAATAAGCACCTTTTAAGCACTCAAAAAATATTTTTAAGCAACTTAAAAAAATATAATTAGGCAGGGGTGGAAAGTTTTCGACAATTGACGGTTTTATCTTGTTTTAACCGTCATGTAAAAAAAAACCTCTTCGCAATGTTTTTGACAATTGTCAAAAATCATGAAATTTTTAATCTTGTAAAACGAATGGCGTTTTCATACACTACGGAATGACAATACGCCAAAATAGATTGGGGTTGAATTACTTATGAAAACGTTGAATAGAATAATGTGAACTGTGTCTTTTTGTATAATTCGAAGCGAAAATCAACATAGTAAAAGTAAAAGAAAAATCTCGTTTCGAAAAAGGGAAAATTAAGCACTTTTTAAAAACACCTAATGAACACCTAATTTAAAAAACGAAAATAAGCACCTTTAAGCACTTTTTAAAAACGCTGCACACCCTGTATAAATGATCTGAATTTTGACAATATAGAAAATTGATCATTTCGCCAAAATAAAGCAATATAAAGATTCTGAAATAGAAGTGAAAAGAGTTATTATTCAGCTATTACTGAAGAATATTCTTCAATAATTTAACACTAAACATAGCATAACCATTCGAATGACTGTTTAAGAACTTTTGCATCGAAAATGCGCTTATCATTTTTGCACATTTGACTTTTTATTACAATTATATACAGTTAATGTTCTATTATTATTTTTCTTTTTATGTATTTTCTTTATTTCGAATATTACTTGTCGTACTATACCTATTTCTACCACAACCGGTCATTTGATTGGGAGAACAAGTTAATGCTTTATTAGATTATCGGATCAGAATTTATGATGTAATGCGCATTCAACCGTTGTAGTCGATCAGTTGCACATTTCTGCAGAGACTGTTGTACAGTTAGTTCCATCAGAATAACTGTGAATTCAAATTTTCAACAAAGTACCCAAAATTTTAGATTTGCATTTTTATGTCAGAAAAAGTGACAAAAAGTAATGTTTCGGTAAATAGCTTTTGATTTTGATAGCTTTACTTCATTTCCAACTAACTGTTAGTTTTTATCCAGTAAAATGTCGAAACAATCGAGATAGCACAAGTTCTTAGAAGAAATAATATTAATTATAAGAATAACTATAAGAATTAAAGAAATAATAATAATTAGAAGAAATATGTTTACGGAAAATGTACAATGGAAACACCCTGTATATGTAAAAAATGCGTTGAGCAATGAACTAAAAATTTTTATTCTTTGTGTTTTTAATGCATAAAAATTGGCAATACACAATTTTGTTTAGTTATAATAGTTTTTTTTAGTTTATTTCCTTCATAACATCCATATTCCATACATTTAATCAAGAAACATAAAGTCTAGTCATTGCAATATCTGGCAATGGTAGAAATAGGTATATATTAAGTGTTGGTATGCTTAGTGTTAATGAAATCTGTTAAACAAAGGTCAAAGACCAGAGAAGTTTTCGCAGGAGAGTGTCAATTCCGAGTTTCACATAAAATTATCTTGCCATCCATCGACACCCTTACATGCCAAAAATGAAGGCCAAAAAGGGTTCCAGAAATGAAAAGTGATTAGAATAGGCAAATGAATGAGCAGAGTAACTCAACATTAAATGATTTTATTGAAATACAGTTGAAATTTGAACCATTAAGATTGTGTCTCAATGTATGAAAATAAGACCATTAGATTAAAAGTTATTCAGAGTACACAATTTTTTCTGCACTTTACAAATAGGTTTAATGTTAAATTTCAATTGGTCCCTTTTGGGCAAATGCATATTCAGGGTATCTGCTACATGTAGATTTTCAAATTCATGATTTTCCATGATTAATTTCAAAAATGTTTCATGACTTAACGAAGTTACTAATTTCTCCGAGAAAAACACAACAATACATTTAAAAAAGCATTATAATGACATTCATTGAAATGACAAGTATAAACAAAACTGTTATACTCTGCATCTTCATATTTATAGATTTTAAATTTAAAAAACAGAGTAAAGAAAGAGATGAAGCAAGGAAATAGCTGGAAAAATACAAAAGCAAATAATTATTAATTTTTTCTGCAGAATTATATTCTAAAGATACTTTTTTTGTTCATCGGAAAGAAAGGAAATACTCTTGATTTTTCTGTTCTCATTTCTGAATATAAAAAAAAATTTGACAATGACTGGCTTGCTTCAGCTAGAATTTTAAATTGATAAAATAAAAATAAATAAATAAATAAAATAATTCTGAAATCACAGAAGTTTGAAAGATAATTTGTTCCAGAAAGGTTTTTCTCTCATTTTTTGAAAGAACACCATAATTTTTAAAGAACATGATAAAAACATTTTATATTGTAATAAAATAGGACTGTGAGTGGGGATTTTGTTACAAATTCAAATATTTGGAAAACCAAAAAATTGGAGGGGGTAATTCCATTTTAAAAATAAAATTTTTTGGTGACCTAAATCCATGACTTTACATGATTTTTTTTAAAAAAAATAGTTAAAATCATGACAAAATTTTGTTTAATACCAAAATTGTGACTTTCCATCATTTTTCATGACTTTCCAGGTGCGCAGATACCCTGTATATTGCCGGTTACTGGTTCAAAGAACCCAAAACTTTTTTTAGGTATCATTTTTAACGTTGTTTAGTATCCTTAAAAAATATTGTTTGTGCGCATTAAATTTTTTGGTATGGCAAATTAATAACGAAATAAAAGAATTGTTGCTAAAAACTTTTGTATCCTAAATATGCTAAGAAATTTTTCTAGAGAAAATGAGGGTCTCCCTTTCTAAACTTTACAGAGAGTCAAAATTCGCACATTATTACGTATAAACATACAAAAATTATCTTAAGCACTATTGTAAATGTATTCTAACAGACCTTTATTTTTTACGAAAAAATTTTTTTTCTCCTGTGAAACTTTTTCCTGTATGACCTAGTCGAAAATGTTCTCATAATGAAAATAACTTCTAGTGCTAGTACTGTTAAATGCATGTTTTTATTAAATTCAAATCGAAATGTAACTATGGACAATGATTTTTATGGAACTTTAAAATTGGATGCAATTTCAAGCTCACAATTTAACAACGGCAAAATTATCTTTTTTATATGGGGAAAAATATATAGATGATTTGATGTCATAAATAATTTTTATTTGAAGTCACAATTTTTGAAAATATTTTTGTACTTTACCATATTTTTGGGTTGAGTTTTTAATATAATTTTTTATTTTCACAAATTATGCCTAAATTTTTACAAAATAGGTACCTCACAAAAAAACCCAGACAGACACCTGAATATATATATTATAATGTATAAATTATATATTAATACATTTTGTACAGAACAAGGGGCCATCTGATGCACAAATAGTTAATTTGTAGTTCTTCAACAAACACTAGAATGATTCGCAATGAGTAATTGGGGTGGCAAAAGATTCAAGCACTGAGGACAAAATTATCACAAACATAGTAAAGAAAAGACACCTAAAGTTTCACTTATTGTAGAATAATTGTAAGTGTTATTGCTTTGCTTCTACCCTCTACGCGTTCACATGAATACTATTCTTTAGTATTATCTTTTCCTTTCAGGGGTCTGTCGAGACATTTTGTGAAAGGTTCGTTTTTGTAAAATTGTGAAAAAATGACTCATAATTTGTGAACATAAAATAAACGTTAAGTCACATTCTTTCAACCAGGGTCCGCTTTTGTGAATGTGTGCAAATAGGGTACGTTATTGCAAATAAACTTTTTCAAGGAGTTTTTAAATTGTTAAGACATACAAGATTATGCGCAACACTGTAAAATTATTATTAAAAAAATTAATTTTAAAAAATAAACAGCAATTGAAGCTACTTAATTAGTGATGCAACATACAAATATTTGGCATTTAGCCTATACTGCTGAACGCAGAATATTCATTTTGGACGAATAAAGAAAAGAGCGTCTGCCGAAGGCAAAATTTAGTTCGTTTACATCTGTCTTTCTTTCCCCTTCCTGGGAAGGGTTTATTCGATTAACAAAACAATAATGAAGATAAACAAATTTGTGAAGGGTTCAATTAAAAGATAAATTATTTTGTGAAGGGTCCGTTTTTATGAAAAGATATTTTGTGAAGGGTCCGTTAACGGACCCAAATTTCTTCTAAACAGACTCCTGCTTTGTAACTACATAGTAAGTATTTAGTCTTCTTTTTACAGTGCAAAAGATAAATGCCATGACAAAAAAGTGACATTGAAATTAAGACATTTTCTTCTTTTATTTAAACTTAGTATTCATGAAACGTAGGATTTCTTTACGAAAAAAATTCTTCTGCAATTTTTACTGAAGGAAAAGTCAGTAATTCCGCTGCACCTGGAGTTTAGGTGCGGTCCCATAATTAGAGCAATATACTTTTCTCAGGTCGTAATTCATTTGCCCGTTTTTTAGAATACACAAATAAAAATAACGATTCAAAAAAAAATCTTTTTTGGACTTTATATTAGTTGAAATCAAAGTTACGTGGCTAGAATGTCATACATTAAGTATTCATGATTATTTACATGACAATAATTGTTCTGCAACAATACTATCTTGCCCAGGATTATAACAAATATAATCGCTTATAGTTAGCATATACAGGTGATTTTGTTCTTTCAGATCCAATAACAAAATTATAATTCAGTAGGAACGAAGCAGTTTAGTAAACTAAGCTACAATATTATTTGATGAAAACTGTTGCACTTTTCTTCAAAGCGGTGGACCCTAATTTCTTTTCTACAATTCATCTTCATTATGCTTGCAGTTCTACAAAATCAAAAACGAAAAAATCTATGTTTTTCTTATAGAGGTCAAAATGATCCCTTCTGGCTGTTTTAGGTAATTCCCTAATTATTTATTTTACTAATCAACAGAAGGAAATGAAATTTTGATAGAGCGCACTTAAATATAATTTACAGGGTATCTGCTACATTTTAGATTTTCTAATTCATGACTTTTCATGATTTTCCATGACTAATTCCAAGAATTTTTCATGACTTGACGAAGTAACTATTTTCTCCCGACAAAAACGCAACAATAAATTTAAAAAAGCATTATAATAACATTCAATGAAATGATAGGTATAACCAAAACTCCTCTCTTGATTAGGAATCATATCAGTATCTGAAACACAAATTACTACATTTTACTTTATTTTGTTTTATAACCGTCATTGAGCAGCCAGGTTCACGACGCAGGGTATCTGCCACATTTTAGATTTTCAAATTCGTGACTTTTCATGTCTAATTCCAAGAACTTTTCATGACTTAAAGAAGTTACCATTTTTTCCGACAAAAACCCAACAATAAATTTAAAAATGCATCATAATAACATTCATTGAAATGATAAGTATAACCAAAACTGTTATATTCTGCATCTTCATATTTATTGATTTTAAATTTAAAAAACAGAGTAAAGAAATAGTTGAAGCAAATAATAACAGAGCAAATAATTTTTTTTCTTTTTTTCTGCAGAATTATATTCTATAGATACATCCCAAGTGCCCGCCATAAAAAAAATTAAAAAAATATTTCATAGATATTTTTCTTGTTCATCAAAAAGGGAAGAAATACTCCTGATTTTTCTGTTCTCATTTTGGAATTAAAAAAATTTGCCAATGACTGGCTTGCTTCAGCTAGAATTTTAAATTGATAAAACAAAAAAAAGATGAATAATAATTCGGAAATCACATAAGTTTAAAGATACTTCGCTCCAGAAATAATGTTTCTTCTTTCATTTTTCGAAAGAACAGCATAATTTTTAAAGAAAATTATAAAAACCATTATATTTTAATGAAATATGACTGTGAGTGGGGATTTTGTTACAAATTCAGATATTCAGAACACCATAAAATTGGGGAAGGATTCCATTTTAAAAATAAAATTTTTCGCCGACCAAAATCCATGACTTTCCATGATTTTTAAAAAAAAATAGTCAAATTAATGACAAATTTTGTTCAATACCGAAATTCATGACTTTCCAGGTGCACGGATACCCTGAATTTAGGAAAAGTAAAAATATATGAGCTTTGAAACTCACATGTATCTTCAAAAATAACATAAGAAATGGCAAGAAACAATCAAATTTACCTCAACTAGTGTTGATCATACAAATATCAGTATTATGCTTTCCTTGTTGTATTTATTTTAAAATTCATCTGAGTACTATTAAATTAGAAAGATGTTTCGTAAGTCAGTTTATTTTTTTTTTCTTTCTTATACCACACTAAATGAGATGAAAAGATGTTTTAAGAAATTGATTGAAGGAACATATATATTAATTATTATATGTTATATATAACAGTTGGGCTGAAAAGTTCGTAGGCTGACACATAGATGGGGCTACTATTATTTAATACATATGATTTTTAGTTAGTTCTAACCTCTGAAAGACACGTGTTTAAATTTGACAGCTGTCGGACTATTAGTTTGTGAGATATAGTATTTTTAGTGATGCAACTTCTGTTAGTTTAAAAACAATGGATAAAAAGGAATTTTGTATGTTTTTAAAGCATTGCTTTTTAGCGAAAAAAAATACTCTTGAAGCCAAGGCTTGGCTTGGGAAACATTATTCGGACTCTGTACCAGGAAAATCAACCATTGAGAAGTGGTTTGGTAAGTTTAAACGAGGCGAAATGAGCACCGACGACGATGCACACAGTAGTCGCCCCAAAGAGGCTGTTACCGACGAAAACATCAAACAAGTCCACAAATTAATTTTAGATTACTGTAAAGTGAAGTTGATCAAAATATCCGAGACTCTAAAGATATCAAAGGAACATGTTGAATATATCGTGAATGAATATTNAACATTATTCGGACTCTGTACCAGGAAAATCAACCATTGAGAAGTGGTTTGGTAAGTTTAAACGAGGCGAAATGAGCACCGACGACGATGCACACAGTAGTCGCCCCAAAGAGGCTGTTACCGACGAAAACATCAAACAAGTCCACAAATTAATTTTAGATTACTGCAAAGTGAAGTTGATCAAAATATCCGAGACTCTAAAGATATCAAAGGAACGTGTTGAACATATTGTGAATGAATATTTGGGTATGCGAAAGCTCTAGGCAAAGTGGGCGCCGCACGAGCTCCCAATTGGACAAAAACAACAACAAATTGATGAGTCTGAGCTGTGTTTGAAGCTGTTTAATCGCAATAAACCCGAATTTAGGCAACAATACGGGACAATGGGTGAAACATGGCTCCATAATTTCACACCGGAGTCCAACCAACCGTCAGCCAAGTGACCTTCACGAGACGAACCAACTCCAAAGCATGGAAAGGCGCAACAGTCAGCTGGCAAAGTTATGCTATCAGTATTTTTGTTATCAGTATATTAATTATTATCTTATGTATATAAATATAATCTTCTTTAACAGCACTACAGCATAGTGCAGGTCAAGGCTTTCTTAGCCTGCCTTCTCCAGACATTTCGACTTGCTGCTAGATTTCTACATCATTCCCAACACTTTTACGCCCTTCTCAATTATATATATGTATATATATTTCTAAAAAAATTATCTAATGCAAATAAATCGAATATATATATACATATACTAACTGTATCTAATAAATATAATTGTTATTCAGGGGTCCGTTTAGAAGAAATTTGGGTCTGTTAACGGACCCTTCACAAAATATCTTTTCATAAAAACGGACCCTTCACAAAATATTTTAACTTNAAAGTTAGATAACTTCGGACCCTTCACAAATTTGTTTATCTTCATTATTGTTTTGTTAATCGAATAAACCCTTGCCAGGAAGGGGGGGGGAGAAAGACAGATGTAAACAAACTAGTTTTGTTTTTGGCAGACGCTTCTTCCTTTATTTGTCCGAAATTAATATTCTGCGTTCAGCAGTATAGGCTAAATACCAAATACTTGTTTTTTTTTATCTCTAATTTAGTAGCAGCAATTGCTGTTTATTTTTTTAAATTTTATTTTTTTTATTGTAATTTTACAGTGTTGAACAAAATCTTGTATGTCTTTACAATTTCAGGGGTGATTGTGAGCCCAAGTCAAAATTCCGGAAAATTTCTTGAGTAAAAAAAAGTTTAAATCGAAAAAATAGAAAAAAATTTAAACAAGGTTTTTTCCTTTTTCTCAATATTTCTAAGTTTACTTAAAATATATTTAAAATTTTACTCATACCTATACCATTTACACATACCCATGTCGACCTGGAGAAGTAATTGAAATTTACAAATATGTCTTTGTTTCTTGAGTTTATGATTATAAGAACTATTTACTAATAAAAAATGAATATTAATCTTGAATATAAGCTTACAAAGTATCTGGCTCTCTCTTACAAATAAAATAAACTGTGTTTTTAAGCTCCACCTTTGAAAATTTGATTTCTGGAAACTTTTGTGATCAATGATTTTTTGAAACGTCTGAACCTTCGATCTCAGGAAACTTCCGGATCATAGTTAGCTAAAAATCCGGAAATCCGGATTTTTTCAGGAGCACAATCAGCCCTGCAATTTAAAAACTCATTGCAAAAGTTTCGCGTAGTAACAGGACACTATTTGCACAAATTCACAAAAGCAGGAACCTGGTTGAAAGAATGTGACTTAACGTGTATTTTAAATTTACAAATTACTAGTAATTTTTTTTCACAATTTTATAAAAACGGACCTTTCACAAAATGTCTCTACAGATCCCTGTTATTAGATATATATATTTGAAAAAAAAATCAATAACTGCTGTGGAATACATTTTGTAGCATAACTTTCAATCAATATGGTAGTACAATACTTCTGAAAACATACTTTTGTGCAACCGTACCCGAGTTCCTCCCTGGCAGTTTCGTTTCCCTTCAAATCAATCGGATCAGAACACACAAGAAACTCAATACCTCTGAAAGAAAAACATTATAATTACTATACATACATGCATTTTTTTTAAAAATTTATAAGTATTTTAAAAAAAAAATTTATAATTTTTTTTGCCCCTTGTTTTCTATATATTCCATATATATATAAGTTCAAAATGTAGAGAAAACTAGGGAAAAATTACAGAACAATGAAAAAAGGGGGAAAAAAAGAAAAATAATAATCCTTGTGGCAGAATTTTTTCGAGCAATCTGTAACAAAACTCTTAATCACTATTATCTTTCTGCAAGATACTTTTAATAACAAACATATATGTTACTTGTTACAAATCTAAAATAACAAAAGCGCTGCGTTTACAAGAAAAAAAACCCTATTTTTTTAATAAAACACGTAATAATCTTTTTTTCTAACATTTTGTGGGGGGGGAACACAAATTCTTTCCTTCTTCGCATTTTGTAAATAATTATTACAATAAATAATACAATTAAAAATCATGAAATCCATTGCTGTAATTGTCGAAAAAAAGATCGACGTTGAAATCACGCTCCTGAAATGCGCGTTTAGTTTCGAGATTACGTTGTTGTAATAAATAATATTGCATTAAAAATATTGGATTCAAAAACTATGGAAAAATTAATAGCAATAACTGCCAAAAGTTCAATGGACTTAAAAAGTAAATATTCAAATGCACGATTCGAATTATATTGGGATAATTAAAATCCACGTGAAAATCAATATCAATAACTGCCGAAAATACAATCGTTACATCAATTAACGATTCTATAATCGAAAATTGAGCATGTCAAAAAGTGATTATCTAAACGCATGATTCAAATATTATGTGTCAATATCTGTAGGAAAAAAATACTTTTTTTCCCTTTTCAAAAGAAAAATCTTTCTGCAAGAACTCTGTAACGTTCTGCGACAATGTCATCGTGTCGCTGCGATTCTGCCACGGGGATAATAAGTAACAAAACACTGGAAAAAAAGGACAAAACATTTTCAAAAATCCGGAAAATGAAAGATATAATCTTTTCATCAGCTCACACGATTATATCCGTAAAAAAAGAGCGCTTTCTAATATTGCATCAATATAGCCTAAGCAAAATATATCAATACAATAGTGAGAAGAGCACTCAAAAAATTTCACAAAAAAATTACAACAAATAAAATAGAACACAGTAAGTAAAAATATATCACGTAAAAACAGAAAATAAAATATAAAGAAAAAACAGAATAGAACATGAAATGAAATCCATAAAGTGAGCAGCGAATTCAAATGAACTTACATGAACGGGAAATTTTTCAAGAATGATTTAAAATATTTTTGTAACGAGATTGCCAGATTGCAAAAAAAATGAAAACAAAAGCGTAAATTGAGCTAAAAGCGTAGAAAATTGTTTTTCTAATTTTCTTCATGCTTTTTTGTTTTTATTTATTATGCTATATATATATATACATACACCGAAGAGCCATTACATAGAAGCCCATAATCCTCATAGAACAATCCCTGACGTCTGTAAGCTACTTGAACATAGTTGCAGACCAGGTTCACCCATTCAGGGCAACAGTTTTTCCTGCGGGGGATGGTGCTTACCAACAGGATAATGCACCATGTTATAAGGGTCGAATAGTCATGGATTGGTTTGAGGAACATTCCAGTGACTTTCAAGTCCTGTCTTGGCCCCCAAACTCACCTGACTTTAATCCAATAGAGCATTTGTGGTCCTACTTGGAAAACCAAATTTGTGCTGACACGCTACCCCCTTGCAATGTGAGGAAATTGCAGGACCAGTTGGTTAGCGCTTGGTACCAGATACCTCAGACTACCTATCAGCACCTTGTGGAATCAATGCCAAAGTGCTAGCAGTTTTGAGGGCTAAAGGTGGTCCTACATGTTATTAGCAGGGTG
>NC_092213.1:85715376-85784702 GCF_043381705.1 Parasteatoda tepidariorum | reverse complement strand
TTTTTTTTCATAATCGTTCTAGTTTAAAATGGCGGGAAAACTGATCAAAATTTTTCCCGGTTTTCTGGTTTCCCGGTTATCTGGATACCGGATAAATGGTTCTCTACTGTAATAAATTAAAATTCAAGTGTTTTACAAATTTAAGAAGCCTTCCCACTGAAAGTTTCTTCATGTTGCTATGTTGGTCTACTTCCAAGGTTGGCAAGTTTCAGCCGAGGTGGTTAAAATCACTGGTAGAAACCAGTTAAAACTGGTATGGCAGAAACTCTTTTCTGCACATAAAAGTAAGTACTGAGATTGACATACAACGGATAATTCATAGAAAAAACAATTAAATGTTAAACAAAGTTCAATTTATTTACAAAATTATCACCATTCAAAATCAAATATTACATTACACTCTGCATTAATCTATAACAAAAGACAAGTTTTGATGCAGTTTCTAAACCTAAACAATTTCTCAATTTGCTATGCACGAACGAGAAATTTGAGAAGATTCTCTCAAGTCCAGCAAAACTAACAGGCATTGCCATCAAGGAACAAGCAAGATTTGTGAAACTTTCATCTATTGCATATTTTTTAAAACTGGACCGCCATGTAGCAGCTGGGGTAGTTGTCAAAACTTGACTGGAAAAATAAGTTTCAGGAAATGGGGCCGATTTGTTTAATTTGCTTTGTGGGGTCGATTTGTTATAAATATTTGATATACTGCACTCTTTATATTTAATGTAAACAAAATAATATATATGACAAACAATGAATTAAAAAGTTTGTTACAGTTATATGGAGTTACATTTTTCAGTTTACTTAAACAAAATGTCATTAACCAATTACTAGAACTAAAATAGAAGTTTTTTTAGTTTCTGCCAGTTTTTACCGGTTATAACCAGTTTCTGCCACTGGCATGGCAAAAACCTGTTTCTGCTGGCAAAAAGCCAACCCCATCTACTTCAAATGCACCAATCAAATTCTCAATTTCTAAATGTGTAATTTAGATTAAATTTTATTTTGATAAACGAATGACAAAAAAACAACGAATGACAAATTCTTTTTTTAAAAAAATAATAAGAACATCCCCACTCTTCTCTGAAGATGAAATCAGATTAAACTTAGTATGTCTTTGAACAGCAACGTCAGAACAGTTTAGAGCAAAATTTGAATTCCCCCCCCCCCCTGGAGATACTTCTGAATTGTGATCTGTCATGCACCCGAGGCAGAATTTTTTCGAGCTTTCAGCGATATATCTTTCTAATACTAACATCTTTCTGCAAGATACTTTTAAAATAATAAATATACATATAGATCAGTGATTCTCACTCATGCTTCGAGTATTCGAAGTGTGAATGCAGTTAAGTCATCAATGCACATTTTAATATTTCGAGTGTAAATAACATAATCTGTTTTAAAGAAAACATTGTGGCAAGTAGAAGTAATAAAATGCACTTTGACTATTAAATTTCAAGAGGTAAAATGATTAACAATCCTACAAAGTGTAACATGGAACTAATGGTGAATAAGGAAGCAATCCTTGATGCATTTCTGCGCATTCATCCCTTGAACATTGATTCATTTTCGGTATCACATCACAGCCGCATGCATAAATCTTTGTTAAAAGAATTACAGTGAAAACAAATTTATCATAACCTATCATTTTTTAAATACAACCTATTCTGTTACATACAACTAGCTTCGATAAAAAATACATTATTAAATTTCAGAAACAACTTTTAATAATCCTAAATGTTCACATCGATAAAATCATAAGAATAAATTATATTCGTTCTTTTAAAATAGCCTAGTTTATCAGAATGGAGTAAAATAAACAAATCTTTGGTCCAAGCTAGTAACCTTAAAAATTAGTTTGTGAGTAACATTAGCTTATAGCTTGCAAAAAAATATGGGTCACTGCAGAGGACGCTGTATTTTTATCTCATGGAGTCAATTCATCACAAGATGTCGCTGTCACAAGCCTATTATAGTTTGTCTTCAAGAACTTCTATTGTTTATAAAAATTGGACTTGCTTTAGACAGTTTTTAGGTAATGGAAAGAAGCAACAACTTGATCTGAATGAACCAAGATGAATGTAAACTATACAAAAACATTAGTTTTATATAAAATTATTTCGAAATACATTAAATTTTAATTCAATCCCCCCGTTCCAAAAATCCAATCATTAAATTTTAATCAATTCTGTCCCGCAGTGGACTGATCGTTAAGACACGGTTCCCAGCAGATCACCGAAGTCAAGCATCACTAGCTGCGATCAGTGTGCGGATGGGTGACCACTTGGATCACTCTGTGTAGGGACCGAGGGTGTGCGGTATTGGTCCTCGTTAAACTGTGCTACCGTAAAGTGCTCGACTTCGCGCGCAGGTCGTCGAGCTACCGAAGCGGGGGTGCCATCCCCTCCGCAGAGGATCAAAATTGTGATGGCATGTCTTCGGATCATCCTCCGGGATGTTTCCCAGACCGTCGCCAATAGCCCATTGTGCAGCTCTAGTGCGACGTAAATTAACGACAACAACAACAAAAATAATGTCTAAAAATAAAATCGACACTCAAATTACAATGTTAAGAGCTAGATGAAAAGAATTCAATTGCTTTTAGCAAGATTCAGCAAAACTTG
This sequence comes from Parasteatoda tepidariorum, assembly GCF_043381705.1. NCBI lineage: Eukaryota > Metazoa > Arthropoda > Arachnida > Araneae > Theridiidae > Parasteatoda > Parasteatoda tepidariorum. The sequence goes on along the minus strand of NC_092213.1, from coordinate 85,782,075 downwards.
CTTTTGGATGGATGCAAGACTCATAGGGAATTTTTTCTTCTTTTTTTAAGCATGCGCACTTTTATTTTTTGGTGTTTCTTCTACTTTTTGTGAAAATGTTAAAATAGTACTTCTGAATACATTTCTTACTCCATTGGTAAATCAGAGACAATTTGAGTAGGATTAGCTTGGCCGTCCTTGTCTCCAGTTTTAAGCCTTTGAGACTTAGTTTTATGCAGTTAGCGTTTCCGCGTTTCCGCTTAGTTATGCGTTTCCGCGATTGAAAAATTTCATTGTTTGAACAAATTAAATTTTTTGGTGCAACAGATTGCGTTTGCAAATCCTCCACGGATGTGATGCAAAGGGTCGTGTGGACCTGCGTGGGTCACTTGAGTGCAGTATGAATTTCTATGGATCTCACTCACCGTGAACCTTGTCGTTTTGTGTTACTGTTTTTTTTTTTTTTCTTCTTCTTTTTTCCTTGAAAGGATCGTAGTACTTAGGTATTTATTCGAACTACTACTTTATACGGTTAACCACGGTAGAATGAGAATGGTTCTTACGAACAGAAATGAGCAGGCAAAACCTTATTAACCATGTCTGAATGACGCAAAGCCCTAGAGCACAAAGTCATTTCTATATTTTGATAGTGCTTCTTTAAAAAGTGGCTTGATATTCATTATGATAATTCTCTTGCCATTACGAATTAATTTCTAACTGGAAGATGTTATAAAATTAAAGAAAATATTCAGCAGAAAATGCACTCAAAGAGTTAAAGTGATTTTTCCACACTAGATAACTATGACGTTATCAAGATATTTGAGTATTTCAAATAGTCTCTCTTTAAAATTATCTGAACATCGTAAATTTTCGTTGGTAATTACTATGCATAAACTTTTGACTAATTGCATGAACTCAAGTGTTATTTTATTGAATCCCAATTCAGAATTTCGTAATTATTCTAACTTGCATTCATATATTATTCTTGTAGACAAATTCCATTGGTTGTTACTTTTTAGATATTGCTCTTTAACTATCGTTTTCGAGGGTATATATCGTTATCCATCGTATAACTACAATTTCCAAGGTGACAAATGGATTATAAACTTGGAAATTTAAGTTAACAAAAACATGTGGATGCATTTGCATTAATTTCTGGGACATTTTTCATTGCATGTATTTTTTTTTAGCATTCCGTGAAAGGAAAATACTGCAAATCAAAATTAAATCGTTACTGCCAGGTAGCAGTTCTGTTACCACTCTGCATAAATTAAGAAAATAAAAGTATAACATAAAATTTCTCAAAATATAAAAACTCACCTAAAAGCTGAAGAGGATTCCATTTTTACAATCCATCATGTAAAAATCCAATTGATGATATTTTGGGAAAATTATAAAAGATTTACTACATACATTCTTTTAATTTTTACCAGCTTTTGAAACTAGTTGACATATTATCTGCAGCGCTTACAATTTTTTTTATTTATTTATTTAAATTTAAGTATTGTATTGTTTCAAAGATAAATTTTTTATCAGTTTAGACTGAGAGGTAATTCCTGTATTAACCCTTTTGTGACGGGAAGCGCAAACTTGCGCTTATCGCTGAGGCCGGCAGTCTCTCTCGCAAGTTTCTGTTCACGGCCGGAGGGTTTTTTTGCTGTTAAGCCTAAATCCATGAAATACCGAAATATCAACGCATGGTTTAATAATATGCTGCAGAATATTTAAATTGCAAATGCTATATATATATTTCTATAAATACTTTATTTAATTAAGTTATTTCTTGTTTAAATTTATATTTTACACATTTTATTTTCATTATGTACTTACCATTTAATAACTTTCACCATTATATATCTGAAAACTAAATTATATGACCTAAAATTCTTTTATGTATGAAAAATTTGAAGACACTGACATTGCACTAAAAACTGAACCACAAATCGAAATACCCAATGCTGCAAGGGGAAAAAAACCTCCCCTGCTTACTGTACACAAATACCACGTGCGAATTTAAAGAGCCGTCATAAAACATTTCTTTCTCCTCCATTCCTTCTCCCTAAAAACTATGTGTATGTGAGGCATACTATTCTCATTTTGAGTAGGTCAAATCTACATGTATCTAAAACCATATACAGGGGTCTGTCCAGACATTTTGTGAAAGGTTCGTTTTCGTAAAATTGTGAAAAAATGACTTGTCATTTGTGAATATAAAATAAACGATAAGTCACATTCTTGCAACCAGGGTCCTGCTTTGGTGAATGTATGCAAATTGGATCCGTTATTGCAAAAAAAACTTTTTCAATGAGTTTTTAAATTGTTAAAAATAAAATTAATAATTAAAAAAATAAAATAATGATTAAAAAAATTAAATTTTTAAAAAATAAACAGCAATGGCAGCTACTAAATTAGCGATGCGACATACAAATATTTGGTATTTAGCCTATACTGCTGAGCGTAGAATATTCATTTCGGACGAATAAAGGAAGAAGCGTCTGCCGAAAACGCAATTTAGTTCGTTTACATCTGTCTTTCTTCCCCTTTTGGGAAGGGTTTATTTGATTAACAAAATGATAATGAAGATGAAGAAATTTGTGAAGGGTCCGATTAAAAGATAAATTATTTTGTGAAGGGTCCATTTTTAAGTTAAAATATTTTGTGAAGAGTCCGTTTTTATGAAAAGAGGTTTTGTGAAGGGTACGTTAACGGACCCAAATTTCTTCTAAACAGACCCCTGATATGGACATACAATGCCATCTTCTGGCAGAAATTTTATTTTTTAAAACGTTCCAGGACACTGGCACAAATGAGTGACGGCCGGGGGTGAACAAGAAAACGCTCTGGCAAGCCAGTGTGTCGGTCGGGAAGTGAGTGTGTTTCTTGCTGGCACGTATATGTGACAGTCGGCGTGAAGGGGTTAATGCTCACACATTTATGTGATTAGTATAAAATCCAATCATTAAAAAATATTTTAAAAATAATCCTTTTTTTTCTGAGATTGTTTAATGTACATCAAGTTCAGTACAATAATAAAACTAAATTACATCGAAATCAGCATTTTTGTCTTTATGAACTTGGCTTTCACGTTAAGAGTTCACATTTTTTAATCAAGGTCATTCAAAGACTTTTAGACAGTCACTGTCTCTGTTTAAATTCTCGGCTTTAGATGGCGCCACTGGAAAACAAGAACAATCGCACCCCCTCTGCCTAAACAGGCATATGTCAACAACTTCCCTATTGCAGAATTTTTCCGAGCTTTCTGCGACAAAATTCTCTAGCACTAATATCTTTCTGAAAGATGCTTTTAATAATAACAAGCATGTATGTTACTAATTTAAAATAGAAAAAACGTTGTGTTTACAAAAAAAAGAAGAAAAAAATTTATTTTTTCTTAATTGAACAAGTAATAATTTTTTATTCTGATACTATGGGTGATATTCTTCCATTTTGTTGAGGGGGGGGGCGCACAAATTATTTCCTTCTTTGCTTTTTGAAAATAATCATCACAATAAAAAATCATGAAATCCATAGTAGTAATTGCCTAGAAAAATATTGACGTCCAAATCACGTGAATCAGACTCTTCAATTGCGTGTTTCTTTTCGAGATTAGGTTGTTGTAAAAAATAATGTATAAAAAGTATGGGATTAAAAAACTATGGAGAAATCAATAACAGTAACTGCCAAAAAAAAAAAAATCAATAGAATTATTACCGAAAAAGTAAATAATCAAATGCATTCTTCAAATTTTCCATTTTGTTTGAAATATATATCGAGATATAGTCAAAACGTGATAATCAATAATTGCCAAAAATACAATTGAAACACTACCTCGATTTACGAATAGTAGGTATCGGCTTGAATTGAACGTGTCAAAAAGTGATTATCTAAATGCATGATTAAAATATTAAATGTTAATTTCAGTGGAAAAGAAAAGTAAAATTTTTTGCTTCTCAAAATAAAAATCTTTCTGCAAGGACTCTGTAACGTTCTGCAACAACGTCGCTGCGATTCTGCCATATGGCTTAACTTTAAATGAAATTATAACAAATTATTAACTATTTCTGCATCTGGTGTTCACAGATTTTAATTAGTTTACTAATTTTATCCTTATTTTAGACAAACGTTTCTAATATAGGATATATGAATTAGAAAGATGGATTTATTAAATTTTTTTCTTTATGGGCAAAATAGGTTGAGTGTAAGGTGAATACCCCATTGCATTGATGAAAATATAATATACAACAACTTCTTGACATTTGATAGTAAGAGTTTCAATTTATTTTCTTTTGTCCCTTTTTGAGGAAAAAGATTACAACAAGCAAAATACATTTTCTCTGAAAAATGGCAGCTGGTCATCATATACAAGGTATCCGCGCACCTGGAAAGTCATGAGAAATTGTGGAAAGTCATGAATTTCAGTATTGAACAAAATTTGTCATGAAATGTCATGATTTTAACTATTTTTTAAAAAAAATCATAGAAAGGCATGGATTTAGATTGCCGAAAAATCTAATTTTTAGAGTGGAATCCCCTCCCCCAATTTTATCTTGTTCCGAATATCTGAATTCCTAACAAAATCCCCACTCACAGTCATATTTGATTAAAATATAAAATGTTTTTATCGTGTTATTTAAATAGTATGGTGTTCTTTCAAAAATTGAAAGAAAAAACATGATTTCTAGAGCGAATTATCTTTTAAACTTCTGTGATTTCGGAATTTTTGTTATTTATTTTTTATTATTTTATCAATTTAAAATTCTGGCTGAAGCAAGCCAGTCATTGGTGAATTATTTTTATTCTGAATTGAAAACAGAAAAATCAGGAGTATTTCTTTCCTTTCCGATGAACAAGAAAAGTATCTTTAGAATAAAATATTCCGGAAAAAAAGGGAAAAAAAATTATTTGCTTTTGTATTTTTTCCAGCTATTTTGTTGTTTCAACTCTTTCTTTTCTAGATTTAAAATCTATAAATATGAAGATGCGTAGTATATCAGTTTTGGTATCAGATGCGTTGTATACCTATCATTTCAATTAATGTTATTATAATGCTTTTTTAAATTTATTGTTGTGTTTTTGTTGGAGAAAATAGTAACTTCGTTAAGTTGTGAAAAATTATTGGAATTAGTCATGGAAAATCATGAAAAGTCATGAATTTGAAAATCTAAAATTAAGCAGATACTCTGCATCTAACTATGAACTAACCACACTTTTAAATTTATTGTTAGAAAATTTATGTCTTAATTCAAATTTTTTTTAACATGATGACGAACTGAGTTAGAGGGGGGAAATAATATATAAAATAATACTTGTGTGTAAGCACTTTGAAAAATTACTATAATTTCAAAAAAATCAGAAAAATCTTGTTTATTCCAATGAAAAATATGTATTAAAAAGATTCTAACAGTTTTATAATTCTTTTTTCATCGAATATAAATTTCAAAAAATATCTATATCAATTAACAATATTTATCTAGTTGAAGGTAAATCATACCTGATAAGTATGTACAGATCAACTATAGAAATATTCTATTTTAAAGTATTATATAATATTATAGGACTAACTAACAAATACAAATTGTACTTCTTTCTTTCTTTTTTTTTTAATTAATGCAAAAATGGATGATAAAAATATGCAAATGATGTACATTTTGTATGCATTTCCTTTGTGTTGCGTTTGTATATACTGTCAAAATCTATTTAGTTTATGTAATATCGGGTCATTAAGTATGAAACGTCCGATTTGAGGCTGAAAGTTTGGTTTATTATATCTCGGGTAAGAAATAATATAATTGATCAAACTATGCACCTAAACTATCAATACAACATTGCCATTTTAACGATAGCTTACTAATATCGCTAGCGAAAAAAATTTGGAGAGCAGTTGGTGATGAAATCCCGAAATGCATTTTACACCGCATGTTGGGAATTAAATATTTTTCCTTGCAAAAAATTGTCCAAAGCTGGGAAAAAATGGTAATCAGTTGGCACGAGATCTGAGGAGTACGGTGGGTGACAAAAGGTTTCCAGACCCAGTTCCTGTAGTTTAACTAACGTGGATCTTGCAATGTGTGGTCGAGCATTGTCCTGCAGGAGGGTTGGTCTGTCCCTGTTGATCAATCTCGGCTGCTTGATTTGCAGCTGCCTCATCATTTCTTATAACTGTTCACAGTAGAGGTCCCCTGTTATCGATTGCCCAGGTTTCATAAAACTATAGTGTTTAACACCCGCGCTGTACCACCAAACAGACACCATTAGTTTTTTTTTTGGCGTATACTCCGCATTTGGGCGTGTTTTGGCACTTCATCTTTGTCCAACCATTGTGCCGAACGCTTGTGATTATCAAAAAGTATCCACTTTTCATCGCACGTGTCTATCCGGTGCAAAAATGGATCGCCTTTTAGTCTTGATGCCAAAGAACAGCAAGCCTCAAAATGGTTCCGTTGATGACGCTCGCTCAACTCATGCGAAACCCACTTATCCAGCTTTTTTACTTTTCCGATTGCTTTCACATGACTTAATATTGTTGGGATGGTAACTTCAAACCTTGATGCTAGTTCATGCGTCGTTTGAGATGGATTTGCTTCCACTACAGCTTTCAGTTGGTTGTCATCCACCTTGCTTTCAGGCCGCCAGCGTGGTTCATTTTGAAGATCAAAATCTCCAGATTGAAATTTTATGAACCATCGACGTACTGTAAGTTCGTTAGCTACATCCTTGCCAAACACTTTGTTGACATTTCGGCTTGTCTGCGCTGCATTTGTTCCATGACAGAACTCATATTCGAAAATAACTCTCATTTTTGTCTTATCAATGGCTTACAATATTTAACCTCCAGGGGACAATGCGATAGACTATTAAAAACTAAAAAGTGCACCTGAAAACCAGATGGCGTACCTTCTCAATGCAAAAATAAAAAATAAAGGACAATCCAAATGAAATATTGGAGACATCTGGTATCAAACTTGAAGCTTTAGGTAATCGGACATTTCATACTTAATGACCCAATATTTATTAGAGTTCTTGCAGAAAGGTCATAAAAAGATTTAATAACTTTAAAATGTTCTGATTTAAATAAAAAAGAACTCTGATTTTCATTAAATTATCTACATTTAGTATGAAAAATGTAACTTAATCAATTTTTTTTTATTAATTTAGCACCATTGGAGGATTTTTTCTCGACAGTATGCTATTTCGAACTCTAGAAAATCTGAATTGCTATGTGGTCTGAAGCCATTGTTTTGCAGGACATTCAGCTCATGTTTAGTAAGTATTGGTAATTTGTTCATGAAAGCTTGGATGTAGTGTTATACTAATTTAGTAACATTTGCATAATTATCTTGAAATTTGAATTGGAGAAACCTTCTAATCTATTTAAACCTTATTTTTAGATCCTAATAATTAAATAGTAAGGTAGTTAAGGCAAATAAGAACTTTATGGCTTTATTTTAGCCAACGTGTATTAATACTTCAGAGCTTCGTGTTATGCTTCTAGGGAAGAAAAGTTTAATAAAAAATTCAAGAGTCACAATTTTAGGTACTTAATGGTTACTGTGACCGCTTCTATCTCTCTCTCTCTTTCCCTGTGTATATATATATTAGCATATCGACGTATTAACTTAACATAAATTTTAGCCTCATTTTCTACCTTTCCCGCTCAAGACTGTTGGAAATATGATCAATGATCGCTGCAGAATGGCAGAATTTATGCTCGTTATTTATCTCACAGCACGAGTCATCACGTGCACAGGCTGCATGGAATGCGCATGCGCCGACAACAAAATTTTGCAACACAGCCAGGTGTAAAAAGAGATAAAAAGTCAAATTTTGTAAACCTTTTTTCATACTTTGCCTGGGACCTACTAATGACTTAAATATATTTTGCATAAATACCTTGTTTAAGAATTCTCTTGTGTGTATTTATTAATATTGATTACGGTTGCAACATTGATATTTTTTTTTAAAGAATTAGATGAAACTCAGTGGCTGCATTAGTTGTACACATATTTTGCTCATATTTATTATGATGCGGAAAAATGTTGCTTTATTAAAAAAATAAAACTTTGTTGAGAATGAAAGATAATGTAATCTGTATTCACTAAGAATAGAATTTCATTTTTGGAGACTATGTTTTTGTTGAAATCATTATTTTAGAAATCATAAATTTTTTTAAAATTACTTTTTCCTCCTTTAATTAAATCAAGATGAATTATTAAATATTGTGTAGAATAACTAAGTAATTACTAGATTTTTTTTAATATGATGTCATTTTTTTTAATACATAACTGATGTCATAGACAATTTTTTATTTTTATAATTGTGATCATTCATTGTACTTTTTCATTTCAAAGATATTTTTTATAAATTTTTTTTTCTTATCTTAAATCTAATTTTCTGCTTTAAATACAGTAGGGAACCGATTATCCGGAACGATCAGGACCATCGCTATTCCGGATAACTGATTTTTCCGGTTTTCTGAATCGCTACAAAAAGCCGTTTTTTTTATTGTTAAACCCAACTAAAAAAAAAAAATATTTAGAAATAATCTTAAAAAGAAGAAAAAACGATGAAGTAATACACTAATGATTATTTCCAAAATGATGGTAAGGTAAACATCTTTCAAAATAGAAAGAAAAATCCTAAAATCTTATGAGGAAAAAAACATTTTTTTAAAAAATGGCAGGTAAATTTATAGAATTTCGTTCCGGTTTTTTGATTTTCCGGTTTTCTGATTTCCGGATAACGGGTTCTGTACTGTATTAGCAGAAATACAAATAAAAATTTAAAACTAGAAATACAGTAGAGAACCAATTATCCGGGATGCTCGGGACCATCGCTATCCCGGATGTCTGAATTTCCCGGTTTTCTGGAACGACCAAAAAGTGTCGTTAATCGATGTTTTATCACACCTGAATTGCAAGGAAAAAGTGTAACACATTTTAAAGTAAGAGAAAAAAGAAAAGCACTCCTAATTTTAAAAAGAAAAAAAAATGGTAGAAAAATAACATTTAAAAGAATAAAAAAAATTTGCAAATTTAGACAAGAAAAACAAGTTGGAAAGATACGAAATTCTCATATTTATTTTTTAAAAATAATTACAATTCCTAAATTAACTAATATAAACAAAACCAATGATTAAATAATGCAATATATTTCATACCTAATTATACGGGGGGAGGGGGGACGATAAATTAAAAGGAAAACTTATTAGTCTAAATAAAAACAACACTTGAAAATTATCAAAACGATAGGTAAAAAAGGCACTAGCATAAATATTAAAACCCGGAACAAGGCAAGATTAATAAGATTAATGGAGTTTTTTTTATTAAAAGAACCCAATGATAAAGTTAATGAATAAAAAGAATTAATTTATTGAGTGCAAAATTTATCATGAAAAGAAAAAAAATCAAACGTAGTGGAATCAGAAAAGCAAAACTGCAATCTGCTTTATAAAATAATCGTATGTTTAAATTAATAAACAATTCTCATTTTACTTTTTTTTATAAAAACACGATTTTTAACGTAAGCAGAAGTGATTCCACATCAAGAAAAACTTGCAAATGATACCACACTTCCAAAGAAAAAGAATTTATTCAAAAGAAAAATATTTTATTTTTATTAATCGATGTCAAGATAAATATATTTTTCTCTTTCATCTACTGTTCACTGATATGCATGTGCAATGCATTTTCACATGCACTGATATGCCTTGTGCAATGCACAAAGAGAAAACTAAATCAGCATGCCACTCCTTTGAGTTTGATTGACGACCTAAAGGAGAAAATAAAACGTTTGTCCCTTCCCTGCCTCTTCTCGATCTAAAGATCTTCAAGGTCACGGAAAAACGGGGGTGAATTCTCCCCTTCCTCACATTTTCCTCTACTCAACTTCAAGGATGAGTCCAATTTCCGCTTTGTTTCATAATCGTTCTAGTTTATAATGGCGGGAAAACCGAGCGAAATGTTTCCCGGTTTTCTGGTTTCCCGGTTATCTGGATACCGGATAAATGGTTCTCTACTGTAGTTGTTATTTTATTGTCATTAAAAGAAAAGTTATATGGAAAGGGAGAAAAAAATTATTCAAGTCTACATTATTTAAATAAAAGTGATTTATAAAATGACGTTACTCGAGATAAACACCAGAAACGTAGTTAGAATTTAGACATATTTTCGAAACTGAGAAATATACTTCTAGTGATTTTGTTCGATTATTACAAATGAAATTTATAATATCACGTAAACAGTTTAATGCTTTCTTCTTTATTATTTGCTTTGTTAATTGATTATTTTTAATATACATTTATAATACGATGAACTCTCGCTACTACGATATCCGATACAACAATAACTCCCTCTATTACAATAATGTTTCGTGGTCCCGACGAACTTGCATATGAATTAATGTTATCCACCTCTCAATATTCTCTGAAGCAATAAACCCACCTGTAAAACGAAAAAAAATTTTCTTCAAATTTCAACCTTTTTTTTTAAAAAAAAAAGATAACGGCAGGCACTGAACTTTCGTTCTTCACCTTAGAAGATGCCGGAAATGTTGCTCATTTATTTTTATCCAGTGGGCACCTGTGAACCAAAGTCACGAAGGCAAGCAACATTACCCACGCCACACTGCCACAAATACCCGTTCATAGGGTGGGCCGCATTCATACATTCACACATCAAAAGACAACAGAGAGAGAGAAACCTTCATGCCCAGAGCGAGATTCGAACCCGCTGCCATTGGCTTCACAGTCAGGCACGCTAACCACTCGGCCACCTGGCCGGCCAAATTTCATCCCTATTTTCTCCATTTTTATTGGTTTCCAAATAATGTAAAAAATCTTATTTTATTATATTTTGCCTTTTTTTTTCTTCTTTTTTTTCTTGGTCTTTTCTGAGAAGAAAAGACTCACTGCTGATTATGTACTTATCTTATTTCTTTTAACCACAGTGAATGTCTGTTGTATTCAGACTTCAATAACCCATCCTTGATGTACATAGACCACCCCCAAGACATTCCATTCTTAGAATTGCTTCCCTTTTCTCTTAGGAAGTCACAGATGTAACATTCCTATCTGATTTTATATTTAACCATAATTACCACTCTGCAAATTATATTTTTATATAATCTAATGTATATAATTCTCTTACGTGGCTCCCAAATTTTGGCTGTATTTCTTTTCCGCCCATGGCAACGTTTGCTTTGTTTTGTTTATGTTACTATTTCTCTTACACGGCCACAAAAAAAGCCTCATTACAACTCCCCGAATGGCAACGCTAGAAAATCGACCAACGATTGCCGCTAAAAATGTCACATGCCAAATCTAGCTGAGGTGGCTCAACATATAGCGCTTTTAAAAATGGAAACTGAAATAACCAGAGAGCATCAGCTGCGGCAATCTCATACTATTAAGCTGGGCAGAAGTGAGTAGTCTTTGTCGATGGATCTCTATTTTAGTATTTTGTCTAAAGCACTTTTTTTCACGAATTTATATATTACAAATTTATTTGATGATTTTTGATTTATATCGCGAATTATACCATAGCACATTTCTAATAGGTTTAAGGAATTACCTGTTATTTATTTGAATTCAAATTTATTTTCATGACTTAGTATTTACTAAAAAGATGTAATTTTTTTTAAAAAAAAAAAACAAGTTTTTATATGGATTTGAATGATTGTTTTGAATTCTTAGAATTTTAAGTTAGTAGCGAGCAAAGCGAGCTTGGTTTGCAAAGCAAACCATATAAGATTGCATAGCAATTTTCGGGGGTTGGCGAGCAGGGGGCGCAGTTCACTAGTATATAAATAGATTTATAGTTTATACATATATAACATTAAAATGTAGGAGAAAACTTATTGTGTCCCCTAAGTATGTAGTTCTTCGATATGATAATTAATCCCTGTACAACAATATATTTATTTGGTCCCCAAAGTATTTTAGCGAGGTTTTACTGTACATATAATATATAATAATACTAATATGTATTTCCAATTAAATCATGATCAAAAGTATTATACCTGATTTCTTCATTTAGAATGCATATTAGCTATGACTAATTAATACCAACAAAAAGCAGTTATTACTGTGAGTTTACTGTAAATCCAATGGTGTGATTAGTAGGCATTAACAACTCACAGTCATGGCTATAATTGAGAACAATACTTGTAAAACTTATGGTAATACATTTTAATCAATGCCAATCGGCATGTGTAGGGGTCAAGGAACTGGCCTTGCATCAGAAAGGTTCTAGGTTCAAATCCCGGGCAACGCATGGATGTTCTTTCCTTTCCTGTACTATCTGTCCTTACTGTGGCAATGTTGACCCACCTAATATGGTGCCCCTGAAAAAATGGCCAACAAATCTGCCCTTCAGATGCCTGTATGACAAAAGGTCATTCTCCAGCTGGGCATTGGAAAAAAAAAATATTTTAATCAAAAACCAGTTTTTTTTTTTAGTCTCATAAAAAATACATATAATTATTAGAATTAATGATAGAAAAGAGAATGCTCCTCTGAGCACTATGCACCTACATATGCATATATTTTCATCTCAAAGATATTTTTCTTTTATCAAACATTTTTTAATTTTATATCTGCTTTGCTTTATTGGAAATATATAACTTCAACTATTTTGGCAATTAGACATATTTTTCAAATAACTGCCATGTAAATTATTGGGCAGTTTGTGTTTAGGTTTTACTATGATAATGCCTCATTTTATTAACTGTTTTAGATTAAATAATTTTAACTACTCAAAATCTGGTCTTAATTGATTATGAGGATAGTATTTTTACAATTAATATCTGTCACATGAAGTATAGTAAGAAAGGAGGAAAGTATACTCAGACTTAAAGGATGTATGTATTATTAAATCTAAGAAACATAATGTAATAAAATTTAACCTGTAGTACCTGTAATTTGTAAAATTGTTATTATTTTCGAATATAACTTTTATAAAAAAAATATTTAAAAAAATCCGAAACACTATTTATTATGAGATGCAAAGAATTTGGTAAATACTTACCTCATTACTTACATCCTGCTATTATCTAGCAAATGTTTTTTTGGAGTGCAGCTAAGAAAGAAGGAACAATAGAAGGAAATACTCTATATTAAAATAAAGAAGAAACCCACTGAGCTATTTTGCATCTTATAATTATATCCTTCAAGACAATTTACTCACAGATGTCAACAATTGTGCGTCATAGTTCATTTAAGTTCTATGTCAGGTGTTCATCAGGAGTGATGACAAAACTACGCTCGTAAGGCAATTTTTCCCAATGGAAGAAGCCAGTTACTTACTCAACTTTTCACCTACTTGTACAATAATTTATGTGAGGTGCTTGGTAGGTAGTTAGACAATTCAGTAGGTAGTAAGACAATTTTTCCCAATGGAAGAAGTCAGTTACTTATTCAACTTTTCACCTACTTGTACAATAATTTATGTGAGATGATCAGTAGTTAGTAATTGGTTAATTGGTGGTTGGGGACAAATCTCGATGTCTAAAGGCCGAGACTTGAACAGAATACTCGCTCTCCCTTTGTTTTTTTAAAAGCTAATATCATGTAAGATTCTTCCAGAAGGGTTTCGGTAATGTGTAGCCATTACTATGTTCTGTTAACTTTTTCATCTAAATTATTCACGATTCATAATTTTCGAATAAATTTTTATTTCTGCAAGAGCTTTCTGCAAGAGTTAGTTACTGTGTAAATTACTCTGCGGTTTATTGACTGTTGGGAAAAAGTTCCATATCCAACAACTAAGACTATAGAGGCGCGATCCATAGCTTCTGCAGTTTGAAAATACGTGTATACGTTTTTGAAACATTAAATTTGAAAATAATCTTAAAATGTGCCACCCCAATGTTTATCAAAGGCTATATAAGGAGAAAAAAATTATTAGTTTGCTATTGCAATATATATATTTTTATTTCAGAAAATATCCAACCATTGAGTCAAAAAATATTTTGTTTGTGTGCTACTACTATGGATACTTTTAACTAATCCAATTTATTTTACATTTTAGAGAATAGTGTCCAGTAATGGATTTCATTCAAGGTTACACCTACAAAATGATCTGATGAATCATGGTAAATGTTTTTTTCTAATTGAACAAAATTTTTATACCAAAGTTTGTTACTGATGTGATAATTTTATTGGTTTCTTTTTTCCTGGAAATTTTATATTGTACTGTTACCCTTCAAACTTTGGTTAGGCTGTGATTGCTAAATTAAACTTTGGTAACAGTTACCCAGGTTCAAAAATAGACAAATAACCAAGGAATTACAGGAAACACTTAACATTTAAAACTAATTTTATTACAACTCTAAATTTTCAACAAACATAACTCCAATCATTTCCAAATGCTAACATGGGCATAAACATCTCCAAATTATACACTATTTCAAGTTCCAAATTTTTCTACACAAGATTAACCTTTTCAATGTAATGCAATTTTAAAATTCCAAGGCATAACATTCCATTAATCCAAATCAAAAAAAGACAATGAAGAAATAAAATGCAATCTCATTCTAAATCTACTAAAATCACTTAAAATTTAGATTATGATATCTCTATAACCTGTAATTAAGCTTAAATATCAATGGCTCTTCTTCAAATATGTTTCTAAAAACACAGTAGAAACAGTTTAAAATTTAGGGTAAATTATTCCTCTAAAATGGTATCCTAATCAAAATTAAAGTTTTATGAGTACTAAATGCATTTACTGATCACCTTCTGGAACGCCCACCGGAATTGCAGCTAAACTCGTGGACAACTAATGGAAAAAGTTTTATTTGAATATCTTAAAAAGTTTCAGGCAATTTTTTGAGTAGTTTTTGTACTTTTTAAGAGAAGGCTCAAAACAATCAGGGGTTTTCCACAAATTATATTTTGTTTCATAAAACAGAATTTAATAACCAACAGGGTTGCCACTCCACAGGGAGAACCTGGAAAATACAGGGAATTTTTAGTTCTTCTTTACAAACTGGGAAAATAAAGGGAATTTTGTTCCTTATTTACATCTTGTAAAAAATGGTGACCACTCAAAGCACAATCTATGGGATATTTCAGTTATACTAAACTACGAGGGTTGTAAATTAATTAGTGGCAACTTTACCTTGAAGCTCACAGAAGGGCGGACATGCGCTAATAGGATATGGGAGCGGTGGCGCTGTTGTTGATGTGTAGAGTGCAAAAAACAGTCGATCTGCTTAGAAGGGTAGTTGTTGGGTGGCGTTAAAGTGAGGAGTTTCTACAAAATCTACTAACCATTTTTCACAAATAATAAATCTTCCATTATAATTTCATATTTTAAATAATCTTGCATGATTCAGGCTTACATTCATTATAGGTGTTTTTGGAAGAACATTCAGAACATCTGCTGCTTGTTCTAATTCTGAGGATCCGAAGAAGAAAGGAGATGAAGAAGGTAAGTGCATTGAAAATACCCTAATACAACAGTTCATAATATAGCTGATGATGAACTTGTTGCTATAAGCAGATACACATATTTAATGTTAAAATAGCAGAGGGGAATTTATATTCATAAGCCCATCTTTTGTTTTGAACAACTGCACTATCAGACCAAAAGTATCCAGACACCCAATGGTATGGACTTCAGAGTGTACTGAGGTACATATTAACAGGATGTTGGTTCCTCTTTTGCATCAATGACACACATCTGAAAAGACTTTCAACCAGTTTTTAAATAGGAATTGACTTCCATCACGGCTTGCAGTGAGGATGGCTACGTAATTTGCTCTCTAATTCATCCCAAAAGGTGTTCTATCGAATCGCTGAGAAGGCCAGTCCAGTTTTTGAAAACCTATTTCGTCAAACCACGTCTCTGCAAGGCCACGATGTGTGAATGGAGCAGTTATCCTGCTGGAAGAAAAATGGGCCGAAATATTGCCATAGAGTTGGGAGTGCAGCACTATCCACATGCATCTCCAAGTTCATGTTTCCAACCACAGGAACTAACCAGCATAACCACGAGAAACACCCCAACACCATTATGCTTCCATAACCATAACAACCTGATACTATTGGCCGGATAGTGTATTTTGATTTTAAATACATATCTACCCTAGCAGCAAAATAGCTTGGGCCGTCATTGGACCAATATTCACGAATCTTGGCTCAATAAGGGTTCAAAGGGCCAATATTTTTCCGATATGGGCCCTGTATGGAATTGTCCGATTCACCCGATATTTTACTGCCACTTTGAAACCAATATCAGCCCTATATGGAATTGTCCGATTCACCCAATATTTTACTGCCACTTTAAAACCAATATCAACCTTATATGGAATTGTCCGATTCACCCAATATTTTACTGCCACTTTAAAGCCAATATCAGCCCTGTATGAAATTGTCCGATTCACCCAATATTTTATAATCATTATTCAGCCAATACAAGTCCTATATAGGCCAATATTGAATCTGCATAGGACTAATATTAGAAAATCTAGACATCCCAATGTGGGTTTCTCGGAGCACGTTCATATGGGACCCATATCGAGCCAATTTTGAGGCCAACTGGGGCCAAGGTAAAATTTTTGCTGGGATAGAGTGGAGTGAATTTTCTAGCTGACAGGCTACCAAATCCTAACAACTTTTTGTCAGAAGGAAATGAAGTGCATTACCTTTTGATGACATTGATTACAGTGAATGTTGATTTTAGTTGTAATTTGTCAAGAAGAAAGTAATAGGGGGTCAACTAAAGGCACATTCTTTTGAGATGTTTTTTTCTTTCTTTTTTTTAAGAATAGCAAAAGAATCTTTTAACATGTTCTCCTACTAATATTTCACATACTGAGAGATTTGGTTTTCATTTTTCTTCTTTTGCAATTTTCTCTCGAGTATAATTGTTTTGTGTTATTTTAAACTTGATATAAGTGTCATTTTCAAAATTTGATGTCCAAAATTGAAAAAAAAAATTTTTTTTAGACAAAGTGTAATTTTAAAAAATAATTTAATATATTTACTACTTTTTTTGCATAATTGTAATTTTTTGTGCAGCTATTATTTTTTTTCCTTTGAGTAATTTTAGGTGATGCTTATCATGTCTGTCTTAACATGTTGGGTAGCGTTTTTAAAAAGTGCTTAAAGGAGCTTATTTCCGTTTTTTAAAAGCCCTTCAAGGTGTTTTTTTATTGAGTGTTTTTAAAAAGTGCTTAATTTACCCTTTTCGAAAAAAGGAATTAATTTTCTTACCATGTCGTTTTTCGGCACGTATTACGCAAAAGCGTGGTTTTCGCATTGTTCTATCGAACGCTCTTACAATTAATTTAATCAATGCATTTCGGCGTACAGTCGAACCATAGCGTATGAAAGCGCCAATCATTTTACAGGTTTGATAAAATACATGCGAGTCCGCGTATGCATGTACTGAGCTGGGTTCGGTGAGATTCTTGCACTGTCATGTGCAACTCTGCTACATTTTACAAGATATTCTCAATTTCAGGCTTCATTTTCAACCCCTGAAATCGAACCGAAAAATCTCTCGATTTTTTTATAATGGCTAATATAATAAAGGAAAGAGTTCTTTGTCAGAAACTAGTTATTTTATCATAATCATATATAAAATCTTTGAAAATTGTTTTGCATTTTGTTTATTTTTGATTTTGCTATACACCCTGAGCAATTTTACTAGTTTTACAAATTTTATGTAACTTTAATATAATTAATAGTATGTGAATTAGTTTATTTAAAAAAAATGCAAATAATGATTTGTCTGTAATTTATATAGGGTAAGGGGCATATCATTTTAATGAGCAGAAAGTCAGAAACCTTAAACGTTGAAATCCTATTTTATTTTAATTAAAACCTCTTAAACGCAGTTGAATATACATAGATATTTACCGCCAATTATGGCAAAATAGTAAGAAACAATCACTACTTAAAAGCTTCATCCACCAAATATAATTGTTAAAAGCAAGTTATAGTTGTATTTCAATTTTCTATCTACATTTTTTAACTTGATATATTTATTCATCCAATAACTTTTCAATAAATTTTTAACTTCACAATTCAGACATTTTTTTTCTCTCCATTTTCAGAAGAAGAATCTAAAACGTCGATGCTTGCAAAAGGTGTGCTTTGGATGATGACTGCCTACATATTTATTACTGTCATGTCTTTAATATTTCCAAGCAGTAACCAGCCAGAAGTATTGAGATATGTTTCTTGGCATGAGTTTGTTCACCACATATTAGCAAGGGGTGAAGTATGTTCCTTTCTAATTTTATCTCTGTATTATGATTTATTGATTATAGAGCAGTTCGATACTCTGATATAACTCATTGAATTGACGACTTGCATGACTCCTTTTCATTATTTTATTGAATATAACACGGATCGGAAGTTCAATATTCTGCTGTAGCTCATTGAATTGACGACTTGTATGACTCCTTTTCATTATTTTATTGGTTATAAAGCAGATTGTAAGTTCAATACTCTGCTATAACTCATTGAATTGACAACTTGCATGACTCCTTTTCATTATTTTATTGATTATAAAGTAGATTGTAAGTTCAATACTCTGCTATAACTCATTGAATTGACAACTTGCATGACTCCTTTTCATTATTTTATTGATTATAAAGTAGATTGTAAGGTCAATACTCTGCTATAACTCATTGAGTTGACGACTTGCATGACTCCTTTTCATTATTTTATTGATTATAAAGCAGATTGTAAGTTCAATATTCTGCTACAGTGTTTTCATCATAGAAAAAAAATGGGTGAGGATTTCTCACCCTTTCTCAAAAACAGGGGGAGATTTCAAAAAGTTAAGCGAGATTTCTAAAAACTAAAAAAACACAAAAACTCTTGAAAAAAAAAACATTTCTTTAATTATAATACATTTTTAACGTCTTCTATTTTTTAAAGCATTGAATATTTTTGGTGCATCATCATAGAAGATTTTGCCTTTACAAGGTATTTGTCCATCTTACATAAGTGCATAAAAAATTTTAACGTCTTACATGAAGAAACCTTACCTGCGGTAAATACGTGGTTGCAGAGAAATGTATTCTGAAAGGGGTTCCGTGGTTGTGTTCTGTTCGAAAAGTTTCTGAACAATACTGGTAAATAAGGAGGCTAGATAATGGGGCAGATGTTGAAAATAATGAAAGATCCAGGAAGAAAAGTGAAACGGATTTTATTCTAAATGTCGTAATTCGAAGCTTTTTCCAAAATACGAGAAATTCGCAAATTTTGAAATTTATTTATAGAATGCGCGAATTTCTCGCGGTAATAATTTTTTAATGCGAGAAAAGAAAAAAATATGCGAGATTCTCGCGCTGTAGTAAAAACACTGACTAATGAGAACTTCTGTTAAAGAATAAGTATGGTTATTACTTGTCATAACACTTATGTGAAACAGTATAGAAAAATAATTCAATGCACAAAATAACATCTGTTGTCTATCCTTTCACAAAACAGTTCACTTTTGGAACCTATTTTGTTAAGTCGATGTGTGGTTTTGCATATGACCTTGGTCAGATAATGTGGTTAGCATTAAACTGGTACCCCTCTCTCTGAGCTTCCACACAAAAAGCTTTCAGCCACAATCGATTTAACTGAACTCACCACCCCCAGATCCCTACCAGTAGAGTGATCGACGCCTTTACTGATTGCACTGTGCCTGAACTAAAAGTTATTGACTGTACTGTCTTAGCACAGTTATTACATTATTTGTATAATGTATTACGTTGCATTATTTGGCTGGTCAGATGGCCGAGCAGTTAGCGTTCCTGACTGTTGTTGTAGTTCATTTACATCGCACAATGGGCTATTGCCGACGGTCTGGGAAACATCCCTGAAGATGATCCGAAGACACGTCATCACAATTTCGATCCTCTGCAGAGGGGATGGCACCCCCGCTTCAGTAGCCCAACGACCTGCAGGCGAAGTCGAGCACTTAACGGTAGAACAGTTTAATGAGGACCCATACCGCACATCCTCGGTCCCTACGCAGACTGATCCAAGTGGTCACCCACCCGCACATTGACCACAGCCAGTGATGCTTGACTTCGGTGATCTGCTGGGAACCGTGTCTTGACAATCAGTCCACTGCAGGACGCGTGTCTGACTGCGAAACCAATGGCTGCTTGTTCAAATAACACTACTCTGGGCATGGATGCTTCTCTGTATGTGTTGTCCACCCTATGAACGGGTATCTGTAGCAGTGTGGAGTGGATAATGTTGCTCACCTCCATGACTTAGGTTCACAGGTGCCCACCGAGTAGCGTTGAATGAGCAAAACTTCCGCCATCTTCCCGGGTGAAGGACGTGAAAGTTCAGTACCTTCCATTAGAAGAAGAAAAAAAATTACATTAATTGTATTATTGTATTTGTGTTATGTTGGTTAAAGTAATGTGATTGTGCTCACATTTTATTATTTCTTGAATAGGTAGAAGAAGTGGTGGTGAATCCAGAAATGGATTTAGTTACAATCTATGTTCATGATGGAGCTATTATTAAGGGCAGGAAGGTATATCATTTATTTACTCATATCAATTTATAAATATCAGGGGTCTGTCCAGGGCGAATTTACCACAAAATGCAGTAGAGCGCCGATTATCCGAACTGCTCGGGATCGAACGTAGTTCGGATAATTGGAAAGTTGTTTAAAATCTAGTTTAAATTTTTATTATTTATGCACTAACTTCCCTTCACACTTTTTCCAAGCTTAGGACTGGCAGTACTATCTGAAATAACTGGCGTGTTTAAAAGTTTTTTTTCCTTCCATTTTTAAATATTTTTATTTATTTATTTTTTTTAAATGTTTTTTTTATTTTGAATTTTTTTTATCATATTTCAGCTTTTTATAATTTTTTGTGTATTACTGATTTTACCACATTTTTCTTTATTTTTCCATTGCAAAGGATATCAAGCAAAGATTTTTGTTTCAAAGAAGATGCTCTTTTTTGAGCAGCCATATCCCTTATTCTTTTTAAATAAATCAACTAAATTGGATCAACATCATTTTGACATTTTAGCCAATTCATTGCAGTATCTAATGAATTGCATGCTTCTATATGAGAAGGTCCACTATCTTGTACTTGAACACCTACTTCTTCCTCTTTGTCTGTGGAGTTAGATTAGATTAGAAGATAATTTTCCGTTGAAGAGGGCTAAAGGGGTATGTAGGTTTAACTGTATAACAATACATGTATGTATGGCTACAGTAAGAAAACTCCTAAAAAAGGTTGTAAATTAAATATGATCTTCAGATATAGTGGATATTATTTATTCTTTTAAATTTAGAAAAATTGTTGCTAAGTTAAGTATTGTAACGTTAAAAAAAGAAGGAAAAAAACGAATTCGGACGTAGTTCGAATAATTGGACGTTCGGGTAATCGGCGCTTTACTGTACTTTAAAAAAAGCAAGTTCCAAGATTCTCCGCCTCCTAAACGTTTGTTTTTGTATCCCCATAGAAAACTATAAATCCCAGAATTTTTTTAAATTAAACAACGAGGTTCTGTCTCTATAAACTATACAGGAAGTCAAAATTCAAACATTATTCTAAACATTTGAACATTATCTTTAGCATTATTGTAAATTTATTCAAACATACCTTTATTTTTTTATTATTAATTTTTTCTTTATTTTTTTATTAAAGTTTTTTTTATTAATTTTTATTCAAAAATGTTCTCAAAATGAAAATAACTTTTAGTTCTAGTACTGTTAAATGCAAGTTAAAAATTTAACTATGGACAGTGGATTTTTAAATTTTAAGCAAAATTATATATTTAATATAGCAAAATTATTTTTTAATATATGGGGAAAAATATATATGGAAATTTACCAGTCATAAATTATTTTATTTGTTGTGACAATTTTTGAAAATAATTTCTTATTTTACCATATTTTGGTGTTGATTTTTTAATGTAATTTTTAATGTTCACAAATTATGTCTAAATTTTCACAAAATAGGTACCTCTCGAATAAACCTAGACAGATCCCTGTTTTGATTTAAACAATGCTCTGCTAACTCTTTTGGAAAAATGTGGTAAAATCAGTAATTGACAAAAAAAAAATTATAAAAAGCTGAAATATAATTAAAAAAAAAAAATTTCAAAATGAAAAAAAAAATTTAAAAAAATAAAAAAAAAATATTTAAGAATTGAAAAAAAAAACTTTTAAACAGGCCAGAGCTATTTTAGATAGTACTGCCAGTACCTGGAGAAAGTGAGAAAGGAAGTTAGTGCATAAATAATAATAATTTAAGCTAGATTTTAAACAACTTTTCATTATCTGAAACCATGTTCGGTCCCGAGCAGTTTGGATAATCAGCGCTCTACTGTAGTTAAATTTTTTAATTATGTTTAAGTTCCTAAGAAAACTTCATTAGAGCTTCATAACTAATTTTTTTTAAATTTACATCACCGTTAATAATAAATTGATTTGCGATTGCTAATACTTTTACTTCCCAAATCAATCTACTGTCATGCCCTTCCAGCACATGGAAAATTATGCCACTCCAACTAATTGTTTTACCACATTGCTGGTTTTCCCTTACAAATATTTTACAAAATTTTACTCCATGGGAAAAAACCTGGAAATTACAGGGAATTTAAAAATCACCTGAAATAATGGGAAAAATGCGAGGAATTTTTCTTCTTTCTTTTTTTGTTCTTCATGAACTCGGAAAATGATTGGTTTCTTATTTTCGTCTTTTAAAAAAGGGTGACCACTCAAAACGTAATGTATGAAATATAGAAAAGAATTCAAAATATTAATAAAATTAAAAAATATTAAATAAAATTAAGACTATTTCAAAACAGAAAAAGCGCAAAAATTGCTGCTAAAACCAGATTTGAAAATGACAATATAGAAAAGAATTCAAAATATTAGTCCAAAAAATTAATAAAATTACAAATAATAAAATATCTAAATGGAAAAAATGAGCTTAGCAGCAGAGAAACCAAGAGGAATTGAATTAAACAAATGAGACAATGAAGAAAAATTTATAAAAACATTGAAAAAAAATATGACAAAGCTGACCAGCTTTGAATTGTCATAAAATGCAAAACTTTTTCTATCAAGAAAGCAAGACAAAAGTCAAAAATTCGCTTTCTCTGACTTTTGTCTTTCTTTCTTGATAAAAAAAGTTTTGCATTTTATGACAATTCAAAGCTGGACGTCAGCTTTGATTGTCATATTTTTTTCAATTTTTTTTTTACTATTTTTTTTTTCGTTGTCTCATTTGTAATGTATGAAATACTTAAGGATGACTATAGCATTTCATTTACTCTAGCATTATTTAAGTATGTTCAACTGTTCTGTACTTCTGATCTGTTCCTTACGTTCCTTGTTGCTGGAAAAACTTACGAGGAAGTAAGTTTTTCCAGCAACTAATAAATATATATAGCTCACACTGTGGAACACAGTAATTGCTGTGTTTCCACTTATTATAGTGTGTATAATATGTACCGGTAAAACACAGGGAAATTTTTCTTCTAGATTTGAGTAGCAACTCAGTGTCATTAAAAAGGAAATATTTGCGTTCTATTATGTGTATAAATACGACTAATTATTTTTTAAATTTATTGAAAATATTTATCTTGAATCGAAAGATGTTTTTAAATTTGGGGAGGGGAGAAATGTCCCCATCAGCTTTTACTGTATTTTATCCTTGGTGTGTAGCGCTTTTAAATAGTGCTTATTTTCAAATTTCGCTTTTTAAAAGCCCTTAAATGTGCTTTTTTGTTAGGTATTTTTAAAAAGTACTTAATTTTCGGTTTTCGAAAATGAGATTTTTCTTTACCGTGCCGATTTTTGCCACGTATTAGGCAAAAACGTGCTTTTCACATTGTTCTATTCAACGGGTTCGCAATTCATCGAACCCTAATCCATTTCAGCCTACGTCGGTCCATAGCATATGAAAACGCTAATCATTTTACATGTTTGATGAAATTCTTGTGAGACCGCATGTGCGTCCACTGAGCTGAGTACAGTTAGATTCTAGCACTCTCATGTGCAACCCTGCTTCATTTTACAAGATATTCTCAATTTCAGGCTTCATTTTCCACCCTCTGATATCAAAACGAATAATCTCTCTATCTTTTATGTTGGCTAATACAATCAAGAAAAGAGTTCTCTGTCAGAAACTAGTTATTTTATTATGATCATGTAAAGTCATTGAAAATTATTTTGCATTTTGTTAATGTACATAGTGCTTAAAAGGTGCACCCTGTTATCCAATGAAATGGTCTAATTATTCTATGTTTTAGGCAGAACACAAAACTTACCACATGAAAATTGCAGACATTGAAAAATTTGAAGAAAAGCTGAGGGATGTGGAGAAGCAACTGAATCTTCATGGCGGACATTCTGTTCCAGTTGTTTATGAAAGAAGTAAGGAGAGTGCTTGGATACTTCTGCTCTCACTGATTGCTGTTTCACTCATGATTATGCTACTCTTCAAGAATGTTCAGATAAAAACTCCTCAGACCATGGATTTTTTTGTAAGTCTTAACATTAGTTGGAAACAAATCATTGAAATAAATGGAATTTAGTCTTTTTTCGGGTTTTGATTAAATTAAGTAATATTTTTAAATTAAGTAAAAGTAATGTTTCTTAAATTAATTAACATCTTTAACCGCTTCCCTTGTTATCCCGAGTTAACTCGGGTATGTATATATTTTATTTTATAACCGTCGTTGAACGGCCGACCCAATTTTATTCGTTCAGGACTACTAGTGGTGAACTCTGTAGCCTTGTCATTTTGAACCCAATCCAGAAGACAAGGAAACTCCTATATCGAGTATTGGGAGAAATTTGCCTTCATGGAGGAGTTTTTGATGGAGCTAACCCCCATTTGCATTACACGGAGAGGAAGACCACGAGAACCTCCAACGGTTAGCCTGACGGCAAGGGGACTCAAACCCACAATCCGTCTGCCACTGAGGATATTTCATGTCAGCACTGTGGTCAGTGCAAGCCTGATGCAGAATTCGTATCGACTGGGATTCGAACCCGGTTCGCCTCATTGGAAGGAGAACGCTCTATGCCCTGAGCCATTGCGGCTCAGGTATTGCAAATATTTATATGTTGCAAATATATAAGTATATTGCAAATATATAAGTATATTGCAAATATATAAATATATTGCAGATATATTGCAGTATATATTGCAAATATTTATTATTCCGAGTAAACGCAGGCATAGCAGAATTTGTCAATAAGTTTTGATTTATCACGTTTTTATTCGGCCAGAAGCAAAACAAAAAATAATAATAATCTGCTGCGATTGGAAGTTTGCCAATTTCTGTTTGTGAGTTTAACTGTTTGTGGGATTGCAGACGTGGTTTGTACAATTGTATATATATGATGGTGGATGAATTTTCATAGAAAAAAGAGTAAAAAAATGACATTCACGAGCGAAAGTGAAAGCAATGCAGATGATTTTTCAGATTATGAAGACGTGAACCTATACAAAGACTCATATTTAACTTTTTTTCATTTGAACCGAGATAATTTGGGATGGTGAACTGATGGTAAATTAAATATTTCTTACAGGTAAAAAAATTAACATTTCAACTTAGAACTTGTGTATTATGTTTTGTTTTAGTTCCTTGTATTTATTAATGAAATAAAAAAATATGTTGATTTTTAGCATTTTTTTTTCTTCAGAAAAATTGGTAAGGGAACCGAGTGAATTTAATCTTTTTCCTGTTTTGATTAAATTAAGTAAAAGTAATATTTTTTAAATAAGTAATAATAATATAAAATAAAGTTAAAATAAAGTTTTTTTGTGCTTGATTAAATAAAGTACTATTTTAGCCTTTCACAAACTGTATTTGTAATTTTTATCCCGTGTTTAATCACTTCAACCTACGAAAGGGAAATTGGCTCCAGGCGTGGCATTCAAATGGTAATTTAAGGCATTAAAAGTTTAAATTTGTTACTAGACTATTATTTTTCTTAAGAAATTAAATTTTTTAAATATATAATTATTTTGCTTAATATATTGACTGCCAATCTTACGTCCGTGTGGGATACTACTTCAGTAATACTCGTAGCTAGGCGTAAACATGTTCAGCAAAATATTTTATGAAGAATAAAATCTGATTTTTTATCTACGCGATCTAAGAATTTTGCATGATGATTTGTATTTACGCGAATGAAAAATTCAATATCCCAATTTGTATTTTCGTAGTTTCAATCTCCAATATCTCGTTTCATGTTCACGTATTATTCACGTAGTTTGTATTTTCATACTCCAATATCTTGTTTCATGTTCACGTATTTTTAAAAATCCATATACTGCAATTCTTGTAAGAAGTAAGTTTTTTATGAAAATATTTTAATGAAAAATTCAATATCCCAATTTGTATTTTCATAGTTTCAAACTCCAATATCTTGTTTCATGTTCACGTATTTTTAAAAATCCATGTACCGCAATTCTTGTAAGAAGTAAGTTTTTTCTTAATTACTTACTATAAAGTTTTGATATTCTTCATTAGTAGATGATTTAATTATAAATGTTCAAAAAATGATGATAAATATGAAACATGTATGGTGCATAAATTGTTATCCTGATATAATACCTGCCAACTCTTCCAGAAGTTTTACGGATTTTCCTCCTTTTTTCCGTTGCTTGATTAGTGTTTTGTTTTTTACTAAAATGAGCAAACGTTATTTACAATCATTTAAGGAATCATACTTTAGTGATTTCCCTGACATTTTACGATCGCGAGATGGTGATAAATACGCATTTTGTAGCGTTTGCTCATGCAACTTTATGATTTGTCACGGCGGAAAAAATGATATTGAAAAAGGCTAAACGTACCACTTCATCAATAGTCAAATTTTAGATTAAATCCACGACGTAAAAGCTTATTTTGTCATTTGTGCCAATTATTATAACAAGGTTTCTTTCTTTTCTTTTTTTGATTATCTTGCTTAACCAAGTTATGTCTTACATCTGTTTTTCATGTTTACTCTTTTTTTTAAAAGTTTAATATTGAAATTTTTTTTAAATTTCATACATTGCTACATAATTTTATTGCAATACTTTTGACTTAATTAACCTTTTCTGAAATTATTAAAGCAATTAGTTCTCTAATTTTATTATAGTGTCCATGATATCAATAATATATATATTAAAAAGTAAGTTTTAGTTAACTTCCTGGTGGATGCAACATGTCTTAGTTATCCATGCTTAATTAAAATGTTTTGAAGCGTTCTTGGAAGTGTGAATTTTTTCTTTAATTTTAAAAATATGGTTGGAGTCCTGTGTTAACCTATTTATAAATAATTTTTCTTTTATGGATTACATATTTTTTTCTGAAAATAACTATATTAACTTAATAATTACTTTATAAACATATTCAAAATTCTATTTTATTGTGATCTCTATATATGTTTAACAAAATGAAAATAAATTTTTGCATACAGAGGAAGTTATTGGAAGTATGTGTGTATATAATATGTGAAGCAGTTTTTAAGGTTGTACATATAATAAATATAAATTCTTACTAGCTCCATCATTCACCTCTTCATAGATTCATGTACTTATGGTGTGGTATTAGATGTACAATTCTTTATAAAGTTTACTATTCAAAACTGATTTTAGTATTGTAAATTATATCTACTTACTCTGAGATTAAAAAAGGGAGTTTTTGATTATCAATTCTCAAATTTTGCGTTCAAATTTATACTGTATAAAATCTTCTGGAGTTTTTGAACTGGAGGTTGGCAGGTATGTGATATCAATTTTTTGTGCATAAAATTTTCATTTTGTGTTACAATTTTGCCTTCTTATTTTCAGTCTCAGCTTGGAAGAGCAAAATTTACAATTGTTGATTCATTGACTGGATCAGGCAAAGGAGTCCACTTCAAAGATGTGGCGGGTTTAAAAGAAGCAAAGATTGAAATAATGGAATTTGTAGATTACTTAAAACACCCTGAGAAGTACAAGGTATTTCATTTAATTGTTTTGCTGTCCTCACTCTTACATTTCCATATCCATATCCAAGTAATTTTGTAACTCCAAAAGACAAAAGTAACTTCCAAATCTAGTGGCAAACAAAGGACAAATCAGCTTTCATTTAAAACTTTTTCTTTGAATCTAACAGATTTATATTGAGTACGTTTTAAATTAGGAAGGCATTGGCCCACATTGGGCTGTCTGGCCAACTATGATGATGATGAGTTTTAAATTAAGTTACATAAAAATAACTTTTTTTTAAGAGAAAAGAAAACTACCTTCAAGAAAATTATTAGTCAATTTTTATTGTATCCAGGATTCCTCTACCTCCTGTTCGCTCTGCAATTTTGTGACTCATTCATCTGTTTTTTTTTTTCTATCTTAAAAGTCAAAAAAAATTTTGTTTATAAATGATATAATTATTATAATTTCATGTCAGGGCATTTTGTTAATATGTTCAGGGTATCTGCGCACCTGGAAAGTCATGATTTTAACTTTTTTCAAATTTTTTAAATCAATGAAAATCATGGATTTAGGTCGCCGAAAAATCTAATTTTTAAAATGGAATTTGCCCCCTTCCCCCAATTTCATGGTGTTCCGAATATCTGAATTTGTAACAAAATCCCCACTTGCAGTCATATTTGATTAAAATATAAAATGTTTTTATTGTGTTCTTTAAAAATTATGGTGTTTTTTCAAAAAAATGAAGAAGAAAAAAACGTCATTTCTGGAGCGAATTATCTTTTAAACCTCTGTAATTTCAGAATTTTTTTCTATTATTTATTTTTTTATTTTATCAATTTAAAATTCTAGCTGAAGCAAGGCAGTCATTGGTAGATTTTTTTCATTCCGAAATGAGAACAGAAGTATTTATTTCCTTTCTGATAAACAAGAAAAGTATCTTTAGAATATAATTCTTTAGGAAAAAAGAAAAGAAAAAAATATTTGCTTTTGTATTTTTTGAGCTATTTTATTGCTTCCACTCTTTCATTACTTAATTTAAAATCTATAAATATGAAGATGCTGATTATAACATTTTTGGTTATACTTATCCTTTCAATTAATTATTATAATGCTTTTTAAAATTTATTGTTCTGTTTTTTTTTTTCGGAGAAAATAGTAACTTCATTAAATCATAAAAAATTCTGGTAATTAGTCATGAATTTGAAAATCTGAAATGTAGCAGATATCCTGTATGTTAATCTTAATAAAATGAATAATTACTCAGGTTTGAAAAATAATCAAATTTGGTAGGAAAAAAATATTTACATTTTGGGAAACATAATGTGTGACACATTAAGAAATAATAAATGAGAAGTAAATTTTAGTTCATAACAATATATATAGCTGTAACCTTATATGACAGTTTTTTTTTATATATATATTTGGAGTTTTTATATTTTTAGAAATAGAGTGAACTCTCACTTATGCCCCAGTGTAAGGGGCCAAGAGAAAAAAGCGCACAAGTGAAAAACTTCAAAATTCTAAAACGCAATGTAAATTGCAGTGACAATATGTATAAATATGTTTCTAAAGATAAAATGTTAATATTTATACTGTTTTGGTATTTACTATAACTATACGAAGAAAAAATTTAACGTACCTTAAGATAATTTATTTTCTTACAAAATAATTTTAATGCATGTTTGTATTTGTTTTTGGTGACGTATTTCAAGAACAGTTTTTTCTGGTTCATATAAATGTGATAAGGGGGAGTTTCAGAAGCAAAATTAAGTTGTAAATAGTCACGAATAGTGTCTAAAGCTTCTAATACTGCTGTGTGATTTGGAGGAACTTTATCATCCTCCATGTTCTGATCGTCCACAAGTTTTTAGTTCTTCACAAAAAATTTGAGTTTTATGGGAGGGGGTGAAACATCACATGATAAATTTCTAAGAAAAGTACTTGACGTCATAATATGCTGCACAATAAATTGTCCGATTACTACTGACACTTAACAGACTACCACCTGTTCTTTACTCATGATGTCCATCTGACTGCAAGTAAGTGATAGCGGCCATTTCATCTTTCGTATTCCAGGTGTCTTTTTTTTTTCTGGAAAACAGCTTGGGAGTAAAACTAATTTCTGTACAGGAGGAATGGTCCTTTTCTAAAAGATGAATGGGCTTTCATTGTTGTTGGTGTAACAGATAAGGCACCCTATTCAAAATTCTAGAAAGAATGTCTTTCCAGAAACAGCGAAAATGAAAAGGTCACATGGGGAAGAAAATTCAATATCATCTAACAACATATATTTCTTTTAATCTGTAACAAGGATTACTTATTTGCTTCATTTTTAATTTAAAACATTTTTTTAAAAAGAAAAAAATATTTAAAGGATAAAAAAATTTAAATGTTAGCCTAAAATTTCGGCGCAAAACCTGGAAATAACAGGGAATTTAAAAATCACCAAAATTAATAGGCAAAATGCAGGGAATTTTGATTTTTTCTTTACAAACTGGGAAAAATACAGGGAATTTTGTTTCTTATTCCCTTCTTTTAAAAAATTTCGACCAGTCAAAGTGTAATCTATGGGATATTTAACCATGATATTTCAGCTAGACTAAACTGTTTCATTTACTATAGCATTATAAGAATGTTCAGCTGTTCCTTTTTCTTCTTCTTGTAAGCCCCAATATAGCTCACACAAGAACACAGTGATTGCGTGTTTCCTCTCTATATATTTTTAATATAATATATGCCGGGAAAACGCAGGGAATTATTTTTTCCAGGTTTGTTTAGCAATCCTGGTTTTACTTTATGTTAGTTGATGTATCCAGGGTATCCGTACACCTGGTAAGTCATGGAAAATCATGAATTTCGGTATTGAACAAAATTTTTCATGAAATGTCATGATTTTAACTAAT
The DNA here is from genome assembly GCF_043381705.1 of Parasteatoda tepidariorum. NCBI lineage: Eukaryota > Metazoa > Arthropoda > Arachnida > Araneae > Theridiidae > Parasteatoda > Parasteatoda tepidariorum. Next base: position 85,751,284 of record NC_092213.1, on the reverse strand, counting down.
TTTTTAAAAAAAGATCATGGAAAGTCAGGGATTTAGGTCCCGAAAAGTCAAATTTTTAAAATGAAATTTACCCCCCCCCCCATTTTATGGTGATCCGAATATCTGAATTTGTAACAAAATCCCCACTCACTGTCCGTGATTTCAGAATTTGCATTATTATTTATTTATTTTAATTTTATCAATTTTAAATTCTAGCTGAAGACAGCCAGTCATTCGCGAATTTATTATTTTTTTTATTCCGAAATGAGAACAGAAAAAATCAGTAGTATTTCTTTCCTTTCCGATGAACAAGAAAAGTATCTTTAGAATATAATTCTGCAGAAAAAAGATTATTTATTCTTTCATATTCTTTTCAGCTATTTTATTGCTTTAACTCTTTCTTTACTCTGTTTTTTTTAATTTAAAATCTATAAATATAAAGATGCAGAATATAGCAGTTTTGGTTATAAGCATCATTTTAATTAATGTTATTATAATGCTTTTTTTAAATTGTTGTGTTTTTGTCGGAGAAAATAGTAACTAAACGTTAAGTCATGAAAAGTTCTTGGAATTAGTCATGAGTAGTCATGGATTTGAAAATCTGAAATGTAGCAGATGCCCTGTGTATCTCAACAAACCCTGATATTAAGAGTGGCTGTTTAGAAACACAATATTTTTCATCCAATTTAAACTTTTTTTGAACCCTTTATCAGAGATGATTGTGCTTCGTAAAAAATTCGGATTTCTGGACTTTTCACTAGCTGTTCCGGAAGTTTCCGGAAATCCAAGGTCCAGAAGTTTCAAGAAATCATCAATCACATTTATGAATAAAAATTCTTGTATATTTTATTTAAAAATATTAGAATTTATATGTGCTTTGCGTCTCTTTCATTTGTAAATATTTTTAATGGTAGAATAATAAATGTGGTTAGAGATAAAAGTAAACTTATACATAATTATTCATTTGAATTATGCTGTATATAATTTATTTAGAGTTTCATGTTTTGAAAATATCAATGATTTAAATTTTCAAACCTTTTGCGACGGGAAGAGCAAACGCGAGCTTATCGCTGAGGCCGGCAGACTCTCTCGCGAGTGTCTGTCCAGGACCGGAAGGTTTTTTGTTGTTAAGCCTGAATCCATGAAATTACCGAAATATCAACGTGTTGTTTAATAATGTTCTGTAGAGTATTTAAACTGCATGTGCTTTATATATATTTCTATAGATACTTTATTTACGTAAGTTATTTCTTGTTTAAATATATATTTTACACATTTTATTTTCATTATGTACTTACCATTAACTTTTAACATTATATATTTGGAAACTAAATATATGACTTAGAATTCTTTTTCTGTATGAAAAATTTGAAAACACTAACATTGCAATAAAAACTGGACCGCAAATCGAAATACTTAACGCTGTAGCGGGGAAAAAAACTCCCCTGCTTACTGTAAACAAATCCCTATGTGCAAATTTAAAGAGCTGTCATAAAACATTTCGTTCTCCTCCATTCCTTCCCCCCTAAAAACCACGTGTATGTAAGTCGTACTACTCCCATTTTGAGTAGGAGGTCAAATCTACATGTACCTGAAATCATATGGACATATAATGCCATCTTCTGGCAGAAATGTTATTTTTGAAACGTTCCACGGCACTGGCACAAATGAGTGACGGCCGGGGGTGAACGAGGAAACGCTCTGGCACAATGGTGTGATGGCTGGGAAGTGAGTGCGTTTCTTGCTGGCACGTATATGTGACAATCGGCACGAAAGGGTTAAAGACATTAATTTTTTGAAATGCGTTATTAATGATTTTACTCAAGAAATTTTCAGGATTTTTGAGTTGGGCTCACAATCACCACTGCTTTATGCTCATATTCTATACTGCTAATTTATTTCTTATGTTCTTTTAAGAGTTTGGGTGCAAAAATACCAAAAGGAGTTCTTTTATTGGGCCCTCCTGGATGTGGAAAAACTATGCTCGCGAAAGCAGTCGCTACTGAAGCTAAAGTACCATTTTTAGCTATGGCTGGTTCTGAATTCATTGAAATGATTGGAGGTAAGTAGTTTTATTTTATTTATGAATTAAATAAAAGTCTTTCAACTGAATAAAAATATATTTTATTTTATAACCGTCATTGAACAGTTGACCCAATCTTTGGGTTCACGACTATTAATGTTCAATTCCGTAGCCTTGTAAATTTTGAACCCAATCCAGAAGACGAGGGAACTCCTGGATCAAGTATTGGAGGAATTTGCCTTCATGGAGGACTTTTTGATGAAACTAACCCGCATTTGCGTTACATGGAGAGGAAGACCACGAGAACCTCCCACGGTTAGCCTGGCGGCAAGGGGACTCTTAACTCATGATCCACCTCAGCATGTCACGTCAGCATTGTGGTCAGTGCAGGCTGGAATCGGAGTTTGTATTGAACAGCCATCGCTGGGATTGAACCCTGGTTCACCTCATTGGAAGGCTAACACTCTATCCCCTGAGCCATCCCGGCTCTAATAAAAACGTTTTTTGAACTCATAGTTTTAAATATTATTTTGGAATAATTATTTTTTAATTCCACTCTTATGCATATTGCGTAAAAAAATGGAACACCCTAAGTAACTTTTTATCAGATTTTCATGTATTAAGACGCAATTTTAATGGTTTGAAGAACTAAGCTTGGAGATGCTATCACTTGATGTCTTGTGAATGTATCTAGATTAACAAAAGAGCATTTTTAAAATAATGTTCTATTATATGTTTTTTGTTGTTTTATTTCAGGTTTGGGAGCTGCAAGAGTAAGAGATTTATTTAAAGAAGGACGTAAAAGAGCACCTTGCATTATTTATATTGATGAAATAGATGCTATTGGACGAAAAAGAAGTGGAAGGTATGTAATCTTAGGGTGGTTTTTATTAACAAGAGAGAAGATTTCTTTGAATTTTTCACACCTCCGAGAAATGTGCCATTTGGTATTAGACATATATATATATAAATAGAGAGAGAAAGGATCTGTCTAGGCATTTTGTGAAAAGTCCGGTTTTTGTAAAATTATGAAAAAACTACTCATAATTTGTGAATATAAAATATGTGTTAAGTAACATTTTTTCAACTAGGTTCCTGCTTCTGTGAATTTGTGCAAATGTCCTGATTTTGCAAAAATTGCTAAAAACCTTTTCAAGAAGTTTTTAAATTGTAAATAGATACAAGATTCTGCTGAACAATTGCTGCTACTAAATTAGAGCTACTTAATTTTTGCTATTTAGCCTATACTGCTCAACGCAGAATATTAATTTCGGACAAATAATGGAAAGAAAATCACTCACATTTTTAATAATTTCAATTGACATATTTTAAATAACACAACTTAGTTATGTATCACTATTAATGTGTTACGCATTGAGTAAATTTAAACAATTCTTAAATTTATAATATTTTATTTAAAAATTTGCCAGAAATTAATTTTTGTCTTCATAACATTCTATTAATTTATTTTATGATTAAATATAAATTGATCAATTATTTATTTACAAAAAAAAAGAAATTATAATTTAATATCAATAAGAATGTGCACACGATATTTGTAAAAGTAGAAATATCTTCTTAGAGAACTCCATATGGAATTTAAACTTGGGGAAACTTGGAAAACTAAGTTCATTTCAAACCGTCTTTCTTACTCCTTCCCGGGAAGGGTTTATTTGGTTAACAAAACAATAATGAAGATAAACAAATTTGTGAAGGGTCCGATTAAAGGATAAGTTATTTTGTGAAGGGTCCGTTTTTATGAAAATAGTTAAAAACTATTTTGAACTTATTTCATGTGTTCTATATACTTGCAGCTTATGCTCAGTAAATAAAACTTATTGTTTTTCTTAATTTTCTTCGTGTTTATTTGTTTTTATTTATTATGCTATATATATATATATATATATATAATAATAGTAAATATTACAAAAAGAAATTTACACTTCTGTTTTCATATTTTGTAATCTGACAATCTTGTTACAAAAATATTTTAAAATATTCTTGAAAAATTTTGTAAGTTCATTTGAATTCGCTACTTGCTTTATAGATTTCGTTTTATGCTTTATTCTGCTTTTTCTTCACATTTTATTTTTCTGTTTTTACGCGATATTTTTACTTAATGTATTCTATTTCATTTGTTGTAATTTTTGTGTAATTCTTTTTTTTAGTGCTCCTCACGCTATTGTATTGATCTGTTTTGCTTTGGCTATATTGATACAATATTAGAAAGCAGTCCTTTTTGTGAATATAATTATGTGAGGTGATAAAAAGATCATATCTTTTATTTTCAAGATTTTTTTAATTATTTTTTTCTACTTTATTTCACGAAGAAATTTTTTTCTTACTTAATACGAAAATAGACACAAAGCCATGTAGAACATGAACAGTGGCCGGAAAAACATTATTTTTGTAGTTTACTACATTTACAACTACTTTGTTACATATACTACTTTGTTATATATATATATGTAACATAAAAAGCTTTAATTAATCTTTTTATATTATTCCTTTTCTGTAAATCCATTTCTTCATTTATTATTCAAAACGAAATGCTTTCTCAAACTTTTAAATTCACATCCTGTCCTTTAATCTATTTTTTGCTCAATTATGCATTAATTAAAAGTAAGACATTTTCCCCTTTGCCCTTTGTGGGAATCGTGCGACCTATTAAATAAACCAATTACAATTACTAAGATTTTCCTTATTCTCTAAAATGAAACATTTTACGGATTTACTTTGCAAGATAACTAACTTATATTGATACTAACTTATATTTCCCTAACTATAATGAGGAGCACAACATTTCGTAACCGCTTTTTTGATAAACGTTATCTGTCTAATAATTAATNCATTTATTGCGCATAAGCTGCAAGTAAATAAAACTCATAAGATAAGTTCAAAATGAAGATAAAACAAGGGAAAATTACAAACATATGAAGAAAGAGGAAAAAAGAAAAATTATATAAAAAAAACAACTGGGGGCGGAAATAATAATAAAAAAAATTCGGAAAATAAAAGATATAATCTTTTCATCAGCCCACACGATTATATCGGCAAAAAAGAGTGCTTTCTAATACTGTATCAATACAGCAAAAGCAAAATATATCAATACAATAGTATGAGGAGCACTCAAAAAAATTTTACAAAAATTATAACAAATAAAATAGTACTCAATAAGTAAAAATAACACGTAAGAACAGAAAATAAAATATAAAGAAAAAACAGAAAGAAACATAATCTATAAAGCGAGCAGCGAATTCAAATGAACTTACATGTACAGAAAATTTTTCAAGAATGATTTAAAATATTTTCGTAACAAGATTGCCAGATTGCAAAGTATGAAAACAAAAGCGCAAATTGAGCGTAACTAGAGGAGTTTTGTTTTAAAATGCGTTCGTACTGCATTACTGAAGTGCGTTTGATTTGTTAGTTACCAAGGATGGGCCTGAAAATGGATGTCCGCAAGGTAATATAATTTAAAGAAGTTGACTATAAATAATTTTAGAAAATAAATATTTAAGAAAAAAATAGAAAAGGGAAAAAAAACACGCATTGCCTGTTTTGCACATAATATTGGACACAGATTTGCCCGAAATAGATTAGCACATGGAAAAATTATATAAATTAACAAAGAAATTTATTAGTAAATAATTTTATCCACGGATTGGCCCGAAATGGATTTGCACATGGAAATATTGTATAAACTAATAACGAAATTTTTTAGTAAATAATTTTAGCCACGCATTTGCCCGAAATGGAAAAATTATATAAATTAACAAAGGAATTTTTTAGTAAATAATTTTGACCACAGATTTGCCCGAAATGGATTTGCACATGGAAAAACTATACAAATTAAGTGGACAAAAAACTGAATCCATTGAAAAAAAGGTATGTTTTTTGTGTCTGATTTCTTAATTTAAAATATCATCTACACTTATTAATTAGCATATATATATATGTATTTAATTTTTGCATATTTCGTTATAACGTTTCGTTATTTAAAATTTTTACACACAGTAATAAAATTCATTTATCCAAAGATCACTGTATGCAAAAAAAAGATTATAGTAAATATTTATTATTCTATTTAAGAATGGTACAAAAAAATTCGAATTGTAAGATATGCAATTTTTTTAATCATTTTAAAGAGCGTAATATTACATGGCAAAATACAAAAGTTTAGCCAAATCGGTCGAATAATTCCTGAGAAATCAAATTTTAAATGTCTTACTTTTTTTGAAATGGAGTGAAAATGAATGAAAATTGTCAGAATAGTAAGTGGAATATTGTCGACCGATTTTGCTCAAATTTTGTATTTTGCTACATAACATTACATTCTTTAAAATGATGCAAAAAAAAAATCTTGATTTTTTTTACTGTTCCTAAATAAATTAATAAGTCTTTGCTAAAAGTTGTTTTTTGCATGGAATTATCTTTGAAAAAACCTAATTCATAATTGTGTGTAGAAAATTTTAAATTTGCTTGCAAAATTCTCAAGACATAGTGACGAACCATGCAAGAGGTAAAATTAGTATTAAGATGTTCAAACTCTGGAGCTCGATCCTAACCAAAATATTGGGTCCATATTTTCCAGATTGCAACTGCCCCCTCTATTTTGGGGGCCACAAATCCGTATCTATCGAAACAAAAAAAGGTGTGTTTATTCTGCTAAAGTATGTTTTTGTGTCTGATTTCGTAACTTAAAATATCCTCCGCACTTATCAATTGGCATATTTGAGATCACCTCTCGAGACATTAAGATTGAGTCCTAAAATCTGAAAATCCAATCATCATATCAAAAGTTATTCAGGTTGGTCCCTTTTTTTTTCTTTTTTTTTTAGCACACTGTACATACATTGTACTTTTTCAGGGTTGCCACTTAACAGGGAAAAACGAATTTGCCCGAAATGGATTTNAAGTTTTGTTTTTTTTTTAATTTTTTTAAAATCAAGTTTAGATATTGTTCTTTGTTGGAATAAGTTCATGTTTAGATTAAAGATTCCCTCAAGTAGAGAGGAGGTCAAGATCATTCATTTAGATTAAAAATTGTTTTTCGGTTATAATTTTTTTACTTCGAATAATTACTAATACAGTAGGACCTTGAAAATCCGGACTTCTGAAATCCGGAAATCTCTAAAATCAGGCTCATACGCCAGCTCGTCAGAAAAAACTTTAAAAAAATTTTTAAAAATAAATTTTAAAAAACTCTTAAAATAAAAATTTTAATGCAAGAGTGCAAAACCGCGTCTCTTCTCCAGCAATGAAAAGGTAGGGGTGGGGAGTGAAGGAAAACTCATAGCTGATAAGGAAATTCCAGTCATTCTTATCAGCTCTGTATAGATAACAAAGAATATAAAGGGGAATTCCCTCAGGAGGAGGAATTCTTCTACTACCTTGTTTTTCCTCCCTTGTGAAGAAAGAAAACTGGTTCTTTTTTAACCTTGAAGCTTAGGAGGCGGGGACAAGTTCTTTCATCCCCCAACAAAAAAAGGATTAGTATCAGCTGGTACAGTCTAGTCTAGAAGCATCGGTTTCAGTTATAAGTTAAAATTCAGCTCACGTTTTAAGCCTATATTTTTAGTTTTAATTGCTAAAAATATGTTATCTAAATGATCGTTTACAGGGAACAATGACGAAAGTTTGATTTTTAATGTCTCTTATTTATTATTCAAAGTGTATATTTAAGTTAAAATTGACGTCGGAGGTCTACACACGCACGTTTAATCGCAAAATCGGTCTGGCGAATTCGAAACTTCGATAATCCAATCAATTTAAGTAAGGTATCTAAAATCCGGAAATACGGACCTTCCAAACCCCCCAGCAGTCTGGATTTTTGAGGTTGCACTGTAATAATTATGTGTCACCTTCTCTGATTCATGAAATATGTACATGTCATTATGTCAAATTGTAACCTTATCATTATGACAAATCATCATTAATAATTATTTGGGCTTCACGATGGTGAAATTTAACCCAAGTCCTGAACTTAGGTTTAGTGCCTCTTTAAAAAATATCAAGTTTTTTGTTTTCAAAATTAAAAAAATCTCAGTTAAAAATAGTTTTCTTCTGTAAAAAATAACCAAAATGTTAGCTAAAGTAATATAAAAAATACCCAAATTTTTAAGCATTTACTTCTACTTCAATAAAGAGTTTCTAAATTATGAATCTAGTATTAAATACTAGTAGTATTTTTTAAAAGTATAAAGGAACACTAAATACATATTATTCATATAAACATGGCAACATATGGAAAAAAAATTCGGTTAATTAATAATTAATTCCCTGTGGCAGAATCACAGCGACATTGTCGCAGCACGTTACAGAGTTTTTGCAAAAGGATTTTTTTTATTTTTTTTTGGAAAGTAAAAAATAAAATGCTTTTCTTTTCTACAAAAATTTCGATGTAATATTTGAATCATGCATTTGAATATATAATTTTTTGGCTCACTCAAATTATGCCAATAGTATTGTAAATCAATGTAATGTTTCGATTGTGTTTTCGGCAGTTATTGATATTGGTTTTCGCGTGGTTTTTAAATATCTGGATATATTTAAAACAATATGGAAAATTAGAATCGTGCATTTGAGTATTTACTTTTTAAGGCAATGATTCTATCAAATTTTCGGCAGTTATTGCGATTGATTTCTCCATAGCTTTTAAATCCGATAGTTTTTTATACGATATTATTTATTACAACAATCTAATCTCGAACCGAAACAAGCATTTGAGGAGTTCAATCTTTTTTTTGTTTGGCAATTGCTACTACGGATTCCATGATTTTTTTATTATTTTTTATGGAGATGATTATTTACAAAATGTGAAGAATAAATAATTTATAATTTGTGCCCCCAACAAACAAAATGCGAGAATATCACCCATAATATAAGAATAAAAAATTAATTACATATTCAATTGAAAATTTTATATATATATATATATATATCGCTGTGTTTGCAATATATATATATGCAGTGAAACCTCCTGTTATGGACACTCCTGCAAAACAGACACCTCTCAGTACGGACATATTTTTAATTCCCCTGGAATCCCCTATGAATAAACCATTATGTGCATTCTCCGCAAAGCGGACACTCCCATGGCCGGACAGTCATTTTGGCCCTGAAATGTTAATTTCTATCTCTTCAAACCTGACACTACTTTTTCTAAATTTGAGAAGAAAAAAAAAATAAATTCTGCGTTAAAATGCAAGAGAAACATTTCCAACTTTTCGCTATTTTTAAAACATGTAATTTTTTTGCCTTATCCGTAACTAAAAATATTGTTAAGCTATTTCAACACAGCTGGGGTAAAAAAAAGAACAGAAATATAATCTTTGATGTGTTCATATAAATGAAACGCTTGTTCAAACACTTGATAGCTGATCAATTGCGAATAATCAACTCCATAAGTTCTCCTGACTTAACTGTGAATCGTGGGAGATTTACTTTCGAGAAGGTATTAACCATGTTCCATATCAAATGATAGGTAGGTGCAAGGGGATGTAAACCTAATAATTGAAGCCGACTGAGAACTGAAAGCTCCTATTCGATGTCATTATGTCTGAGTTGAGTATCTATGCTAATCTGTAGCTACATCCAGAATTATGTATTCAAACTTCTTTATAATATCGCCTTTCTTAAAATTTAAATAAATATCCTTGTAGATAGTTATTGTAAATGATTTAATTATTTCTACATCTTTCAAAATATTCTGAAAACAATTAACAGTGTTAAACAAGGTACAGACATTTACCTTGTTTAACACAAGGTAAATGTCTGTGCAAACATTTATATAATTTGCACAATGAATTAGTAGTTACTAGGATTACAAATACTTGGTTTACATTGTACAATAATAAAAGAAATACCAGGTTACTTATAGTAACCTTTTATGAAATAATTTAAATGACAAAGGTCAAGTTATATGGAATGTCAATTTATCCGAAGGCAGGGTTTGAAAAAACCCGGGGATTTTTGAAAAAACCCAACCCGCCTGGGTTTTATTGAAAAAACCCGGGGAAAATTGGGTTTTATTTGAAAAAACCCGGGGAAAATTGGGTTTTTTCATTTAGTGCTCATAAATTTTACTGTGAAAATATTTTTATTTATTAAATAGTGTTGTATAAGTAAACACTAAAATTTCATCTGACTTTTACCTGTAATAAAATTAAACTGGAATAAATATTTAATGGTCTTCCATGTTTTTATAATACGATTAATAGAAAGTGAAATTAAAATTATGTATAATTATAAAGAGTATCAGTTACTTGTCCCTTTTTTCAAATATTTAGATAAATATATGCATTTTAACTTTATAGTTTCAAAAAACAAATTAATCTTAAAATTATAAAAAAGCATATATAAAAAGTTATAGCTCATTTTTTNAATATTTACTGCATTTATAGAGTTTCCACTTTTATTGAGATGTTTAATGAAATACCTGTAAGTGACGTAGTGTGGGTATCTCGATTCTGATTGATTGCTGAAACGTGGCATTTGTTTACGGTAGCAAGTGCTCTTTCCATTCTATTTCGAGTAAGCCAAGCCCGTCAAGCATCAGCTCCCATAAGTGATACATTCTATATTCTTACACAAAGATTTTGTCACGAAGATTTCAATTCTTTCACTATATATTTCTTACTTAACACAAAGACAGGCACGAATCCACGTAGAAGAAAAACAAATTAATTATGCATTGAAGTTGCCAAGTACACAGAACAAAAATATATCATGGTTACAATAAAAATAATTTAAGTTAAGAAAAGATTTATATTTTAATAAATTCGATGTGTGATACGGCCCTGTATTTAGCTAACTTCATGTTAATTAACATTCCAACTTTTGTGGAGAAACTTAACTCATCTTTAACTCGCCATTTTCTTATAAACGATCAGCTGAAGGCTGGGATAACCTTGTTGGTAGGGCACTGGGCCAAGAGTTTATGGATTCGATCCCCGCAGACCGAAGACTCCACGTGTAGTAAATGATGACTGATGCACGTTAAATCTGACGAGACGCAAAGTCCTCCGTGCTCCCATAACAAATCAATACCTCTGGGGGTACTGGATTGGAGATCGATCGTTCTCTAATTCCGGTCCAAATTACGATGAAGGAATGGGTCGATGTTCTTGACAAAGTAAAGGCATTTTTAATTACTCTGAAATAGCTTTCTGCTCTTGTTTTTTTTACTACCACGTCAGGGGTCTGTCCAGGCCGAATTTACTACCGTTTAGCCGTACCTTCACAAATTTAACTTTAGGAAAAACGGTAGTTTCACAAATTCAATTTTAGAAAAAATGGTAGTTTCACAAAATACTTTTTCTTAAAATTTTATTTCTGTATACCTTAAGAATCGATAAATCCATAATTTTGTGTTGATTTTTTAATATAATTTTTCATTTTTCACAAATTATGTCAAAATTTTCACAAAATAGGTACCTTTCAGAAAAGACCTAGACAGACCCCTGTACGTTTATATCAACTTGCCTTCGTGTATATCTGTTCAGGTGGAATTTTGTAATCGATTTTAAGCTAACTTCAGGGTATCCGCGTGCCTGGAAAGTCGTGAAAAATCATGGAAAGTCATGAATTTCGATATTGAACAAAATTTGTCATGATTTTAACTATTTTTTTAAAGAAAATCATGGAAAGTCATGGATTTAGGTCGCTGAAAAATCTAATTTTTAAAATGGAATCTAAAAATACCCCCTCCCCTATTTCATGGTGTTCTGAATATCTGAATTTGTAATAAAATCCCAACTCACTGTCATATTTTATTATTTAGTTTTTTTTTTTTGTAAAATTGTGAAAAAATTACTCGTAATTTGTGAATATAACATAAACGTTAAGTCACATTCTTTCAACCAGGATCCGCTTTTGTGAATATGTGCAAATAGAGTCTGTTATTGCAAAAAAACTTTTTCAAGGAGTTTTTAATTTGTAAAAGGCATGCAAGATTCCGCTCAACACGGTAAAATTATAATTAAAAAAATTAAATTTTAAAATAGTATTTAGCCTATACTGCTGATCGCAAAATATTAAATTCGGACGAAAAAAGGAAGAAGCGTCTGCCGAAGACAAAATTTAGTTCGTTTACATCTGTCTTTCTTCCCCCCTCCCTTCCTGGGAAGGGTTTATTCGATTAACAAAACAATAATGATGGTAAACAAATTTGTGAAGGGTCCGTTTTTAAGTTATAATATTTTCTGAAGGGTCCGTTCTTATGAAAATATATTTTGTGAAGGGTCCGTTAATGGACTCAAATTTCTTCTAAACAGACCCCTGATAACATTTCATATACACATTATCTTACTAATACACATGCACAACCACATCCACATTCAGATACAATTACAGATATACCTACACATACTCTCATGAGCACACATACTGTTACTGTTATGTATTTCATGCGTCCCACGTTTTTCGTTTATCAAATTTTTGTTTTTTAATTATGGTTCTCCACTGCAAAAACATGGTTTTTAAAAATATTAGTTTTATTTTTTCCCCATCTCAAACGGCACTAGTTTACTTATATCATCTGCCAGCTGGCCGAGTGCTTAGCGTGCCTGACTGTAAAACCAATTTCCTTCGGGTTTGAATCCTGTTCAGGGTATGGTTGTTTCTCTCTGTGTGTTATCCTCTGATGTGTGAATGTAGCCCACCCTAAGAATGGGTATTTGTGGCAGTGTAGCGTGGGTAATGTTGCTTGCATATGTGACTTAAGTTCACAGGTGCCCACTGGGTAATGTTAAATGAGCGATACATCCATCTTCTTCCGTTGTGAAAAACGAAAATTCAGTACCTATCGTTAAAAAAGAAAATTTTTTGCTTATTAGTCCAGTGGTGCATGTCCTCAAAGTAAGCAAGAAATTTGTCCTATTTAAAAAAAAAAACCTTTAGATTGTGAAATTGCTGTAAGGAGCTATCCATAAATCATATTCCACTTTTTATTTCAATAATTTTGACCACTTCCTCTTGTTCCAAACTGTCACCATTCCCCCTACCTTCCCATATCATGCTACATTACATAAACATATGCTATCAGTTTGGAAGCAAAACACGCATTATAAAATATATTTTAAAACAACAATTGTGGGTATAACAACAATAATAGTTAGATGTATTTTGATGAAAAGCAGGATGAAGTATTAAAACTAAAATTATTAATTATACTGATTTCAATCAATCAGTCATTCACTGATTTCATTAAAAATCCTTCTGGATCTCGCGCCAGAGGAAGACCTCCAACTAGATGGCTGGAGGACACTACTAAAGATCTCAAAGTAATAAAGATTAACAACTAGAAAAAAGTTGCCATGGATAGGAGGCGTTGGAGGTGAGGCAGCCAAGGCCTGTAAGGGGCTGTCGTGCTGAGGAAGAAGAAGATTTCAGTCAAAATGTGTATTGTCATACTTATTGGTAACTCTCCTTTTGTCACATGACATCATTTATGGATAATGCTATGAATATGTAATAAAGAGATAAGTATCTACTTGAAAACACTATTAAAACAGTGACCACAGCATCACTCCTTAAAATAAAATTTTATTATTATTCAAAGATATTGTATTTTGGGTTTGCACAACCTATGGCATTGACTCTCAAAGCTAAATCAACATTTTGAAGTATGAATCAAGAATATTATTAACTAAAAATTATTAAATACAAATAAGCATTAATACAGCAGGCAGAACTAGACATCCAAATTAGCATGACCAACGGTATCTCACCCATTGTGGTGGTCCTGAAAGAGTGGATACCACCTCTGGAGAATGCACTAGGTCTGCTCATCGACAAGACCGATTGTGCAGCTCATTGGAAATTTAAAAAAATGTTAGTTGTGTAATGTTATTATTAACTAAGAAGTATTAAATACAAATAAGCATTAATACAGCAAATGCAAAGCATTATTTTAACTATGTGGTACCATTAGGATTATTAAGTATTACTGGCAAATATATACCCTTCAATGTGTTAATTTCAAGTCATACAAGGAGTGATCAAATGAAAAGGTACGAAACGACGTAAAAACGTAACAGTTAAATATTTGCATATTCCGCCATGGGAGAACGTAGCGAGACATCTCGGGATACAATTGGAGTCCCTGACTGGGACCGAAGCATGAGCGGGTTCCCGTATGCGCAGGAGAGAGCAGAGGCTCTTAGCAAAAGCAGCGTCCAAATGATGCGGCAGTCCGTATGGGGAACAGAAACTCGAGCACAGAAAAACCATTAATTCCTATGTGTACCGTGAGACACTCCGACGCCTGCGCAGATCCATCAAGAACAAAAGACCGGAGCTCCTCACGGAGGGTGTGGTTCTGCTACATGATAACGCGCGTCCACACGCCACCAGAGTCACATACATGGAACTGGCCAAGTTCAAGTGGGAGGCGTTGGACCATTCGCCCTACAGTCCAAACATGTCGCCCTGCGATTTCCACGTGTTTGGTCCACTGAAGAAACACCTGAAAGGGAAGCGCTTCAACTCGGATGACGTACTCAAGGACGCTGTGAATGACTGGGTCTCGTCACGGCACAGGAATTCTGGGAACAAGAAATCTTGCAGCTTGTTCATCAGTGGGATCATTGTGCTCAGGCCTATGGTGTATATTTTGAATAAAGTCTACATTTGTACCCACCGTGTCGTTTCGTACCTTTTCATTTGATCACCCCTTGTATTTATGTAGTCATTAATGTTAGGTGTTATCGATATAGCCTGCCGGGATAGCCTGGTCAGTAGGGCACTGGGCCCATGTCCGAGAGTTCGTGGGTTCAAACCCCACCGGCCGAAGATTCCACTTGTAGTAAAGTGACTGAGGCATGTTAAATCTGTCGAGTCGCAAAAGTCCCCCGTGCTCCCATAACAAATCAATACCTCTGGGGGTACTGGATTGGAGATCGATCGTTCTCTGATTCAGGTCAAAATTACGATGAAGGAATGGGTCCGTCCTATAAAAGGGTGTGTCGTATGGGTGTGGCAGAAGTCGAATTCTTGCCATAGGTGGCGTCACTGGAAAACAAGAACAGTTTTAGAGCGCTGAAATTAGCGATTTTACTAAATTTATATAAAATTAATATTGTTATTTATACATTAATATAAATTTATTATATATTTTTGAACTTCACACTCAATAAACATTTTTTGACATTTACGTAAGTAACTGCAGAACTCTCTTACCTTCATTAAGCAAAATATCTGTACTATAAGTTTTTGAATGAGAACTTACCAGATTTGTTGTTGAGAGACTTTGCTTTGTTCAGTATATCAACAGTAGTTAAAAACTAGTAGTAAGTGACTGCAGAACTCCCTTACCTTCATTATACAAAATGTTTGTACTGTAAGTTTTTGAACGAGAACTTACCAGATTTGTTGTTGAGAGACTCTGCTTTGTTCAGTATATCAACAGTAGTTTAAAACTGTTAATATTCATTTAATATTGTTTATATTATATATTGTTTATAATATTAATCTAATAAAGGAGTCTCTTTTAGGCTTTATTGCGACCTGGCCGTTTTGATAGGCACATTCTAATTGATTTGCCAACTCTGATAGAAAGGCAGGAAATATTTCAGCAACACCTGAAATCTATTACTTTGGAATCAACTCCTGACTCTTACTCTGAGAGATTAGCTAAACTAACTCCCCGATTTAGTGGTAATTTTGGTTTTTCTTTTAATTCATTTCATTCTATGAACTTATTCTTTTATTTGGTTTCCAGTTTTTATTAAGTAAGATCAAAATTTATTTTGCTTGCTCAAAAAATCCTGATTGCAGTAAGAGGAAAGAGTTTTTATTTATTTGTATAGTTTTGTAATTTAAATTGATAGAAATTAACACTTGAAACAATATCTTCAAGGGTTTTTTTTTTATCTGTCTTTATACAGTTAATATTTTTAGAAACTTTATTCAAAACTTCTGTAGATTCAAACAAATTGAAACTTTTATACATTTTTGTTAAATCTAAAAATTTATTTATTTTACTATTTGACCTCTTTTTGTTGTTGAAATGTTTAAGATTATAAAATAATAGAAAAAATATTTTTTGCTTAAGATTCATAACCTGGAGATCTAAATTTTTCAGGTGCTGACATTGCCAATGTATGCAATGAAGCAGCTCTGTATGCTGCACGCAACAAAAAGAAAAAAGTTTCTTCTACTGATTTAGAATATGCTGTTGAAAGAGTTGTCGGCGGTAATTATAGACATAATTTCTTCTGTTTTATTTTAGTTTTTCATTTGAAAATCCCATTCATTAGGAGTTCATTCTATAATTTAGGTTTTCATAGTTTTTAATAAATTATTATTGCAATAAATTATATTGCGTAAAAGTAGCTTTCTTTTGTATTCGGAATATGTCAGGAATGCTCTTCAGTTTTCCTTTGACATTTTCATAGCTTGTTTATGTAAGAAAATTTTTTTATTATTGAAACTTTCTTCTGCCGATCCCTTGAAGAACTTCTGATTATGAAAAGTTTCCTAAAAGAATTTCATAAAGAGCTTCAGAATTGAAGAGTATTCCAAAATAGGAAAGTTTTTTTTTTCTTCTCTGAACAGCCCAGTACCGAAAGTACATTGCTTGGAAACATATTCAATGTCATTCACATAATACAGGGTAATTCAAAATGAATATAGCGATTACAAACAGCTGTAACTATTTTTATTTTATCCAACGTTGAACAGCCGACAAAATTTTGAGTTTATGACTATTAGTGTTCAACTCCATAGCCATGTAATTTTGAACCAATTCCAGAAGACAAGGAAACTCCTTGATCATTACCCAGGGTGCGTAGCATTTTTAAAAAGTATTTAAAGGTGCTTATTTTCGATTTTTAAAAGCCCTTAAAGGTGCTTTTTTCATTGGGTGTTTTTAAAAAAGTACTTAGTTTTCCTTTTTTGAAAATTAGATTTTTTTCTTTACCATGTCAATTTTTACTACGAATTATGCAAAAAAGCACAGTTTACATTGATCCATTCAGCATTTTCTCAATTAATTCTAAAGACTTAACACAATAATTTAAGCATGGCGGTCATGAGAAATAAATCAACATACCTGAGTAAAGGCTGAAACTGGACTAAATATTTTATTATAGATAAGAGGTTATATTAATGACAACACTGCTGCCATCTATGTCAGCATTTGTGGTGCCATCTATGTACAACAATATAAACTAACTCATTCAACAAATTCAACCCCAATTTTTTTTTGGCGTATTGTCAGTCCGTAGCATATGAAAACGCCATTAATTTTACATGATTCAATATTTTATGATTTTTGACAATTGTCAAAAACAATGCAATAAATTTTTTTTTTCTTTTGACATGACGGTTAAAACAAAATAAAACCGTCAATTGTCAAAAACTTTAAAATCCTGTCTAATTATGATATAAAGTGCTTACAAATATGTTTTGAGTGCTTAAAAGGTGCTTATTTTTTGTTGAATAATTTGGCTATGCACCCTGTTACCTCCAGAGGTATTGATTTGTTCTGGAAACATGGAGGACTTTGAGACTCGACTGATTTAGCGTGCATCAATGATCATTTATTACACGGGGAGTCTTCGGAGAGTGGGGATCAAACCCTTGGAACTCTTGGGCACAAGCTCAGTGCCCTACCTACCAGGCTATTCTAGTTCTTAGCTATAACTAAAACTAAACTCAGCGGCGCGACAGCCCATAGAGGGCCATGGCCTACTGTGCCCATCTCAGTTTTCTTGCCCTTGGGCTCTGGGGTGCAGAAGCAGATGTTCCGGTTAGGTGGTCAGCCGAACGCGAAACCCCCAGTGTTTAGTTCCCAAGCATGCTTGGTACTCATTTATCGACCCACTGAAGGGATGAAAGGCTGAGTCAACCCTGCCCGACCCGAGGATCAAACCCAGGACCTGTGGCAGGGGAGCGAGATGCGCTACCACTCAGCCACCGGCGTTTAGCTATAACTATTTAATGAAAAAATAATTTATCAATGACATTGAAATAGAATGTAGATAGAAATTCTAAATTTCTTTACGTAAGTGAAGCGGAATCCTACGCATGCACAGAGTTCATTAGTGAAAGTGGCGAGACCCATGTAGAAAGCATTCTGCATATTAGAATTTAACAATTTTCATTCTGTTATCAAAGTACAGAGAAGATTTTGTCAGTGTTACAATCGATAGCCTGAAAATGGGATCAACATATGCAGATGGCATAGAATGTTTGCATAGGAAAACAATTGAAGAACACATTGGTAATGCCTTTGCGTCGGTGACTGCACAAATGCTTCAGAATGGAATCTACTACCGCCTAGATGTTGTCCGTGCAACAGAGAGAAGTCACATAAAAAATCTGCATGTCATACAAAATTTTGAAGTTCCTTCTACATTCTGTGTGAATTTTATTGATGAATTATTTTTTCATTAAATGGTTATAGGCGTCTTTAATCTCTGTATTCATTTGGAATGACCCTGTATTTTCAGGAGATCAGTCCTTGTCTTTGATTTAGCACAGGGTTTCCACAGTCCTTTAAAGTCCTTAAAAACTGCTTAATTTTTATTTTGGAAAATAAGGGCCCTTATAAGTGCTTAGTTTTGGTACAAGGTTTTTAAAAGTCCTTAATTTTTCAGCATCACTGTAATTGATAGGAACAATTTTTCAGTTAAATTTTTTAAAACAAAAACTCAATCTTTTATCACCTAGAATTAGACTATGCATCGAGCGTGGAACATTTTCGAGAATTTCTTTTGCATTTCAATTTCAAGGAAATCATTTAAAATGTAATACAGATTAGTTTCGATGATGACATTAGCCTTTAACAATCTGAAATTTAAAAAAAAAAATAAAACTCCCCAGATTTTCAAAAATTGATTGGTACTTCTTTTGTAAGCCCTGTTAATTAATACAATTATATCAGTGCTTACATTGTAATAAAATTCTTTTTATTATTTTTTAATTTATTGATTTTTTTTAAGAAAAGTAAATAATTGGCACTGTCAGTGGTGGTATATGTATATTTGATGATAAACAGTCATACTAATCATTGTGGGCAAAATTAAGACAAAATCAGAATTGGACACAGCTTTAATGGGCTAATGTTCTCTTCACCGATGAGTCCAGATTCAGTTCACAACCTGATTCTGGACGGTTATTGATATGGAGGGAACCTGGAACCCGATACCATCCCAGCAACATTATCGAAAGGGACTATTATGCTGGTGGAGGACTCATGGTTTGGGCAGAGATCATGCAAGATACCCGCACACCGCTCCATCTGTTTGACAATAGTTCCGTGAATGCCCACAGATACAGGCAGGAGGTCTTAGAGCCCTCTGTGCGTCTTTTCAGGGGCGCTGTTGGCCCTGAGTTCATTTTTATGGACGACAATGCGCGACCACATAGGGCTTTCATGGTTGATGAGTATCTGGAAAGCGAGGATAAGCAACGAATGGATTGGTCAGCCAAATCCCCTGACCTGAATCCTATTTGTTGAAAAATAGGGGCCAGCTTACTAAGTATAAGATATTGAAGACATCTATTACTACTCAAGAATTCACTTCATGGAAAACTGTACAACTATATTTAATGAATATAAATCTTTAAGTATAAAGTAAGAAAAACTACATTCAATTGAACTAAACATAACTCTTTAACATCACATAGCTCTCTCTAAACATAACATAAGAGAAGAAACATCTTCTATCCAAAGCAAAGATATAACTGACTAAAAACAGAAACACCCACTTCCTTCTAGCTGAGATAACAGGAAGTGACCCAACTTCCCATAGGAAGTGACACAGCCAAGAGGAAAATACTGTTTACATTTCTATTTGTTTACATTTTCCCAACATTCGGCCCCCTTTTCCTTTTGATGTGCTAAAAAGTTAAACACTTATTTGTAACCTTGAGTTAAGTCCTTAAATATGTTTTATTACAGAAGGATCTCATTCGTTCTTTAACCACAGGCTTTGTTAACAAGTCCGCTGTATTGTTCAAAGTTCTAACATATCTTAATTCAAAGAATTTGTCATTCACATATTGTCTCACAAAATGGTAACGAACATCAATGTGTTTGCTGCGAGAGTTCTCAACCTCAGATTTAGAAAAATCAATAGCAGCCCTGTTATCACAAAACAATTCACAGCTTGGTACGTCCAATTTGAGTTTCTTATCAGTTAGCACATTTTTTAACCACACTAACTCCTTGGCTGACTCCGATAAAGAGATATACTCAGCCTCCATGGTAGAAATTGAAACACTTTTCTGTTTAAAGGTTTTCCACAAGATAGGGATATCACCTACATATACAATAGTTCCTCCTATTGACACTCTGTCATCTCTGTTTGATGCATGGTCTGCATCCGTGTAGCACTTTATTGACAAATCTAAGATTTTCGACAAATCAAGCATATTTTCTTTTGTATATTGCAGATACCCTAATAATTTCAGTAAAGCTTGCCAATGTTTGATACCAGGATTTTCTTGATACTGCGATAAAATATTAACAGCATAAGATATTTCAGGTCTTGTCCTACTTGCTATAAAGGACACACATCCAAGAACACTTCGGTATGGAATGTTTTCCATTTCTGCTTTCTCCATTTCTGTTTGTGGGCAATCCTGCATTGACAAATTTAATCCTTTAGCTATTGGCAATGAAACTATGGGTATGTTGTACCACTTGCTAAAATGCTTCACTGTATTCTCTATATATTCTTTCTGGTGGATTACTAAATGACCATTAATTTTCTCAAATTCTATACCTAAAAGTTTCCTTGTTTCTCCCAAAACCTTTAATTCAAAATTTTGATTCAACTCTTTTAAAATTAGATCTATGTTCTTTTGACTTTTTCCCATTATCACAATATCATCTACATATAACAATAGCAACACATTATCTCCTGTGAATATTCCATTTCACCAATCTAATTTTTCAAGTTTTAATTCGTATAATACACTAGTTACTTCAGTGTACTACTCACGTCCTGATTGACGTAATCCATATATTGCCTTTTTTAATTTACACACTTTTGATGCATCCACTACAAAACCTTCAGGTTGTTCCATATAAATCTCTTCTGTTAAGTCTGCATATAAAGCTTAAATCCTTGTGCAACAAGTCTGGCTTTATGTCTCACAATTTTCTTCAATTCATCGGTTTTTAGGTTGTATACCCATATAATACCTATCACTTTAGTATCTTTCGGCTTCTCTACCAATGACCACACTTCTCTTTTCTTCATCATTTCAATTTCCTCTTCCATTTTTCACAATTTCTTGACTCAACTGCTTCTTTGTAGCTTTTTGGAATATTATACTCAATTAAATTTGCTTCATCTTCTTGTACTATGCTGACTTCATTTCTGGTTACTTTACCAGAGTATTCATTCCTACCACTAAAATCAAATATATCTTTTTCAAATTTAATTCCATGACTATCGCAATATTTCTCAATGTCATTTGATGACCTAAATCGGTTTTTAGACCCTTCTATGAAATAATAAATATCATTTCTAGATCCATCTGATCGTTTAGTTGCTTTTCTTAACCAGTTTAAATCTGATACCTTCTTGATGCTTTCATGACTACAACTTGAGTCAAATTCTGGCCTATGAATAATATCTTCATCACTTGATTCTTCTTTTTCATTCCATTTTGTTCTTCTTGGTGGTTTTCTACTTGGGTCCAGGATGACTTCCACTGCAAATTCATTTTCATTGAATTTAACATTTTTTGTTTCTATAACTTTTCGATCTTCAGGTAAGTAGATACGGTAGCCTTTGGTTGAAAAAGCATAACCTAGCATTATACCTTCTTTGGCACGCATTTGGAATTTATTTCTCTTTTGTTTAGGTGCACCAACATAAGCCTTGCATCCAAACACTTTAAAATACATTACTGGTGGTTTCTTTCTATACAACATCTCCTATGGCGTTTTCTTTCCCTTTCTTGAAATTCTGTTCCACGTATGAACAAAACAACATACTGCTTCAATCCCACCATTCTTCATTCATGTTACTATCCTCCAGCATAGATTTAATGACATCCAGAGCAGTTCTATTAAATCTTTCACATACACCATTTTCTTCTGGCGTATAGTAATTAGTTCGTTCAGCACGAATTCCATGCTCTTCTAAGTATTGTTCAAATTGGTTATTGCAGAACTCACCGCCATTGTCACTCCTGATACACTTTAATTTTCTTTCAGTCAAGCGTTCCATCTTTGCATGATAATTCTTAAATTTCCTAAATGCTTCACTTTTATTCCTCATAAGGTATAAAACTACTGCACGACTGTAATCATCTATAATTGCCAAAAAATACCTATTTCCTTCTTTTGAAGTTTTCGGCATAGGACCACAGATATTCATATATACTACTTCAAGGGGTTGAGAAGTACGACTTGGAATTGATTTAAATGAGATTCTATTGGACTTGGCAAGGAGGCAAGTGACACAATTTTCATCTGGTTTTTCTATATTAGGTAATCCCCTTACACTCTGGTTCTTGCTAGTTTCTTTAAGGTAGTCAAAATTAATATGACAATATCTCCTATGCCACAATGTGGCTATATCTGTTCCTGATTTACAAGTGCCAACATTAAGTCCACTATTTTCAGCTTTTGGAGTTCCAGTTTTATATTTGTATGGCTTCAGGTAGTACAATCCATCTCTTCTAGTGGCATAAAATAACTTCAACCAATCATTTGAATAAATCCATAATTTTCCCTTAGTTCCAACAAAATTAGCTCCTGCAGCTTCTAATCGTGAAATAGATATTAGGTTTCTTCGAATACTTGGGTTGTATAAAACATTTGTTAAAGTTATATTACTCATTTCTTTTCCTACTTTAACTGAAAATTCAACAGTTCCTTTTCCTAGTACCTTACTAGAAGTATCCCCAACAGCCAAAGCCATGCTTACATTATTTGTTTCTTCATACCTTGACATTAACATTTTGTTTTTACAGAAATGTGTAGTTGCAGCGGAATCCAAAACCCATATTCTATCATCATTTTTAAACATGGTTTCACCAACTTCCACAGAGTGTGTTGAATAAGTCTCAACTAAAGCAGCTGACTGATCATTGAAATTCCTTTTCTGTTTACCCCACTTTGACTTTACATTTCTGACATATCTATCTCTACAATTTGCAACTAAATGTCCATACTTGTGGCAGTGATGACATGGACCAAGGACTTTTCTATTACTTTCTACAAATTTACTTTGAGATTTTTTTCTGTCTCCATATCTTTCTTCATCTTTACTTATAGAAGAAATGTTAAACGCACTAACCTCTGGACGAATATCAGCTTTCACTTGTGTAAGTCTGCTTTCTTCTCTTATCAGTTCTTCGGCAATTTTATCAATCGTAAAATCTTCATCCTTCCAACGATAAATTAACTGAACTATACCGGAGAACTCAGGTGGTAGATGCCTTATTGCTTGGAATCCTTGAAACAACTGATTTAATTCACTAAGCTTTTTCACCGCTGTTTTAAGTCTAGCAATAAAAAGGCTTATACTTTCATTAGCTTGATACTTAATGCTAAAAAACTCATCAAGTATCTGAATGAGTCTGCCTCTTGTTTTTGGCTCAAAATGCTGAACCAATTTCTCCCAAGCCTTTTTACCATCTAAACAATCTTGAATAAGCGGTCTGAATTCTGGCTGAATTGCATAATACAGTGTAGAAAATGATCCATCTCTTCTTAATTCAAATTCCTGTTTTTCTCTTCTTGTAGCTGAAACTTCCAACTCTTCTTCTTTTCCATCAATAAATTTCCAACAGCCTTTATCTAATAACAATATTTTAATGTCTGTTTTCCACTTGTCCCAATTATCATAACTTAATAAGTTAAAGCCTTCTGGTAGCAAAGCCATTCTCTATAAAAGTTCTTCAAAATATGTTTCAAATTATCAATACAAATTCTTCACGGTCCCCTACTAAATGTCCTGGCCCATAACCAATGTTGAAAAATAGGGGCCAGCTTACTAAGTATAAGATATTGAAGACATCTATTACTACTCAAGAATTCACTTCATGGAAAACTGCTCAACTATATTTATTGAATATAAATCTTTAAATATAAAGTAAGAAAAACTACATTCAATTGAACTAAACATAACTCTTTAACATCACATAGCTCTCTCTAAACATAACATAAGAGAAGAAACATCTTCTATCCACAGCAACGATATAACTGACTAAAAGCAGAAACACCCACTTCCTTCTAGCTGAGATAACAGGAAGTGACCCAACTTCCCACAGGAAGTGACTCAGCCAAGAGGAAAATACTGCCCATCTATTTGTTTACATTTTCCAACACTATTGAACATGCTTGGGATGGTCTTGGGAGAGCTATTGCGATGCGCCAACCTCTCCTCCCCCCAGAACCATTTTGGAGTTAAAAATTGCTCTGGTGGAAGAATGGGAGGGTCTTCCTCCTTAACTCTCTTATTAACAGCATGCATACTCGTTGTGCATGCTGTCAGGGGTGCCCATACACCATACTAGAGGCAACACACACTGTACAAGCCTCACTTTTATTGTCATCTTTTATTCTTAAGTTCAGACTACATTGGATTTATTGGGAATAGGTCTTGCCAGTGAATGGCATTTTCATTTTTGTTTTGCATACTTTATTATCATGGAATAAGCTATATCCATACCAAATTTCATTTATTTATATTCAGTATTTTTTGAGATATTTGGGAAAATGTCTTCCATCTCTTAATTTTGTCCACCAGCGTATTTTTAAAGTCTTAAATTTTTTTTTTAAAGAAAGGTGCTTAATTTTTGCTTTAGTAAAGAGAGTGGGAACCCTTTAGCTGTAATCTATAGTTTTGAATCAAATTGCAGGTACGGAGAAAAGAAGTAAAGTGATTTCTCCTCAAGAGAAGAAAATCATTGCTTTTCATGAATGTGGGCACGCATTAGTTGGATGGCTTATGAAATATACAGATGCACTGATGAAAGTAAGTTCATTTTTCTTCATTTATGTTGTTTCTAATGCCACACGGTCAACCTGCTTGGTGAATTTAAGGCAGAGTGTGCATTTCTTGTTTTTCAGTCGCGCCATCTATGGCCAAGAATTCGACTTCTGCCACACCATACGCCACACCCGTTTATAGGGCGGACACATTTATACATTCACAGATCGTAATTTTGATCTGAAAATCACAGAACGATCGATCACCAATCCAGTACCCCCAGAGGTATTGATTTGTTATGGGAACATGGAGGACTTTTGCGACTTGAAAGATTTAATGTGCATCAGTCACTTTACTACACGAGGAGTCTTCGGCCGGCGGGATTCAAACTGTCGGAAGTGGGCCCAGCCCCTTGCCCACCAGGCTATCCCCGGCCACTCTTCATTTATTAATTATTTGTCTGCTAAACATTATGCATTCAGCGATAACCATCGACGTACCCTATGTTTTCCCCATGCAAACCATATGTGTAGGCTATGGACACAAAAGACGTGAAGAACAGTGCCTGACAAAGGCGAGGGCAGTTGCCCTGGGCCCCACATCATAGGCGGCCCCAAAATCGAATAAAAAGTTTATTTTAGGTTTCCTTCTTTAATGAATTTTTTTTTGATCAAAATATCAGTGCAGGGAAAAATATGTCAGTTTTCTATTAGCTTCTTCTAGCTAATCCATTGTATGAACACAAAAAATCTATATTTCGTAAATCCGTGGCTTTCTAAGGCGGAATTCAGCTCGCAATTATGAAAGAGAAATTTGGCCAATCAAAAGCTGTATTTTTACATATCTCAAAATGCGATGTGTTTACAAAAATATAGACTTCTGATTGGCTTAATTCAACCATCATAATTGCTAAAATTCAGCTGTATTCCTCCCTAATGTCAGCCAGAATAAGAATTTTTCGCAGCTAGATGTCAAAGTTAACAATCTGAAAATAACAGTCCGAAGTCTGCATTTGGCATGATGGACATAGAATTGTCAGAAAATCAATAAAATGCACAGAACAATATTTCGTCTGACCATTAGAGGGAGGACTTAATAGCTATTTTAGGTTCTAGTCAAATTTTTTTTACCTATGCATAATGAGGTGAAAATTTAAATACCTCCATAAAGTTTGGTTCTTCATTATTGAAGCAGTGAGGACCTCTACAAAGAAGTTTTTGCCCCGGGCCCCAATTAGGCTAAGTCGGGACCTGGTGAAGAGGGCTTTGGCTGTTTACTTCTGTATCGAGTGTATTTGATGAATTAGTGCCAAAAATCTCATGACTTTGTTGCTTAGCAACGAAAAAAAATTGGTTTAATTGATCAGCTTCTCAATATCCAAATACATACAATTTATAACAAATGAGAGCATTTTAATACTTAATTATTGTTGACTACAATATAAAACAGAAACACAAAATATTTGGATGGGGAAATAGTTTTTGGAATATGTAATGTATTATTATGCGGCTAATTCTCTATATGACGAAGTGGCTGTCATCTAATGATGAATTTTCCAGAATGTCATCCTTTCCATTTTTAGACTTTTAGCTTTCATATTTTTTAACGAAAAAAAGAGTCTATTTAATGGAATTTCTTTCAAACCAATTCTCTCTGACATGTGCCCACCCGTTTCAGGAACCACTGGTGTAATTCATTCTAGAGATAATGCATATCTTATAACCGTCATAGAACAGGCGACCCAATTTTGGGTCTACGACTACTAATATTCAACTCTGAAGTCTTGTAATTTTGAACCCAATCCAGAAGACAAGGGAACTCCTGGATCAAGTATTGGGAGAAATTTGCCTTCATGAAGCATTTTTTAATGAAACTAACCCGCTTTTGCGTTGCATGGAGAAGAAACCTCAAGAACCTCCCACGGTTAGCCTGGCGGCTAGCGGACTCTAACCCATGATTCATCTACCACTGAGAATATTTCACATCAGCACTGCAATCAGTGCAAGCGGGATGTGAAATTCCTTTCGACCAGCCATCGCTGGGAATCCGGTTCACCTCATTAGAAAGGGAATGCTCTACCCGAGTCATCTCGGCTCGATAATGCGTATCATCAGAATTATTATTTCAAACATTCCGTTATGAAGTTAACTTAAAAAAATGTTTCTATCGAGATTATTTTTAATAAAAGTCAATTTTTTCCTTATGTATTCCACTATAATTAAACTTTTTAAATTTAATCTGAATATATCGACTCTAATCCTTTGACATTAATGTCCTGTTTTTGATATTCTGTAGAAATATACAATTATCGGTTATAGAAACCGCATGTTGTCGGCTGCTTTTCCGAGCATTCAGCAACACAAAAGTCGGTTCCTATGACCAATATTGCATAAATTTTGATACTGTAATATAGTGTCAAAAAATATCAATATTTTACTATGAATCGTGATATTTTACCAACTATTTTATATTATTTTTACAGTAATCAATGTTTCCCCTTTACCTTCTAAAAATGTATCAACTCTCATAGTAATATCATATTCAATAATTATCATCATGGTTAATATTTGCGATAATGTCTTTTAGATATGCTATTAATGGATGGTGTTTTCTACACTAGGGAACGCTGCAAGCTCGATACCGCCTAAATTTCCAGTTTACTGTTTCCTTTGTATTTTAATGCCATTTGGCATCATTTTGTTTTGAGATTCCTGCAAACATGGTATTTGATTACTTATTACTTATGTTTACAATGGTAAAAGTGTTAACACTAACGTAAAATGGTGCACAGCTTGCTACAAGAGCAAACAGTAATAAACAAATGGAAAGAGGCCAAATCATGACAGCCAAAAAGCGAGTTGTTCAAAATCTAGCAGCCATGTCACCTTTTTTAACAATATATAAATAACTAAAACAAATTTTCACTTTAAACTCACCAGAATTATTTAATAACATTAATATCTTATGAAATATGGCAGATTTGAGCTCAGAAATTATCTAATTTACTTCTTTTGATGAAAACAAAATTATCCGTTTGAAAATATCGCCTCGCAGAATAACGTGTAGTAAGCAGCGTCAAACTTTTTAACCGAAACTAGAGCAGGTATCGAGCTCAAGATTGTTATTGTTTACATTTATATTGAAAACACCATCCATAATGATAGTAATATTATCATATTTGAACTTTCTTATCAATTGTATTTGCTATGTATCAATCAATTTGTATTGGCATATATTTTTACTGTGTGGACATGTATATTTTACTTTCATTTGAAGGTATCCATTGTTCCGAGAACTACAAACGTTCTAGGTTTTGCTCAATACCTTCCTTCAGATCAAAAGCTGTATTCATCGGAAGAAGTAAGTTTAACATGCTTTAAATGCAAAATATATTAGTTGTTGTTGCCAAATTTTAATTCTTTGGACAGAAGTAATAAAATAAAATAAAACTTTTTTTTTCAGAAGAAAGAAAAGAGGAATAACTTTTTATTTTATTTTTGACATCTAAAACAAAATAAAGAAAGTAGCATGATTAACTTTCAAAAGGTGTTACAAAAAATTTTGGTTGTCATAAAATATGCCCAACATTTTCCATTTTAGGTTTAACACAATAAAATTACTTTT
Organism: Parasteatoda tepidariorum; assembly: GCF_043381705.1. Lineage (NCBI taxonomy): Eukaryota > Metazoa > Arthropoda > Arachnida > Araneae > Theridiidae > Parasteatoda > Parasteatoda tepidariorum. Next base: position 85,722,751 of record NC_092213.1, on the reverse strand, counting down.
TTTCCTTTTCAATCAACATGAAAAAACATAGTTTTTAAAATGTTTATTAATTTATTTTTAGTTTTGTTCTTAAAAGTGGTCAAAATATACATAATTTGCTTAATTTATATAAATTTGTCTATGTTCTACCTAGTGACAAATCAGTATAAATTTTTTCAAATGCTTTTAATGATTCTGTGCAGTCAAGCAGCTTTCCCAATAATTCTGTTTAGAAAAAAAGTTATTTAAATAAGGCAGTTTGATTTTCAAAAAAAAATCCTTAAAAATACTCAACTTATAAAACATGTTTATATGTGTCCAAATTGTTGCAGTCATTGGCTTATAACAGTTATGAACCTGTTGCTTCAAAACTTAAACTTATAGTAAGACATTCATTACTCTACTGTGATCATAGCTTTGCCTGCTACAGTGTTGCAAGAATGAATGCACATTACATCTTCATCTGTCATCATCAATGGCTCGACAGGCCAGGGTGGGCCTTTGCCTTCTCAAGAAGTTTTTTTACTGCGTGTTTTCCAGTTTTTAGTTTTTTAAGACCAAAAGATCTTTTTCTAGGCCATCTATATATTGTTATCAATCAGCTAATGCTATCACAATCAAATTTTAATTTGAAAGCAAATTTTTTTTTTTTCAGCTAAAGAGTAGAAATTTCGAGGAATGTTGTTTTGTCTGTAAAGAAGCAACCCCGTTTTAGAATATGAGTAAAAATACGGGGGGCAATAAAATCAATAATAGCTGGCATGTTATTAGAAATAATCAGTGTATGAGTTTAAATGCTGTCATGCCACCAATATAAGATTTAGTTTCGTGACAGTATTTATACTCATACACAGGGCTGATTGTGCTCCGGAAAAAATCTGGATTTTTCGCTAACCGTGATCTGGAAGTTACGAGAGATCGAAGGTTCAAACGTTTAAAAAAATCTTTGATCACAAAAGTTTCCGGAAATCAAATTTTCAAAGGTGGAACTTAAAAACTCTGTTTATTTTATTTGTTTGTAAGGGAGAGCCAGATACTTTATAAGCTTATATTCAAGATTAATATTCATTTTTTATCAGTAAATAGTTATTATAATAAACTCAAGAAAAAAAGACATATTTGTAAATTTCAATTACTTCTCCAGGTCATCATAGATATGTGTAAATGGTATAGGTATGGGTAAAATTTTAAATATATTTTAAATAAACTAAGAAATATTGATAAAAAGGAAAAATCTTGTTTAAATTTTTTTCTAATTTTTCGATTTAAACATTTTTTTTTACTCAAGAAATTTTACGGAATTTTGACTTGGGCTCACTATCACCCCTGCATACATTTGCTTATGAGATATTAGTAACTCTGTCCCAAGCAGTTAAAGTAAAATACAGCTTACTATTTACATATTGAATGAAATAAACTTTAGCAAGTGAGCCTGATGCTGCATAATATAATACAGGGGTGGCCAAGCTCCTTAATAGTCGAGCCATTTTTCAAAATTTGAAATTCTTTGCGAGCCGCAAATAAATACGTATTTAAAAGGTATGCAAAAAAGGTATTAAAATTTTTTTTACATTTATTATATTTATTGAAAACATATAAGTAAAAGTACAAAATATGTGTATTGAATTTAAATATTAAAAATTAAACAGATTTATTTTACTTCTCTTGGTAATTCTTTAAAAATTGGTGAATAATTGGTGACAGCACTTCTCAGTATTTCCTTGAGATGCTGGTTAGTTAATACTGATCGGTGTTTGGATTTCACGAATTTCAAAGGAATTGGAATAAAATGATNTCCGGATTTTTCGCTAACCGTGATCCGAAAGTTTCCGGAGATCGAAGGTTCAAACGTTTAAGAAAATCATTGATCACAAAAGTTTCCGGAAATCAAATTTTCAAAGGTGGAACTTGAAAACACAGTTTATTTTATTTGTTTGTAAGGGAAAGCCTGATACTTTATCAGCTTATATTCAAGATTAATATTCATTTTTTATCAGTAAATAGTTACAATAAACTCAAGAAAGAAAGACATATTTATAAATTTCAATTACTTCTCCAGGTCATCATAGGTATTTGTAAATGGTATAGGTATGGGTAAAATTTTAAATAAACTAAGAAATATTGAGAAAAAGGAAAAATCCTTGTTTAAATTTTTTTCTAATTTTTCGAGTTAAACATTTTTTTTTTTTACTCAAGAAATTTTACGGAATTTTGACTTGGGCTCACAATCACCCCTGCATACATTTACTTATGAGATATTAGTAACTCTGTTCCAAGCAGTTAAAGTAAAATACTGCTTACTATTTACATATTAAATTAAATAAACTTTAGCAAGTGAGCCTGATGCTGCTCTTAGCGGCTCATTACGAAGTACCAGAAATAAACTCAATGCACAAAAATTGAGGTGTAACTGAGAGGAATCATGAGTTGGATCAAGTTATCATTATAAGCGAAGCTGTAATTCTGAACATTTTCTGCAATCCTTGCCTTACGAGAAAATGTTAACATTGACTCTGAATAAATGTTACCTGTATATGTATATGTATATTTTTATACATATATAAATTTTTGCATAATATAATACAGGGGTGGCCAAGCTCCTTAATAATCAAGCCATTTTTCAAAATTTGAAATTATTTGCGAGCCGCAAATAAATACGTATTTAAAAGGTATGCAAAAAAGGTATTAAATTTTTTTTACAATTATTATATTTATTGAAAACATATAAGTAAAAGTACAAAATATGTGTATTGAATTTAAATATTAAAAATTAAGCACATTTATTTTACTTCTCTTGTTAATTCTTTAAAAATTGGTGACAGCACTTCTCAGTATTTCCTTGAGATGCTGGTTAGTTAATGCTGATCGGTGTTTGGATTTCAGGAATTTCAAAGTGGAATAAAATTATTCACATAAGTACGTTGTTCCGAATATTGAAATAATTTGACCAACAGCCTTTTTTAATTCAAGATACTTCGATTCTGGTACAAATTTCCAAAATTCAGGAATCGACGTCGACATATATTTTAATTGTAGAGCTTGATCTTCTTGCCACTTTATTAATTCTAATTCTACAGATGCTTTTTGTGTCATAATTATGTTGGAAATGGAAAACTCACCTTGAATTGAACAACGCTGCACTTAGTTTTTCATATTTGTTCTCAGTAATTTAAAAGACATTTTGAAACACAATGGAACGATAATAATTTTTAAAAAATATAATAGCACAAAAATGAAAAGGGAACTCGGGTATATTTATTGAGAGCCTCAAATAATTCTTCAAAGAGCCACATGTGGCTCGCGAGCCCCAGGTTGGCCACCCCTTATATAATATATGTATATTGAGTATGTATAGATCTGAAAATATTTTTTTTAAATTGAATTTTAATATTTTATTTTCAAGTTCTTGTTCTTAAATACTTCTCACCACTTCCTTTGCTATGCGGTCGGCAGCAGTTTACTGCAACATGTTTGCCCTAAATATTAAAATTGTACAAAATTGTTATAACAAAGGCCTGTTATCAATGTATTGTATGCTCACTATAAGCATTTTGCAACACGAAGATTCTTTTGTCAAATTCAAAATGATGCATCGAATTTATTTGAATTGTCTTTTAAATTAACATTGCAGCATAGAATAAATAAATTAAAGAATAAGTAAATAAATTTCCTACTGAACTCAATGAATTAAATCAAAAGGTGAATAAATTGTGATTTGTATACTAATATTTTTTTACCTGAATCAATTCTATAATTTTCTGTGTTCTTTTCCAACTTCTTCTTCTGCACGACAGCCCCTTACAAGCCTTGGCTGCCTCAACCACGCGTAGCCTCCAACGCTTCCTGTCCATGGCGACTTTTTTCCAGTTATTTATCTTTAATACTTTTAGATCTTTAGCAGTGTCACCCAGCCATCTAGTTGGAGGTCTTCCTCTAGCCCGAGATCCCGAAGGATTTTAAAAGGTGGCGATTCGGACTGCATTATTTTCTGGACCTCTCCAGATATGGCCAAGCCATCTTAATCTATTGCTTCGGATGACCTGCACTATCTGTGGCTGTCCATAGAGTCTATATAATTCAAAGTTGTATCTGATTCGCCAACAACCTTTCTCCTGTACTGGGCCAAAAATATTTCTAAGGATTTTCCTTTCAAAAACACCAAGAGTACACTGAGTGTCTACGTTTAGTGTCCATGTTTCACTTGCATAGAGCAATACAGGTAGAATAAGAATCATAAATTGTAATTTTAGTTTTTTGACTGATTAGGCTTGATCTTAATTGCTTTCTTAGTCCAAAGAAACGCTTGCCATTTTAATTCTGTTGTCTACTTCTGTTTTTATGCTGTTTTGATCATTGATTATTGTTCCAAGGTATTTGAAGTTCTTTTCCAACAGTTCAATGAAATATGAACTCAAAGAAGTTCAAATGTGGTAAATTAATTTTTGTGATAAATTATAATTTAAATAATTGTTCATCTTCACAGCACATTCAACTCTTTTTATTCAGATAGCATAACTGTGGATTTTTTTTCACTTCTACATCCAAAGACTTTTTTAAAAAAATGTCTTAGCATTTACAGGGTGTGTAGTGTTTTTAAAAGGTGATTATTTTTTATTTGCATTTTTTAAAAGCCTTTAAATGTGCTTTTTTTATTTGGGGTTTGTGAAAAGTGCTTAATTTTCTCTATTTTAGAAAGAGTTTTTTCTTAGTCGTTTCGATTGTCGTTATAAATTTTTAAAAAAATTCTTGATTTTTCTCAATTTTCTCTGCAGCTTTTATCAGTAGCTAGTTATTTTATCATGATTATGTAAAGTTTTTGGAAATGTTTTTGAATTTTATAAATAAGATAAAAACTTTATAAATAAGAACTTATAAATTAAGAACTATAAACGATAGAAAAAATAATATTTATTATTAAGTAGATCCTTATTATGATCCTTTTAGTAAAGTAATTAAATATATTTTTTTAATTTCTTGAAAATAACTTAAGAGGTGCTTTTTTTGTTGAAAATTCTGGCTACGCAGCCTGATTTAAAATTACAGGAGGAGGTATATAAGAATGTTTTTTTCTCTTTGAAAAAAAAATATATATATGATACACAAAAGTCTAATAAAATATTTGTCTTTTTGTTTACAGTTATTTGAGAGAATGTGTATGGCATTGGGAGGTAGAGCAGCTGAAGCATTAATCTTCAATCAAATTAGTACTGGTAAGTTTTTGCTTTAATTGTGAACATGCATTTTTCTTGGCCTCCATTATCAAGTTGGAAAGAAATCAAAGTACTCAATTTACAAAGCATTTGTCAGATTCAAATTATTGGGTATCTGATAATAAGTGAGACACAATTCGTTTATGATGCATAGCATTACATTCTTCAAGTAGTTTGATTGAATTACAATACTATAAATTCAAGTGAAAAATAAAAAGATTGAACTATACATTATTTAGTGAGACTCAATTCTTTTAAGATGCTGCTTAACATAACATTCTTCAGGTAGTTTGATTGAATTTTAAACAAACAATACTATAAATTCAAGTGAAAAATAAAAAGAGTAAACTTTACACTGTTATATAAACAAACAGGGTGGCCATAAATTAGGAAGAGCAGGGAAATTTTCTGCAAAAATTAGAGAAATCACAGAAAATTCATCTGAAATGCTAAAAAAAATCAGTAAAATCAATTTACTTGTATGTTAATGACAAGTATAAGTTCTTTGTAATACATTTTAAGACTATGACATGACTGAAAAATTAATAAAAATATATCCACTGGTTACGAAAATTAGGGAAATTCAGTCTGGAAAGTCTTTTTTTTTATTCTGAGTGTTTGTGGCCACCCCGAGAAAGCTCCACATAAAAATAAAAGTACACAAAAATATGCCACTTCAAACAGAAATATTATAGTTTTGGTTCTATAATATACAGTATTATTCAGTGCAAGAACGCAGAATGAAAAAGAAGATGATTTGAGAATCAAAGTTTTAATTAATTTGGAATGAAATATATCTGAGAACAGAAAAAAAAGAATGCAGAACAGAAAAGAATGAAGAACAGAAAAGAAGATATATAAAAATTTCAAGAAAGTGTTTCCAAAAAAAAAAAAATATGGTATTGTTACAATCCCCTTTGGATATTCCTTACCCTACATTTCATATTGTAATAAATTATTAATGTTTTACTCTCTGTTGAAATAACCAAACCACTATTGACTGACCATTTATTTGTAGGGGCCAAAGATGACCTTCAGAAAGTGACAAAGATGGCATACTCTCAAATAAGGCAGTATGGTATGGATGAAATAATTGGTCCCCTCTCATTTCCTTCCGAGGAAGAAACTGGTGAAAGCAATTTTGTTGGTAAAAAACCTTACAGTAAAAGATTGGCTCGTACCATCGACGAAGTGAGCACACATTTATATCACTATTTTGACCTTTTTACTTAAAGCTCTTAATTTATGACTGATTTCAATGACAATTAGAGTAACTAGAATTATTAGACTAAAAAAATCTGTTTTATATATATATACTAGGGGGCTCAGCCCCCTGTTCGCTACCACTCACCAACCCCCATGATTGCTTCACAATAATTGTCTTTTCTTGGCAGAAAACAGTTTTTCTACTAAAGTTAAAATTATTCCCTTAACATGTATATGCTAAAAAGAATTATGTTTGTTTATGCTTGTGCCTCTACTTCCCACGTCCAAATAATAGGTACTATCTATTACAGGGTTCCTGCACGGTCAGGAAAACATGCAAAAGTCAGGCTATTCTAAAATTAAGCTAAAAAATCAGGATTTTTCTTACATATTCATGAAGTCAGGAAAAAGTCAGGATTTATCTTACATATTCATATAGTTAGGAAAATTAAAAAAAACTATAGTTCATTCAAAGACTGACAGGCAAAAATAAAGTTTCAAGGAAAAATTCTGTCATTCAAAATATGTAATTTCCTCATAATAACATTCCTCTTTCGCTGGTAGAACTTGTCCTGTTAGCAATTTTCCTCCTGTTTATCCAATGATAAGGAATTTTTAATAGTGTTGCTAGGTTTATTGCTCTTTGTGTGAATAACTGGTTTACAGACAATAGTAGCTGAAACAACAGCAGAAAAATCAAAAAAGGAATTTTTACTGTTTTGTGATGCTGCCAAAAAAAAGAAGAGCAAAAGAGTTTCTTAGAGTTTAATCCACAGCAAAAGAGATTTAAAAATTTTTTTCTAAAGATTTGCACGGAGAAAAAAATTTTTAAAATTGGTGGGAGGTTATAAAAAATTTTCTTATCCTCTCTCATGGTAACGCAACAGTCGAAGGGGGGTTTTCAATCAATAAAAGCTTATTGGTTGAAAACCTCAATGAAGACTCTATTATTTCACAAAGGCGTGTGTATGATTATGTTT